>NC_089763.1:3605006-3735006 GCF_040412425.1 Macrobrachium rosenbergii | reverse complement strand
CTTGAGCTATAAAGAAACTAGTTCCCACCTTAAACAACCACTCTTCATCTGTTCCCTTGTACATAACTTAAACCACGCCCTTCTTGTTGTTTACTTTCAGTGCATTTTCCATACAGCAACTGAACTCCGTTGAGACTAGGTGTCTTTTTAACTACTCTTAACTTTGTGTGTGTGTTTATTTTGTAGAGTAATTTTGATTTCTGTGTTGTATCTTGCTTTGTTTTGCTTTATTCAATGTGTTTTGCCTGTCAACAAAAAATAATTTATTATGCTATATTGTTTATCAACTTTTTATTTATCTATCTATCTAGCTATCTACCTATCTATCTATCTATTTATCTATCTGTTTATATATACAGGGTGTTTCAAAATTAGAGCCCCCCCTCTACAGCATAAACTAAAATTGATATGGACAAAAAGAAAAGTAATTCAGAACAGGTATTCATTTAAGTTTCTTTCTGAGTATTTAATATTTTGTGTGGCCTTCATCTGCCTGTACCACAGCCTGCATTCTTGAGGGGTATGATTTCAGCAGATCGCAAAAAAACTGAGACTCAAACTCCATTTCCCTGAGCACTTTGGTCACCTCTCTTCGCAGGTCGTCGAGGCTTTGTATACCGTCATAGTTCACTGCTCGCACTTCATCACGATCCTTTAAGATACTACCAATGTTTTCACGCACATTAAGGTCAGGGGAGCTACCTGGAAATTCATTTGATGAGATGAAATCAATACCACTGTTTTGAAGCAGCTCCTGTGTCTGAAGAACCTTAAAACGTGGTGCCTTATCATGCAAAAATGTGACTTCTTCAACAGATAACACATTTTCAGGATCTTTGAGGAAAAGAAATACTCCACCAGTAAGCACAGTATTTGCCATTCCATGACTGTCCTTCTTCTTTGATGATCTACAAACATTCAGGAAATTTCACAATTTGGCGATAGCGCACGTCATTGCTGATATCATCCAACTTTGCTGCCCAAATGATGTCATTTTTATGATTTGGCTACCTGACCATGTAAATGAAGAATTCATCTGATGCGGCAACATGGAGAAAGTCAGCTTCATCCCAATCTTTAAGAAATGAACCACAAAAACATGCACGGTCTTCTCTGTGTTGCTGAGTGATGTTGGGCTTGCTGATAACATGAAATGGCTTGATACCAGATTTTTTCAACTCACGATATACAGCACTATAACTTCTCTTCTTTCCCCTTTTTGTTTCCAGTTCAATCACCAATTTACATAAACTTTCTTGGTCTACCCACTGCCTCAGCTATGATATCTTTTGACTCCTGAGAAAGGACTTCAGGCCTTCCAAGATTCTCACTCTTTTCCCGATGGCAGTCATATGGGTTTTTGTTCCAGTTTCTTTTAACAAAAGATTCATCTCTTTAAATGTATTTAGCTATCCAGGAATGTGAAATGAAGGATGCTCCAGCATCCCTGGCCTCTCTGAAGGTTATAGCCCGGATTCAGTCAATCCATCTGATTTCCTCCGAGTCGTTATCCATGACTGTATCTAACTCCGTCACTCAGTCTGAAAATACAAGAAATGTAAAATGAAAAATAGCTTAATAGAAACTTAAAATAATGTACTTGGAGATAGGCTATAGCAGAAAACCTCATAACATTCCATTTGTTCTGTGGAGGGGGCCTCTAATTTTGAAACACCAGTATATATTTACGTATATATATGTATACATACATACTTATATATATATATATATATATATATATATATATATATATATATATATATATATATATATATATATATACATATATATATCATTTTAATTGAATTCCCTGTCCACTCTCCTCCACCGGGCCATAACACTTACATCCGATTGGAATCTTTTTCACAAGAGAATAGGTTTTCTCTATGATTACTTTAAATCCAACTGCTATCCATCCAATTTATTTTTAAAATATGTTAAGAAAACATCCGATAAGTCCTTTCACCCTCCTGCTACCACACACTTGGCACGTAAATTAACATATCATATAAATTTTCCATTCATGCATGGCACCTCTTTCCTACCCAGTCTAAAAAGGATTTTAACGAATTATTTTCCTGCAGTTGACGTGACGCTCATATTTAAGAGCCCAAGATCTATTGGTGGTATGTTTCGTCACAAAGAAACACTGCCCCCTTTAATGCAGTCCGTGTTGTTTATTTATTTACTTGTTGTCAATGCCATTGTCAGACATACATGGGAAACACACGCCGACTGCTTAAAGTCAGATGTGACGCACATATTGGCATTAGCTTTCGCACTGGGTGCAAGTTGGCCAATCCTGAAACATCAAATATTAGAAATCATATAAGACTATGCAGAAGTAAAATAAACTATAATGATTTTAAGATTATACTAACCAGCCAACACGAACACCACCTCCCTGTTCTTGAATCGTTAGCGACCAAGAAGCTTGTTCCCTCTTTGAACAATTATTCCCCATCCACGCCCCTGTATATAGCCTAAACCACATCCCACCTTATGTTTACTGTTTTTTCATACAGCAACTGAACTTCTTTCTCTTTTTTAACAATTTTATTTTAGGTTTACCTAAAATAAAATTGTTTTACTTTATCATAATTTATTTGTACATACATTCTAACTTTTCCTGTTGTATTTGTATATTTTTACTTTGTGTAATTAGCCTTGAGGATGAGACAAGGATCTCAAAACATAGGCCGTGATGAATAAAGGAAAACCATGTACCAAGCTGTCTGCTTTAGTGCCCTCTTGCTATTTTGCTGAGGAATGGCTAGCTCTCACACCAATATATATATATATATATATATATATATATATATATATATATATATATATATATATATATATATATATATATATATATATATATATATATATATATATATATATATATATATATATATATATATATATATATATATATATATATGTATACATATACTGTATATGTATATATATATATATATATATATATATATATATATATATATATATATATATATATATAGATAGATAGATAGATAGATAGATATAAACAATATTAGATGAATCTAAGTATGGTTGAACTTCCGTGTTAAGAGCCTAAGTACAAGATGAACGTAGGTGTTTATATTATTCTCGTTTTTGAACTGTGTTAAGTCTGTATATTCTTATCGAACGGATAAGGAACAGTAATGGCCTCCGGCTTAGTATATTAGACCGAAAATTTTTTCAGCCGCCCTGTCCTCCTCCCTCCCCCACCCCACCCTACAAAAACCACAGAACCACACTGTTAAATCTTATGTGTTATTCTCAAGGGCAATTAGGTGGGTGGCCATCCCACATTCACAACAGATAGGCAACACACACAGCCGTAGTAAAAGCACAAAACAAAACACAAAAAAAAAAACAGAACAATATATGATGTCAGACCCCAATAATGCAAAACAATTTGGCAGAGCGAAGAAAATCAAACAAACAAATTTTTACACATTCCTAACTGGGCCACAAAATGACGGTCCAAGGTCGTGTCTCAGTGTGGTTATCTTATAGGCCGTCTGCGCCAAATGAATGAAGTATACAAAGCTCTGGGACTTCCCCGAACTGAGGGAACAGACTACGGTTGTTGACCCTTTTTTCGTCCGTGGCGTATAATATACGCTTTCGCTCCTATTTCTAAAACGAGAGAGAGAGAATGAGTCAGCGATGCTAGTCTGACTTTCGAATACGTGGTTTCCGTTGATTTCTCGCGCCTATCTAAGGATTCAGTTTCGAAATCACTCGTTTCTAGAGGAGGAATATGCGCACTATTCCTTTAATGATTTAGCACCTATATAACCTAATTGAATGGCATGCAAGCCGCGTGCAAAGGCTTCCAAAGCTAAGTTTCGGCGATTCTCTCTCTCGTTTTCCTCTGACATGCGCCCTACTATAAAAAAAATTCCTAGGGTTAGTCATGTTTGCTAAAGCGTCCTACACTAAATAAACGCAGTTTACTTACGCAGAATTTCCTTGGCCTGTTGCGCTGGCTTTTCAAAGGTTCATAATCTGTCTCATATCCAGCTTAGCTGAGCTAATTGCTGATTTCACAAATTGCAATGCAAACAACAAAGGGGTGAGGGGGGGGGATGCAATCATTACAAGAATCCTGGCAAGGTCGCCATTTTTATATGTTTCCTGGTGCAGGTGGTTCTTATGACTCCACATTTATTACTTTACTCGAAAATGGCCTTGCAAGATACCCAGGACATATAAAACACAAACAAAAAAAAGGAGTACACGGAGCGGAGGGCTCTTTCTCAAAGGGAAGTGCGTGAAACACGTGGATATAAAAATAGTTATATTTTATAGCACACAAGATCAAAGGGAAAGTTAACTGAAAACACGTTAAATTGCTGCTGCAGAAGTCCTGCCGAACGGTGGGGGGGAGCTTGGGAATGCCAGGAACACGGACCAAGGATAATTCTGCTACGGCCGTCCTTCTGAAACGATATTAGGACCCAGGTTACAAATCTAATGCTGGAATTTGGGGAATGAATTACTCGGGGGTGCACTGAAGGCGCCAAGGACTCCCCGAGGCATTACTTGTGACTCAGAGGAAAGAAGTAGTGAACACGTGGGCTGGGCTTGAACCAAGAAACATCAGGGAATACAAAGTTATAGGCCCAGAAGTTAATAAATGCAAAAGGGCGAAGTAACGTGACTAGCAACTCGTTTTGGGTACTTTACCACATTTGTAGGGGCGTAAGGCTGGCGGCGTCTTCTGCCAGGGACCACGTGTGGGAGCATCGACAAAGGGCCTCCTCACCAAGGTACTGCTTCAAGTCGTAGATTGGGAGGAAAAGGCGCCCTTGGGATGATGAGAAGGCCGCAGTTGAATATCCGCCGCTTTGGGACTTGCAATCCCCACTTGCAGTCTTTGAGGGCCACGTGGCTCGGGGCACGGAGCAAGGGTGGCGGGCGTCCAAGTGGCGGCAAAGCGAGCAGAGGGCAGGGAGGGGGCACGGTGGCGTGACCACTCGGCTTAAACGCGATACTGTGTGTGAGAGGGAGCTGTCCTCGCCCTGACCTTTTATTGCTTCTGGACAGGGGTGGGGGCCGATGTCCTGACCCGGGTCACGCTGCATGTCAAAGAAAACGGCCTTACTTTCCTGTACCAAAGAAAACGGTGCAAAGCCAGATTACTGCCCCAAAAGATTACATCTGAGTATAACCCCGACTTCTGGTTCAAACTACCCTTGAACCAGTATCCACTACTTCTCCCAGGTTCAAATAGACAGAGGCCTATCTATCGACCGATAAGCAAAGTAGAAAAAAGGGCGCTTTCATAGCGTATTTTTGCGCTAATCTTTTACAATATATATATATATATATATATATATATATATATATATATATATATATATATATATATATATATATATATATATATATATATATATATATATATATATATATATATATATATATATATATATATATATATATATATATATATATATATATATATATATATATATATATATATATATATATATATATCTATATATGCATTATATATAGATATATATATATATATATATATATATATATATATATATATATATATATGCAGTGAGACATTGGGTGTATATATCCTTACTGGTTTCCTCTCTACTCTCACTCTCTCTCTCTCTATATATATATATATAGATCACACATTACCACAGGTGAAAAATAAGAAACGCAGGGTGTAGGTCCTGTCTTATTTTTTTCACCTGTGGTAATGTGGGATAAATGAATCACGTACAAAAGTGATAATAATCATCATATATATAGATGTATATATATACAGTATATATATATATATATATATATATATATATATATATATATATATATATATATATATATATATATATATATAATATGTATATATGCTATATATATAATTTATATATATCTGTGTATATATATTTTGCACATTTACACACACACATTATATATATATATATATATACATATATATATATATATATATATATATATATATATATATATATATATATATATATATATATATATATATGTGTGTGTGTGTGTAGAGTCTACTGGTCACTTTTTACCTGATACATATGTAATTGTAATAGCCACAATGCCTTCTTAACTTCTCGAATTCTTTACACCGTTTTAGATACGCTTGTCTTTACTAAACTTTCGTATCTCTTGTAGTTAGGTCTATGTTTTAGCTTGTGGCTACTTGATCTCGGATTATCCTGGATTATCTTTCTGTTTATTACCCTTTGACAATTGACCACCTGGTATTCTTGTGCTTTTCCTTTATTTTGTCACCTTCTTTTCATCAGTGCCTCATTTGTGCCCAGACGATGCATTAATAAACGTGAAAGCGACCAGTACTGAACTTCTGCCTGTCATTTTCCTGTAGGATTTGCTTATATATATATATATATATATATATATATATATATATATATATATATATATATAATGCTACATCTCTCCAAGCATCCAAGCTAACAAAAGACCAGTTTAAAGCAGAGAAGTAAAAATATAGTGCACTGCTTAGCACTGTCTAACAAGGAAGGGTAAAAGGAATAGTGGCCCCTCCTTAAAACCCATTAAATGCACTCAGTTTACCTCTACCCACTTTCTCTTTTTTGAACATGTGACTATGGGGAGCCTTTGTTTCAGAACATGAGGCTTTGAGGAAATTAAGTCTGGCCAGAGGCAGAATAGAGCCTGTGATGTGGATTAAGAGAGAGTAGCAAACACCTGGAATTGGCTCACCATGTGGTGACCCTGATTGAAATGATGCCCGTGCATAGAGGAATGACACTAATCCCATCTGCACAGAGAAGCATCATAATACCTGACCCGAGGTATTAAAAGGCCTGATCAAGGGAATGAGAAGTTAGAGACATGTCTGGACTTGAGCAAGTCACTCTCCTTCCCTTTGCATTCCAGCTTCCTTCAGAGTACCATGCCCCTACCACAGGGTCCCACCTTGTAGGGCCTTAGTATTCTTACCAGCGAAGCCCTTTAGCCCTCCTCTGCCACCCTTACCCATGCTGAAGCCACCTCTTCTATAAGGCAAAGTGATCTGTTGCAAAGGTTCTTTTCATTCTGTCACACTGTTTTAATTCTTGTACTAAACTTCCTGTTTTCATTTCCAAATGCAGGTATTTCACATTAACTTCAGCTTGTTAGTGCAGTATCATGTAAAGTCCAGTGATTGAGTATTTACACAAAAATTGTGTTCAAGGCATCCTTGGTACCCTCTATGCAGCGCCTTGTCCTATGCATATTTTACTGTGTCCTTACTGGTCTTTAATTCGTAAATCTCTCCATTTACAGAGGGATCATTAGCAGTAGAATTCTCCTTTGATTGTCCTTACCCGTCGTGAGCCCACGACGCCCCTTATAGTGCAGCAGATAATTGCATATTTCATAAGAATCGTTCAGATAGTGAAACAAGCATGAAATTTTGCACAAGTGCTCTTTAAAGTTCCCTCTATCAGAAAAGGGCGCTGGCCACGCAAAAATTTAATATGGCGGCCAAATTCAAGATGGCGGCCAGTATCGACAGATTTTGGCTAATTTTTCACTAGAATGGCATGTATTTGCTTCTAGCAATATGGTAAAAACTCTTCCATACAATTACTTGTGAATATTATGTTTCTGTAGCTTCCCAGTACAGTTTACCTTTAAATATGGGGGCTATATGGCTGCCAAGAAAAGGTAGAAACAATAATTATAATGAGAAATAATGCCCGTTCAACAATTATCGTTTTAAGCATGGATCTTGGTTTCTGTGGTTTTAGATCCTAATGAGGCCATCTCTTTCGAATAACTCATCAATTTTGAAGGAAAATTAATAAATGTAAAAGAGTGTATGTCTGCACACAACCAGGGCACACTGGTGACATCACTGCTGTGTAACTCAGCATGGGGTTCAGTGCCAGCTAATCCAGCTTTACTAATCCTGTAGTCTTAGACTAGTAGTTGTAGTATAGTTTAGTTTAGTGTCCCAAATGCTTTCTAACAGCCCCAGACCAGCTATAGTTAGATAGCCGCACCTGAATAGACAGGATGTGCCAGCACCAAAGAGCCGAGCCAAGGGTATGGGGGCTGTACATGATGGTTCATGTACTTACCCGGATGGTGTACAGATCACACGGGGACTTAAATGGCACTGGATGAATGATCGGGCTAGGTGTAGGGAGACCGAACCTGGTTGAATCCCATACAGGAATGTGTGCTTTGTTTAAGGTGGTAAAGGATAACCCCTCGGCCTTAATCAAAAGTGAAATCATGGCAGAATGTGATGCCAATCAATATTGAGCAGTAGAAAAACAAACTGGAGTTTGTGTTGTCTTTGTCAGAAGGACAAAGAGGTGAGCACTGACATCACCTCCAAGTCATCATGTCCTAGACCATGATGGGTACACAATGCTGGCAAGGAACATTCCCATGTTCAGTGAAATTAATGAAATGCCACTGATAATGGATCCAGCAAGGCTGGATGAAGGTGATGGCATAGAGGCCACTCTCAGGAAAAATGCAGCAAAATACCACAGATATCTTGGGGCCACAGCTTGCACTGGAGTATCAGTGGCTAGACAAGGTCATAGTCACCCAGGAAATAGATGATGCAGTGAATCTGACGTGGTCAGCTCATCACGCTTCAATGAAGAGAAGCCCAGAATTTGAAGTAACCATAACTTCATTGCTTCCTCTCCTGCGTGATCAGGCTCATTCTGTTGCTATGATCAAACACGTGATGCAGAAAGTGCAGGATGTCACTGATTTTCTGAACCCTGACCAGATACCCATAATCACAGCTGATCAGCCAATCTATGCCGTAGCAAAGCAGGTGCAGTGGCAGTGGCCTGATCAGTATGGCGAAGACAAGTATCTGGTAATGTTTGGTGGTCTGCACATTGAGATGGCAGCAATGACATCTCTTGGTACTCTTCTTCATGGCAGTGGTTGGACAGGAGCTCTGGTGGAGGCAGGAGTTGCTTCATCTGGAACTGCAGAATCCTTCCTGTCAGCTGCAAGTGTAACCAGGACACGGCAGATGCACCAGGTTACAGCCTCTAGTTTGTACAAACTCCTGAGGACAGCATACACTGACTACTGTGCTGAGAAAGCAAACAACAATGAGCAGGCATTAGAGTTTGAGGAGTGGTGTGACCTTCGAAGACAGCAGAGTCCACAGTTCCACTTCTGGCACATGGTGTTGTCTATGGAAATTGTGATATTCCTACTGATCAGGTCCTTCCGTGAGGCCAATTTTGTCCTCTACTGCCAGGCATTGCATGAGCTGATACCCTACTTCTTTTCCAACAATAATACAAACTATGCTCGTTGGCTGCCTATTCACCTCAGGGACATGCTTACCTAGAGAGTTCACACCCAGAGTTGCACAAGGAGTTCAAGGCTGGCAACTTTGTTGTGCACAAGACCAGTCGCCAGTTCTCAGCAATGGCTCTTGACCAAGCTCATGAGCAGACCAATGCCTTTATAAAGGCTGATGGCGGAGTCATTGGGCTGACTGAAGATCCGTCAGCACTCAGAAGATGGATGGTGGCTGGCCCAGAGATCATCCGCTTGGTGTCTGCATACGAAACAGAGGTTCAAAGTAAGGAGTCTAATGAGCAGACAACACACCATGAACAAACACCTCATGCGCAGAAGACATTCTTGGAGAGAGTCAGCAAGCTGTCATTGGCTTTGCAACACTTGGGAAGTCCTTTTCAGGAAGAGAGCCAGGATCTGTATTCCATTGACAACAAAGACATTGCCCACCCCAGCTCAGCAGAACTTCTACAGACACACCTTGACAGAGGCCGCACTAAATTTCAGAAGTTTTCAGACTCTTTGGCAAACAATGCAGTCTCCTTCTATGAGCCGATAAAGAAGAACAGAACTGACTTCTTCAGGCAAGAAGCTGCTCCTGTAGAACAGTCAAAGCAGAAACTTCTGAAGGAGGATTGCCAGCTTTTCTCAAAGCTATTTATATCCTGTCAGAGCCGTGAATGTGATCTGCAGGAATTCTTCCAGCACGAGAATCAAACATTCCCAGCTTCCCTTAGTGAGGGTGGTAGGCTGTACACATGTCAGAAGTCTCAGCTGACCTCGGTCCTGGAGAGTCATGTTACACTAGAAGACAAAGAACCAAAGACTGATGTCCTCATTGTAGATGGATCAGCTTTGGTCCATGCCTTGCCACCAAAGAAAGGAAAGACCTTTGAGGGCTATGCACTTTGCGACTTCTTGCCTGTGATACAATCCTATAGCAGCAAGTACACATCATCACATCTTGTATTTGATGTATACAATACATCCAGCCTCAAAGCTGAGACCAGGCTCCAACGTGGTCAAGGAGGAAGGCGCAAGGTGACAGACAAGAACACAATTCCATCCAACTGGCGCAATTTCCTAAGACACGATGCCAACAAGACAGAGTTGTTCCAGTTCCTGGCAGACAAAGTTGCCCAGATGTCTGCCACAAATGTTGTCATTGCCACGAAAGGGTCTGCTGTCCTCAGCACTCATGAGGCTAGTCTTCAGGGACTGGAAAAGTGCTCTCATGAGGAAGCTGACACCCGCATCTTTCTCCATGCCAAATATGCCACAGAACATGGAGCCAAGACCATCACGGTTAAAGCAAATGACACAGATGTTCTTGTCGTTGCAGTCAGTGCTTTCTCCACTCTCCACAATCTAGGGCTAGAGAAGCTATGGGTGGCATTTGGCCAAGGCCAGAGCCTGCGCTGGATTGCTGTGCATGACCTGTGCAACTCTCTGGGCCAGGAGAAGGTGAATGGCATGCTCTTCTTCCATGCATTCACAGGCTGTGATACAGTGTCAGCCTTCCAGAGCAAGGGCAAGAAGACCGCCTGGCAGACATGGAACATCTTTCCAGAGGCCTCCACTGTGTTCTCCAAACTGAGTCACTACCCTCTCAGAGTGGAAGAGAGTGACCTGAAGGTCCTGGAGAGGTTTGTCATACTTATGTATGAAAGATCCAGCACTGCTGGCACTGTGGATGAGGCTAGACTTGATATGTTTGCCAGAAAACAAAGGGCATATGAGGCCATTCCACCAACCAGGGAGCTCTCCTCCAACACACCAAGCGTGCTGCGTACCAGGCTGGTTGTGTGTGGGGGGCAGGCCACCCAGTGTCAGCCACAGCCAGAGAACCCTGCTGAGTGGGGATGGCAAAAGTCTGGTGAAGCATGGCATGTCCTCTGGACAACCAACTCGCCCTTAGCCAAGAGTTGCCAACAGCTTACCAAATGTGGATGCAAAGCAGGCTGTCAGGAAAGGTGCAAGTGCTACAAGCTGGGTCTTCCCTGCACAGCTCTGTGCACTTGCAAATGTGAAGTCTAGATAAATATTGCCCTCTCTTCAGTAGATAATCTAGCTTGAGCATCCAACGTGTCATGCTATGCCTACCTTCTTATCCTCGAATTTTTCAAAGGTGTAGGTTGAGAGACCTATACATAGATTGGTTGCGTTTAGTCCGTATTTCTCTTCTTTTCTTTTATGGTTACAGTCTTAGACACAATGTTGTATGTGACCATACCATTACTATTTCAGTTGAAAATAGCATATTAGTTAAACTGTCTGATCACATGAATATACCATTAAATAAAAACAGTTGGTCTCTATGTTCATTAGCGCTGTGGATAGAAAAAAACTTTTATGGCAACCATTTTTGTACGCCATCTTGGTTACAATTCATTTAGTAAGGGTTTTCAATAAAATGTGTGGTATGGAACATTTTTATAACCTAAAAGTCGAGGTTTAAAAAAAAAACTGGCATATTCCATCCAATAGATGCTCCCAAACCAGTGAATCTCAACATAGATGGCGGCCATTTTGAAAAATAGCCGCCATCTTGGATTTTCAGGTGGCCAGCGCCCTTTTCTAAGAGAGCGTAGTCTTAGGAATGTTTGTGCCAAATTTCATGCTTGTTTCACTATCTGAACGATTTTTACAGCAATCTGCTGCACTATTATCAGCATCGTCACAGCAACGGATATACTTAATATAATTAATCTCTTAGGCCTTGCCTGCCTGCCTGCTTAGTTCATTTCGTCTTCTGATTGTTCATTTAATGTAAATATACGTAATCTTAAACTAACCCTAAAGTATTTACTTACAACTGCCTTGTGAGTAGAGCCCTTATCTCAGTTATATTCTCCTTTTTATTTGTTTTTTACGATTACCTGAATCAACAGCAGTCAGATACTAGAAAAACACTGAGATAAATAACTAAATCATTCATTTGGAGACTATAACTGGCTCATGATAAGCATTTCCCAAGGTAAAACCGTTAATATATATGTGTATATATTTATATATATATAATATATATATATATATATATATATATATATATATATATATATATATATATATATATATATATATATATAATGCAGTATTCTGGGAGCTACTGAAGAATTGAATGCGATATTGCAATATATTGTCACATGCTTGCAATATGGTAACGATGCAACGAGCGCAAAAATCGATGCAGTAGCAAAATTGTAGCCTGAAGATTTTTTTCGGGAGCCAAGCTTAATTTAGCTGAAATATCGCTGCAGTATTTGTTATGAACTAACATTACGTTTACTGAGATGGAGAGAGAACCCTCCTTTTCTTTTCCTTAAATTGTTAGAACGTAGAATTCGCAGTAGAAAGTCTTTTGGAAGAACAGATTAAATTAGGTGACTCTATGATTAATATCCTATGGCGTGAACAAATTTAACTCAGAAATAAAAGTTCCTTTTATTGTTTAATGAAAACTGGGTACTCTGATGAATATTTGACCTCCCACTAAAAAGCCTGCTCCAATGACAAGACTGAGCACACCGTCCATCAATTTCCTCGGCTGAAAATTTTTCCTGCTAACATTTGTATATTTGATAAATTTGAATAACTTTTTCGAGAGTTTTTCATTAAAACTTCCACATATTTTGTTATTTCCTGCGGTATCAGGAATACTATAATAAGCCCATTCATCAAGTTAGCTGTCAATGGAACTTCCGTGAATTTCTATTATAAACAAACATGTTGCTTCTCGTTCTAATATTAAACTCTGCTTTCTATATGAGAGTCTGGATGTATAGTCGCTCATAGACATGTTCATAGAATTTGTGAATCATTCAAGGTATTATTATTATTATTATTATTATTATTATTATTATTATTATTATTATTATTATTATTATTATTATTATTACGAGATCGTTGCCACACGCTATGCATGCTGGAACCCGGCTCTGCAGTCTCCCTACCCTCCCAATCCCCTACCTACCCTGCCAGTTTGCAGGAGCAGGGTGGATATCTCCCCTACCATCCCGTTACCTATCAACCCCGTCCCCACCCAGGGCGGACAAACCAATTTGCAGGAGGGGGTTGGATGCCTCCCCTACCCTACAGTTCCCTGTCTACCCTGGCCCCACTTGGGATGGACAAACTGGTTTGCAAGAGGAGGGTAGATGTCTCCCCTACCCTCCCATTCCCCTACCTACCCTGCCAGTTTGTAGGAGGAGGGTGGATGTCTCCCCTACCCTCCAGTTCCCCTATCTACCCTGCCCCGACCTGGGGTGGACAAACCAGTTTGCAGGCGGAAGGTGGATGTCTCACCTACACTCCAGGTCCCCTATCTACCCTGCCCCCACATGGGGCAGACAAACCAGTTTGCAGGAGGAGGGTGGATGCCTCCCCTGCCCTCCAGTTCCCCTATCGACCCAGCCCTCACCTGGGGCAGACAAACAGGTTTTTCAGGAGGAGGGTGGATTCCTCCCCTACCCTCCAGTTCCCCTATCTGCCCCTGCCCCCACCTGGGGCAGACAAACCAATTTGCAGGAGGAGGGTGGCTGCCTCCCCTACCCTACAGTTCCCATATCTACCCTTCCCCCACCTGGGGCAGACAAACGGGTTTTCAGGAGGAGGGTGGATGCCTCCCCTACCCTCCAGTTCCCCTATCTACCCAGCCCACACCTGGGGCAGACAAACCGGTTTGCAGGAGGGTCGTTGCCTCCCCTACCCTCCATTTCCGATATCTACCCTGCCCCCACCTGGGGCAGACAAACCGGTTTGCAGGAGGAGGGTGGAAGCCTCCCCTACCCTCCTATTCCCCTATCTACCCTGCCCCACCTGGGGCAGACAAACCAGTTTGCAGGAGGAGGGTGGATGTCTCCCCTACCCTCCAGGTCCCCTATCTACCCTGCCCCCACCTGGGGTGGACAAACCAGTTTGCAGGCGGAAGGTGGATGTCTCACCTACCCTCCAGGTCCCCTATCTACCCTGCCCCCACCTGGGACAGACAAACAGGTTTGCAGGAGGGTGGATGTCTCCCCTACCCTCCAGTTCCCCTATCTACCCTGCCCCCACCTGGGGTGGACAAACTAGTTTGCAGGCAGAAGGTGGATGTCTCACCTACCCTCCAGGTCCCCTATCTACCCTGCCCCCACCTGGGGCAGACAAACTGGTTTGCAGGAGGAGGGTGGATGTCTCCCCTACCCTCCAGTTCCCCCATCTACCCTGCCCCCACCTGGGGTGGACAAACCAGTTTGCAGGCGGAAGGTGGATGTCTCACCTACACTCCAGGTCCCCTATCTACCCTGCCCCCACATGGGGCAGACAAACCAGTTTGCAGGAGGAGGGTGGATGCCTCCCCTACCCTCCAGTTCCCCTATCGACCCAGCCCACACCTGGGGCAGACAAACAGGTTTTCAGGAGGAGGGTGGATTCCTCCCCTACCCTCCAGTTCCCCTATCTACCCTGGCCCCACCTGGGGCAGACAAACCAATTTGCAGGAGGAGGGTGGCTGCCTCCCCTACCCTACAGTTCCCCTATCTACCCTTCCCCCACCTGGGGCAGACAAACGAGTTTTCAGGAGGAGGGTGGATGCCTCCCCTACCCTCCAGTTCCCCTATCGACCCTGCCCCCACATGGGGCAGACTAACCGGTTTGCAGGAGGGTCGTTGCCTCCCCTACCCTCCAGTTCCGGTATCTACCCTGCCCCCACCTGGGGCAGACAAACCGGTTTCCAGGAGGGTGGATGCCTCCCCTACCCTCCAGTTCCCCTATCTACCCTGCCCCCACCTGGGGCAGACAAACCGGTTTGCAGGAGGAGGGTGGATGCCTCCCCTACCCTCCCATTCCCCTATCTACCCTGCCCCCACCTGGGGCAGACAAACCAATTTGCAGGAGGAGGGTGGATGCCTCCCCTACCCTCCCATTCCCCTCTCTACCCTGCCCCCACCTGGGGCAGACAAACCGGTTTTCAGGAGGACAGTGGATGCCTCCCTTACCTTCCCATTCCCCTCTCTACCCTGCCCCCTCCTGGGGCATACAAACCGTTTTCCAGGAGGAGGGTGGATGTCTCCCTTACCCTCCCCTTCCCCTATCTACCCTGCCCCCACCTGGGGCGGAAAACCCGTTTTTCAGGAGGAGGGTGGATGTCTCCCTTACCTCCAGTTCCCCTATCTACCCTGCCCTTACTTGGGATGGACAAACTGGTTTGCATGAGGCGGGTGGATGTCTCCTCTACCCTCCCATTCCCCTACCTACCCTGCCCTCTCCCAGGGCGGACAAACTGGTTTGCAGGAGGAGGGTGGATGTCTACCCTACCCTCCAGTTCCCTATCTACCCTGCCCCCCACCCCTGGGACAGACAAACCGATTTGAAGGAGGAGGGTGGATGTCTCCCCTACCATCCCATTCCCATATCTACACAGACCCCACCCGGGGTGGACAAACTGTTTTGCAGGAGGAGGGTGGATGTCTCCCCTACCCTTCCATTCCCCTATCTAACTTTCCCCCACCCTGGCAGAAAATCTGGTTTGCAGGAAGAGGGTGGATGTCTCCCCTACCCTCCCGTTCCTCTATGTACCCAGCCCCCACCTGGCGGGGAAAAACAGTTTGCAGGAGGAGGGTGGATGTCTTTCTTACCCTCACATTCCCCTTCCTACCCTGCCCCCACCTGTGGCAGACAAACCAGTTTGCAGGAGGATGGTGGATGTCTCCCCTAACCTCCCATTCCTCTCTCCACCCCCCACCTGGGGCAGAAAAACCAGTTCGCAAGAGAAAGATGGATGTCTCCCCTACCCTCCAGTTCCCCTATCTACCCCACCTCACCCATCAGACAAAGTGGTTTGCAGGGGGTGGATGGCTGTCACCCAGGGGAATACAAACAAGATCCACTCGGATTTTATTATTATTATTATTTCCAGACTCAAATAGCACCTGTCCAAAGGGTTTGATCTCAATTGAGATTTGAATATTGGTGCAAGACACACTATTCACCAAAAAGGTTGTCACATGCATTTTTAGAATGGTCTTTTCACGAAATTGGTGGTAGTCTTGTGCTATAGAAAAACTTCCCATGGATAAAGGTATGGTTCATGAACTAGGAAACGAAATTACACTTTTAAATACAATACAAAGGACACATTAGTTGCAAAAAACCAATATACACTAAAATTAGCAGGAAAACAGAAATGTTCACTTCCTTTCATATTTCATATCTGAACCTTTTTCTCAGATATATCAGCAAGTCAAACACGTACATAAATTACAATAAACCTTTATTTACATATCTACAGAGTCAATAGGGGGAATGACTTCAGCGAGCAGCTATAACACCCACCAGGTGGTGTGGCATACTTTCCGCCAGCTGTACAAGGTTCTCAACAGGTACCCTGTCCCATTCTTCCAAGAGAGCCTGACCTAATTCTCTAGGGGTGGATGGCTGGTTGCCCCTTTGTCCAATTGCACGGCCCAATTGATCCCATAAATGTTCTATGGAGCTGAGATCTGGGCTCAGTGCAGGCTGCCTCAGGATGTTCACATCCTGTCCTTCAAGGTATGTAGTCACCACACATGCTCGATGGGCAGGGGCATTGTCGTCTTGGTGCCAGAAATTATTGGCAAACAAACCACGAGCCCATGGAAGAAGGTTCCGATCCAGCAACTGTCTGTACACGTCACCGGTCACGTTTCAGTCCAGAATGACAAGCTGACTCTTGCCATCTGCACAAATGACACCTGACACATGGACAGTCCACCACCTCCAGCAACTCGAGCTTGTACACACTCGTCCCTGAGATGTTCTCCAGCCTGTCTGCGCACATGCCTCCTACCATCTACAGGAAACAGCAGAAACTTGGACTCATCTCCAAAAACCACAGTCAGATTCCAGTGTTGATGGGCCCAAGCCAGACAGTCTCTTTTATGTCTGGGGGTAAGCTTTGGCCTCACAGGACATCTACGGGCTCTGTAACCCATCACTAACAATCTGCGATTCACTGTTCAGGTACTGGAATGGTGCTGACAGTACCTTGAAGGACAGGATGTGAATGTCCTGAGGCAGCCTGCATTTAGCCCAGATCTCAGATCCATAGAACATTTATGGGATCAATTGGGCCACGTAATTAGACAAAGGGACAACCAGCCATCCACCCTTAGAGAATTACTATGAGATTCACAGCCAGCGTCCCGGTGTTTTTCCGGAATAAGATTTTATCAGCGTACCTGACAAAGATACCACTTTGTCACAGGGTATCTTACATCCCTACCTAATTTTTGACTGTATTCTGTATTACGAAAGTTGCATAATTCTGGTAATTATAAGAGTAACACCTACTTCTTGTAGACATCGCCAGCAAACTCAGAGGAATGTCTTTCGAAGATATAATGACGTAACTTATGACATCATTAACTTGCTTCCTTCTCAATGGATAATTGGCTATTCGTGAAAAAGTCTCAACCTCTGGCAACAATGACATACAACCAATACTCCTTGTTTACACTTTGTAGTAGTGGTAGTAGTAGTAGTGAGGTCGAGTGCTAGAATCCTTGAAGAAAAGGGTTTCCACAAGTAATCTGAGAAATTACTTTCTATCACTATTTCTCCATTGAAAAATTATATAATTAAAGATCAATTAACAAAGTGAAGAAAACTTTGGCATTCGTCGTAACTCCTTTCATATTTTTCCTAATATGACAGTGACGATCATTATAATAAATAGACAATTGCATAGAATTAGATTGGTAAGTGATCTTAACACAAAATGACCAACAACCCTCTATCTCTTTTTCTTGCTAATATTCTGTAATTTTTTTTTACACATTGCTTTTTCCTTGCTTGCTTTCCAACACCTCCAACTATTTCTCAGACCTGATTGATATATGTTAGGTATATCTTAGTTTAACCAGACCACTCAGCTGATTAACAGCTCTCCTAGGGCTGGCCTGAAGGATTAGATTTATTTTACGTGACTAAGAACCAATTGGTTACCTAGCAACGGGACCTACAGCTTATTGTAGAATCCGAACCACATTATAGCGAGAAATTAATTTCTATCACCAGAAATAAATTCCTCTAATTCTTCACTGGCCGGTCGGAGATCAGGTCTGAATGACATTAATAGGTTCCACCCTTAAGCTATGCCCTAAATTCCATGATCCAAATCAATCCAATCCACTGTGAAGAGTGGCCAGTTTAAAATAGTAACCTATCTAGTATAAGGTGATAGGGAAATTAAAGGTGTATTTTCTGTGAGTTTTGCCCTGTTTGAGGAGTTGGCTTTTAGAGTAGATCATTAAATCGATATATTTCGATTTATTGATAAGTATCAATATGTGCAATACATTTTTATAATGAAACATCCAATACAGAAAAACAATTTATTCTCCAGCGCTGTTCAGGGAGAGGTCTCCATCCTCATTCTCATCATCAGTGGCTATGTTTATGATGACAAGTTCCACGCTCTCATGGATATTATCCAACGTCCAGTACTCCTCCTCAAAGCGCTGAGACTGACGAATAGCTCCTGTCCACACCTCCGGATTAGCGCAAAGCCTGGCTTCCTGAAGTTGGCCTGAAGGTCCGCCCTGGTGAATCGCCTATTATTCATTTACCTGTTCAAGCATACGTAGGGTTTGCCACGGGCCTCCTCACTTCTAAACAATTGTGCAAGTCGAATCACAAAAGCTGTCCTGCAACCACAGGGACAATAACTTATCATAGCCGCCATTCTTGAAGCCTTGACAAGGTACGAATATTCATTCAGAATTTCAGAGACAGTTGTTTGTCATTACCTTGTGGGAGGAGTCGGGACGTCATATGTTTACGTCACGTATAACTTTGAACCCATACATTAGAGTGTTCCGCCACTGGCTTCGGCTGCTTTATTTTACTTTTATGAATATACTTTTTTCTAATATAAGTAATAAAGAATGCTGCCGAAAATTAGGTAGGGATGTAAAGTATACTATGGCTAAGTAATATCGTTGTCAAATGCACAGAAAAAAGTTATTCCGGAAAAACACCGGGATAAAGGCTCTGAATCTCATAGTAGGTCAGGCTCTCTTGGAAGAATAGGACAGGATACCTTCTGAGAACCTTGTACAACTGGTGGACAGCATGCCACGCCGCCTGGTGGGCATTACTGCTGCTCATGGAGGTCATACCAGCTATTGACTCTGTAGATATGTCAGTAAGGTTATTGTAATTTATGTACATGTGTTTGACTTGCTGATATGTCTGAGAGAGAGGTTCAGATGTGAAATACGAAAGGAAGTGAACATTACTATTTTCCTGCTAATTTTAGTGTATACTGTTTTTTTTTTTTTTTTTTTTTGTTTTTTTCAACTAACGAGCCCTTTGTATTGAATTTTTCTCGTGTTGGTACTTTCGTTTGGATAATAATTCAGGTAGATGAGAAGTTTTTCTATAGCACAAGACTACAACCAATTTTGTGAACAGACCATTGTCTTCCAAATTGCTCGTCCAAAAATGCATGTGACAAACTTTTTGGCGAATAGTGTATTACTAAACAAGATGGACAGGTATGTGGAAGAATCAATTTTGCATTCATAACACAGAGCGTGACGTAGACTGCAACTTTGGTGTAACTTAGCATTTTATCTAGGTTTAGAAGTGAACTGGAAGATTTTAAACTGCTGATTCAGGTGTCCGCCAATGACTCACTTTAAAGCTTTGGATTTATTTCTCCTTTCTTTTTCTCTTTCCATATTCTCTTTTTCTTTTAATGTCATTGCTGATTTTTTTACATTTTAGGGGTTTCATTAGTACTGTGCTGCAATAATAATAATAATAATAATAATAATAATAATAATAATAATAATAATAATAATAAAATAAATTGTTTTAGGAAATCTTTCATAAACCATTTTTGACCCAGTTCTTCTTTATGATCTCTTCGTATATCTTTTACTCTTTTTCTCTCAAAGCTAAACTGACTCTTGCTCTCAACAACATTCATCATTACTTTCCGTGATGAAGTGGCATGTCTGTAACTATACAGTCGAACAAATAAACAATGAAAATCAACATCACTTCTTTTTCTTTTCTTTGCTTTCTTTTTTTTTCACGATGGAACGAGCATTCTCAGGTGGAAAGCAGCTTTTATCTAGAAAAAATTGTAACTTTAGAAAGAACGACAATGGACAATCACTCCTCCATTCAGCTTTTAACTGCTGAATCAGGGATGGATTAATCTTCTTGTTGGAAAATAAAAAGGGAGAAGGTGCCACGATACACGATTCTGAAGTCTCTCTCTAAAATTATGCTTTTTAATTCAACGTACAACTAATTTTCTAACGCATTCTATCGTGTTATTTTTATACCCATGTTACTTAATATGGGTGCTCTTATAATAACTATAACTCTTACGGCATCAAAAACATATATATACACCATATGCAGTGTATATATATATATATATATATATATATATATATATATATATATATATATATATATATATATATATATATATATATATATATATAGTGTGTTGTGTGTATACATATTTATATAACTCAAATCTCGTTTTAGTGTTGGGTCCTGGATTCCCTAGCGTAGAAACATTTGCAGGCCGGTATTGTTTGCAGTCAAAACAACAACACTGATCTCTCTCCTTTGTGCCAGGTTGGTCGCACTGGCGTACCATTCTGATGTGATGTATTTTAAGATTGAAAAGGTGCAAATAATCCGTTGATGATAGAAAACAAACGTAATTTTTAAGCAAAACCAAAATATATAGAAAGAAGAGCACTTTGGACGGGCTAAATATTTTTGAGGGAGAATTAAATGGTTCATTAATCACTCTACGGCGCAGAACTTGTCCTGCTTAAGAAATCTTACGTCGGCTCCCCACCCACCCCACAACACCCAAAACTGTTTATTGCTGACAAACATATGTTTACAGTAATTCATTTGAGGTAGTCTTTTATTTGCGCATGTGAGTTCACATATCTATGAGAAAATTCGACCAGTTAGGAAAGTGTTTTCCAGTGAAGGGAACCAAAAAATGCATAAATGATGCTGAATTTATCATTTTTGCTGCTAATATATTGTTCAGTGCTCAATTTATTTTTGTGTTACTAGCAATTTTTCATTTAACAGTTAATTTCTATTTTTCCTAGTGCTTTTTTTTTATCATTCTCCGCCTCTTGATTTCAACACAGCTGCTCTTATAAACAACTGTTTTGCCTCATCCTCCTTATTTGAGAAAGCAGCCTCAGCAAAGTCTGTGCGTACTTTTTTATCTTATCTACCTTCCCTATTCCTCCCTCTTTTCGTCCTGTTCATGCAGCTTATTCAACACAAGCCACGCAAATGACTCACTTAAAAGGTGTTGCCGAGCATTTCTGAATACTAATGTTGCCGAGCTGGGAGAACTGTTGGCTTTCAGTGTAGTCTAGTTTCTTAGTTTGCTTTTTCCTGATTTCAGGGGTACTTTGTGTTTTTCTGTATCATCTTTACGGTTGCCGATATCTCTCTCTCTCTCTCTCTCTCTCTCTCTCTCTCTCTCTATATATATATATATATATATATATATATATATATATATATATATATATATATATATATATATATATATATATATATATATATATATATATATATATATATATTACTACAATTAAATAGAATTCGCTGGCAAATTGCTCCCTTTTCGTTTCCTGTCTGCCGATCTATCGATAGACATATCTGTCTATCAACATGCGTGCCTACCTATCTATCAGCCTGAGCTGGACAATTGGATTAGCACAGTCAGAATACAAAGGGATTAAATCGATTGTAGGCCACTCCTTTTAAGTAGATAATTCCTTATTCGAGGCAAAAGTGAATCTGTCTGGCCGATTCTTTCCAGGCAACCGCCCCTCCACCCCTCCCCGCCCCCAGCCGTGGACAACAGCTGAAAATGAATCAACTCCCTATCGGAGAACGTGCCCCCTGCCCATAGCAGAGGGCATAAAAGGACAGACAGACAAGGGCTCACTCTCAGACTCTCGCTGTACGGCATGGCGTAAAGACAAGGAGAACCCACTCACCACCAACCCCACGAGGAGGACCATGCCCCTGGCTGGACGACACTCTTAGCAATCCCTTCTCCATCCAACCATGTGGCCCCTCAAAGTATACTTCTACCTTCGTGCACTTCGACCGCCAACCACGTGTTCCCTTTGCTGCTGGCCTGATCCTAACCCACTCCATTACCTGGCACTTCGTGAAGTCACCCACGTGTTGCCCGCGCCGTCGGCGCCCCTACATCCTACCACGTGGAAGATCAACGCCTTCGCCCTTGTGAATCGGGAGACAACCAAGTGCCGCCTTCTTCGCTGGAACCACTTCATCTTACGGTAAAGTGCTCTGTAAAGACGTCCATTCAGTCACGCTTTTTCCTCGTACAATTTACTTTATTTGAGTGCCAGTAATCACACAATGTTTTGTTCAATTCCACCCGTGCTACTCTGGGACCAAGATTTTTGCTTTGTGGGGACCAAAGAAAATTATCCATGTGAATGAAGGAAAATAATAGTATTAGTAATTAGTAAACCTGTATTTGAAATGATAGAGCTCAATTTTCAATTCGTTTTCAACTCTTACTATATGCAAATGTATCAAATACTGAAATGTAAATTTCCTCACAACCTTATATTCAACATTAGCCTACTTTCTATTATCAAGTTTCAATTTTCAACTATAGTGCAATATCCTTGTCATGTAAATATATAAAAATATTGCATATCATCAATAACACAAAAGACTTATGACCCTCCAAAATCTCTTCAAAATTTCAACCTATCCATTCCCTCTTCTTCACCTCCTCTCCCTGGAAATTAATTCTCAAGCAGCAGTAGCAAATTGCGTTGCACTTATTCAAAACTGTTACTACAGTTTCAATCACTTCATACATAAGTTGACAACATTAAGTTGGATCAAAATATCGCGAACAAACGTGTCATTTGTGTTAAAAACCTATAACTATAATTCTGCTCTTGACCACCAAAGGGTTAAAGTTTGGCTACAAAGGGAATTTCAACTTGGGGGGCCAATTGGGGGGCGCCCCTTGCCCCCCAACAGCGACGCCACTCTATAGTTAGTTCTTGACAAACTACCAATTCACCATTTAGTTACGAAGAGATGCTTCTGAAGCTAAAAATTTTGAAATGTATACAAAAAGCATTTTAACCTTGGAATTCATTAGAACAGCGCCTGGTGCAAAAAGCTCCTTCTTAATGGATAGATACGCTGATGAAAGATCAAAGGAAACCTCGTACTGGAGGTGTGGAAACGAAAAGTGTGCAGTGCAAGAACCAGAACTGTGAATGATACCGAACAAGGCAGTGCTTCAAATCATTCACATCCTCCGGACGGAGCTCAAAATAGGGTTTTAAAAGCTCTGGATATTATGAAAACTAGACAGAGGAGGTGACGAGCAGTGTAATTAACAATGTCACGGAAGAATTGCCCCTAAGCATTGCTGGTTCTTTGCCTAAAGATGAGTTGACCCTACGCTTCACAGCACGCTTCATAGAAACGCTTCGACGAATGGTAATTATAATGCGAGAGTGAAGACTTGTTGTAACATACAACACGCGGAGAAAACTTTCGGCTCTGTGGAATTACCGCCGCTTCCATTTTTAGTTTTTTGTAAAAGAATACTATTATAGAGATGGCTGCTATTTGTCTGTCCATCCGAACTTTTTCTCTCCGCCCTCAGATCTTGAAAACTACTGAGGCTAGAGGGCTGCAAATTGGTGTATTGATCATCCACCTTCCAATCATCAAACATACCAAATTGCAGCCCTGTGGCCTCAGTAGTTTTTTTATTTTATTTTACTTAAGGTTAAAGTTAGCCATGATCGTGCGCCTGGCACCGCTATAGGTGCCAACAACACAGGCCACCACCGGGCCGTGGCTGAAAGTTTCATGGGCCGCGGCTGAGAGTTTCATGGGCCGTGGCTGAGAGCTTCATACAGCATTATAAACTTACAGCGGCGCATTTTTTACTTGTTTCAGCAGAGAAGAATTTGAAATGACATCTAGTCAACAGGCATGGTTTGGCGATGGCACATTTGACTGGTCCTCTCGGAAGACAGCTGTACAGTAGACTATACAGCAAAACCTTGCCATCAATCAGTGCATCACATTGCAAGTAACAAAGAAGAGAAAACGTATGATGAAAGTTTTACAGTTTTGAAAAGCAAAGGCGTTCAGGATCCAGATTCAGTAATGAACAATAGACTTCTAATGAGCAACAATAAATAGCATTAAAAACTTTCTTAATACATCAATAAAAAGTTGTTTCTTTCATTTTGGCCAATGTTTATGGCAAAATGCCCAGTCTTGTGGACTGCAACAATGGTATGTTGAACCCGGCAATGCCCTTTTCATTAAGCAGTTGCGAGCACTTGCCTTTGCCCCACCCACAAACGGGCAAGAGTTATTTGACCAATTAGTGAATTCCGTAACTGCCGAAACTGATGGCTTATTAAGTGATTTTCTGGTATATTTTGAAAGTAGTGGTTGGGAATGAATCCAGGTACAAAAGTCACAGGAAAAGTCACTGGAAAAAGTCGCATTAATCTTTTCCCAGATAGACCTTTGCGGCGTGTTGAGTACAAGCCTGTAGGGGATGACCGTAAAAACATAAACAAAATACTGTAAATATCATAAAGATAATGACCTCAAGAAATGTTAGTCCTAGATAACGACCCCCGGGAACCCTTGGGGTCACTGTCTAGGAAAGAGCCAAAATAATTTTTGTTTTATTGCTTTAATTTCCACCATAAATTGATGTGACTTTTTTTCCTGTGGCTTTATTTCCTAGCCAAAATTGTGACTTTTTTCTGTGAATTTTTTCCCGTGACTTTATTACCGGCCACTTTGCGGAATAACCCAGAGAGGGCGGCGACGGAGACCAATGTTTGATGTTTATTTATAATCTGTCCACACTCGAGTTTATGGTGATTTGCCGAGAACCAATAACTCTCTGGAAAGTTGGCATCCGGCTTTTAAAAAGAGCCTCATTGTAACTCATCCCACAATCACCAAACTGCCAAAAGTTATTAGAGATGAGCAGCATCCAATGAAATTTTGATGGAGCAGGCATCTATAGGATTGACATAATATCACGGCTTAACAAGGAATGCGATATCATTAACGACAGAATAAGAACTATTTGCAGTCCTTATAATAAAGAAGAAGGATTAACGTTTCTGCGAGCTTTAGCTCACAATTTTTAAATCAACCTCTAATAAATTCATTATTACGTTGTAAATCCAATGAAAATATATTAAAACGTTGCTTTATTTATTTATTTTTAATATATTTTTATATTTTAATCTGTCAAATGCAAATATTTTTGAATAAGCGTCTGATAACCTTATTTTTACGTGTTCACATTGTAAATCCAAAAAAGAAATCCATTAAAAAGTCGCTTTCCTTATACCTATATATATATATATATATATATATATATATATATATATATATATATATATATATATATATATATATATATAGGTGTTTCATTTCCTTTCAGCTTTATGTCCGTTCGGCATAATAAACTTTAAACTACATGTCCGTTCGAAGTTATGGATTTCGACCTCTTGTCCATCATCCGGCTTTATGTCCTTTCGGCATCATGGGTTCGACCATGGTCTAAGAAAGATTCTTCTTAGCCCATGGGTTCGACTTCCTGTCCTTTGGCAAAAGTGCTTTCGGCATCCCGTCCTCGTACAAAGAACAAACGATGCACACGGAGACAGACAGACATTTGTGGATGAGCGACACTTACCCTTCCATGGAAGTGATCCGGAGGGAACATGCTAGCGTAACAATGAAAGTAAATTATGCGGAACTACTCGTTAACAAAAAGTATGGCAGATATTGATGTTTGCAGGTGATGCGTTCCACCTTCCGCAGATGGGATTTTTTGCAAGATCAGAGCGCGCGCTCGGTATTGACGCGTCGGAATTTTACAAATGCTGGAAACAAAAGCTATAAGATTATTTTGGAATTGGGTTATAGGTGGCCATAATTCAATCTACTTCTCTATTGTGCTGGAGTAGATGAAGGTCTTGGTGGTTTCACACATTCTACCTGGAAAAGGTAGATTATTGGAAAGGTGGCCCCTTGAAGGGACAATCTCCTCAACAGACACCAGAGAAAAAGACTTCGGAATAGACATTCACAATTTACTGTATAGTCTGTGGAAAGGGTAGACCCTAGAAATGTAGTTCTGGGAAATGTCATATGCTGAAAAACACACCAGATAAACATGTTCTTGAATAAGAAAACGGCCCCGAGAGACAGGATATAGGAAAGACCGACTTTGGAGAGAAAGACATTCTAGATGGGCAGGCTCTAGAATAGAAATCTCCGGAAAGAAAGACGCGGGAAAAGAATGACCTGAAAAGAAGGGACTATCAATAGAATATTCAAGAATCTGGAGAGAAAGATTCTGAAAAAACAGATTCTACAATGACTGAATCTGCAGAGTTGAGTTGGGGCTGAAAAGACTGATTCACATTAGAACATTTCTAGATAAGGCAGTAATAATAGAATGGCTGACTCTGCAAAAGGCTTAGTTCTTGGTAGATAAATGGATTCTGGGAAGTTATATTCTGTGACGAACGAATTCAAGAAAGACAAACTGTAGAAAAGGAAGATTTAAAACGATGAATTTTGGAAATGAGAGACATTTGAAGGAAACATTTTGCAAAAGACTAATCGTGGATGAATGAGTTTTTAAAAAAAGTGGAATTGAGATATAATAAAAATTCTGGAAAGGAAGTTGAGAAAGACAGATCCTGGAAAGAGAGATTTAAGCAGAGGAAAAGTGTCTCAGTTCTTTTCTGTGTTGTGACTCCAGTTGATCAACCCTTATCTTGGAGCTGTGACCACGTAGCCTGATTCCGGTGGTAGAGGAAATTTATGAAAAAGAGCATAAACTGTTTGTCTCCTGTCTGTCTCCTGTTTCCTATTGTCTGTCTCTCTGCCTCTGTCTCTTGTTTCGTTTGCCACTCCTCCGCCTATCTCTCTCCTTTCTTCTTGGTATTTTCTATATCTCTGTATATAAATGTGTATGTATGACAATAATATACTGCATGTGATGAATATATGCAAACGCACCACACGGAAAATGAAACACTGGGCGTAAATCCTGATTGGTTTCGTCTTCACATCTGAGACATCTTTCACAGAACTGATACTTAGTGTTAGAAATTTGCAGAGCATATGCTATAGGGATAGTACAAACAAACATACAGACAGTTGAAACCAAACATCCACGCACTGTGTTTCAACCCCACCATTTATTAGGCAATCTAAAAAGGATAGGCTAACATCATTTTCCATGTCCATGTTTCCATGGTAAATTTCATCCACATTACTAATTCCTTTAATTTACCAGAGAAAGTATTTACTTATCATGTCGTCAGCATTCGTGAAAAATATTATGCTGAGTGGGATGATTTTGCTAGATATTCTGCTATCAAAAGAATTTATTGTACAAGTTACTTAAAATTAGAGATAAAGGGTTGCCCAAAGATATATCAAAATTTTTATTGTTAAAGTTCCTGTTGAATTAAAATCTACATTTTCTACACATATTTTAATTAATTCTGTCAAAGTGTTCTTGGGAAATGGTACATCCAGCTGTCTGGTCTTAAGCTTAGGTATCCGATAAAAACTCCAGCAGACCAACACTATGTATCTTTCTGAATAATGATATATCAAAACTTACAAGCCTAGATTCACAATTAATCTTTATGTTATTCTGTATATTTTTTATTTCATTATTATCCAAACCAACGCCGTTCTTTATAGTATTACCACCAGATTTCGTATTAACCAGTAGGTTAAGAATATCAACTACTGCAGACGTTTCGCAAAATTGCGTGAAGAGAACCAACGGAGCTGGTAACTGGCCCTGAATAATTCATGATAAAATTGAAAGAATTATGATTCTGTATTAGGCAACGCATTGAGAACAGCAAGGAAGACTTTCTATGATAACTACAAAGAAACTTAGAACATAAAAAGCTGCTTGTACTGCTATATTGAACAAAATTTCAAAGATCTGGAGTTAAAGTAGAATTTAACATCTTTAATACAATGAAACAAGCACTTATAAAGAACTTTCCTCGCCATACCAAAGGCTGTGTATGTCGAATGCATGTAAGTCCTGTGACAACTTTTGTATTGATCAAACGGAAGATCGTAAAAAATATATAAGGTATGCGAAAGAGAACAGTGGATTTTGCGTACATGTTGGTCAAGACAATCATGGAAACAACTAGGCAAGGGCATAACAAAGATAGTTTATTCCTATAATGTACTGGAGAGAATCATTATCGAGTCTAGTTTTCATAAAAAAGGCTTTTGTAAGAATATGAATATCAGCCAAGTAAGGTATAAATTCGATCCATTCATTTCAAAAGAAAATATCAGCCAAGGAAAGTAATATATTCGATCCATTCATTTCAAAAGAAAATATCAGCCAAGGAAAGTATATATTCGATCCATTCATTTCAAAAGAAAATATCAGCCAAGGAAAGTATATATTCGATCCATTCATTTCAAAAGAAAATATCAGCCAAGGAAAGTATATATTCGATCCATTCATTTCAAAAGAAAATATCAGCCAAGGAAAGTATATATTCGATCCATTCATTTCAAGAGAAATATGTAAACCTGTAAGAGAGGTAGTTGACCTGAGACGGGGAAAAAGGCGCGAGGCCACCCGTAGAGATAAACAGATTTGTCAATAGAGTGATGACCTCGGACGCTAATCAGTTTATACTGCTCCTCTCCCTCCCGCCTCCCACCAGTCAGGCGCGAATATCTGCTGGTGTCCAACCGTCTGTTCTCCAGGTGAGTCAAGCCTGAGAGGTACCCAGGTGGCACTATGCACTGTTGAGACGTGCTGTGAGACTGGTCGTAGGTTTCCCAGGAATCGGCCATACAGCAGGCTTCCATAAGTGTTGTGGGCTGCCTGTCATTGAGATACACAGCAAGGGGCCCAGGGACACATTGGAAGAGATCCTCCAGCATGGTCCGATTGAACAGGTCCTCGAACGTGGTGCATGACAGGGAGTCGAACCAGCATGCACCAGATTGGGTATTGTGATAGGTCCATTCAGTCCAGGACCAGCCAACTTCCTCGGCAAGACCTCAAAACTGCTGTCTCCATTTCTCTGGGGTTATCTATCAGGCTTTGGTTGTGACTGTACAAACTTCTACCATGTTGCCTCTTTGACTCTTCTCCAATGGACAGAGGGCTGCCTTAGCTTTACCTTGCATGTGCTTGGCAAGCACTAAGGCCCTCTCTGTCTTGGTGGCATTGCAGTTATCAAAGAGGGTCTCTATTTCCTCCAACCATGCCTCAGGCTTGATATAGGAGCATTTGGTGCAGCAGGCATGGTGTTGGAGGCTTGTTGGTCAGCCAGAGCTTCAGCACTTTCCTTTTTTGCCTTCTCTAGCTCGAGCTCCTTTTCCTTGAGAACTAGTTCGTATCTTCTTTGTTCTTCTCTTTCTTTTCTCTGTTCCTCTCTTTCTTCCCTCTCCTTCTTGGCCAGGTCATCCAGCTGTTCCTTGACCCAATTGGCAAGTTCCACTCCTTCATAATATTGGTCCTTGCCCATGTTCAGGACGGCTAGGCATCATTCTAGTGACATGGTTTTAGGAAGGTAAGGGTGTCTACTTTGGATGGCTGGCAGTACTTATGAATTGGGGAAGTGTCCCTCAGTTTCAGGTGACACTTTGGTGGTGTGGCACCTTTTCAGTAAGGTGGCACTGTAGCTGAGTGTGCTGTGCAAAGGTCACACTTATGGCACTCTGTATCTCTGGGTACAGGTGTGGTTGCTTAGTCCCACAGGACTTCTTGTCTTTGGTGGCACTAGGGTGCTGGTGCATTCCGAGGAATCAACATCCTCTTAGAGTACAACTAATTGAACTAAGGGGAAATGCACTCTGCCCAAGCAGAGTGTAAGGATAGTAATACATAGGAGAAAAAGGAAAGGCAAGAGAAAACAGATAGGTAAGTGCTTCAGTTGGTTACAACAGTGCCTCAGGTTAGTGGCACTGTGGAAAAGGATAATCAATTTTGGTTGCTTTGGCACTTGTGGGTGACTAGTTCCTAGTACTAGTGGTACTACTTCCTTTCATGAGGAGGGAGGAAGGCTTTATACTTAAATCTGGATAAATATTTAAGAGGTGCAAAAAAACGAGCAGGTAAAAGAGAACTGCTAATTTATTCATGATCCAGGTGGTTTATATAGTGGCAGACTGGCGTCGCGCCGCGGAATACAATGGGATCCTCAGTGGCCTGAGGTCGATAATAAATAACAATAAATACAGCAATCGAGTATACTTTACAATGTGAAAATAGACAGAAGTGAAATTGGATACAATCTTGATGCCTGTGAAAGAAGAAACATACGATACACAATTGATAACAGGTAAACAAATATATACATAGTTTAAACACTTGAATTTATGTGACCTGGCACATTAGGCGTGACTAATTGTAGAGGCAAAGAAAATGGGACGTCTCCACAGAAAACTTGCTCAGCAGAGACTTTACAAATGACTTTACAGATGACTTTACAAACAGACCTCACTCATGGTGGACAGTTGTCAATAACTGTGGTTAATTCTTAACTTACCCTCAACTATCTGTGGGACAGAAGTGTTTCTCTTTATGTTGGCCCATTCTTTTTGTGAAGATGGTGTAAGTATGCTTTCAGCTACCTAAAACGCTTAAGAAACATGGAGGAAAAAACAAAAATGAAGCAAGTACTAGCACACAAGTGCACTGGCAAAGTTCACACCATGTGAGAAATAAGAAAGGAGAAATAAAGAAAAATTAAATGAATACTAGCAGGTTTTCTTATCTTGAATGCTCTGATTGGACGTTGTAAAGATCCGCAACCCCAGAGTACCCATGTAAAGATTGGCTATCCTCAGAATGAACTTGTTAACATCAGCCACCCCCCAGTACTGAACACGGTGAAGGGACATTCCATTTGGCCGACAACAAACAGATGCACCGCCAGTATCAGAATGAGCTTGTTAACATCAGCCACCCCAAATATTAGCTTGTTAAGATAAACAACCCTCAGGTACTCTGGGGTTGCTGTTCTTTACAACGTCCCTCTGATTAATTTAGCTATGTTATGTAATGGGTTATCTGCCAATATTAGCGTGCCTCGTTACACCATGCTCTTATTAATTCTTGGTAAAATTCTTGAATTTGTCTACCTGTACATATCATTAAATTATCCTGAGTTTCTTTTTATTTTTTTATTTTATTTCCTTGCTAAGATGTATATTTGTATAGGAACTTCTTTTATATTTCCTAACTAATTGGCTAACTTTCCCTTTTATTGAAGTATATATTTTTATAAAGATTTGTGAGTACAGTAGTGCGCAACGCAAAGTAGTTCGCTAGTCAGTGCATATGAGTGGAAGGTTCTATGAGTGAGTGAGATGGCTGCTCGTGACGTCACACAGGTAAACACAAACACGTCTCGTTTATACCTGTACCGAAGATTCATGATGGTGGCTATAGTAATTGCTTGGCAGCCAACAAGATGGCTAACGGATCACGTGACCACGCACGGCTGGTGGCTAAGAGAGTGGTTCCACTGTGAGAGGGTTGCTCATGACATGATTTTTACAATACAAAAGGAACAAAACATTCGAATTCCTCTTATAAAACGACTGAGGCTGATGTGGGAATGCAAGTTTTAATTTGACATACCACAAACACGAGTTACTTTACGTTATGAAAGACAGAAAACGAATTTGTTATGATTTTTTTTTTCCTTTTTGGCGCGATGTAATTAATTCCTATACTCGGCGGCCATGCTCACTACGGGGCCTTTTATGATACAAAGGAATGAACACGTCACGTTCTTACTAGCCTGATTTACGCTAATTTAAATGGCAAATTATAAAATTAAACACTGATACAGTTTTTACGTTATTAATGAAAAAGGCAAGTGAAATTTTATGATTTTCGCACGAGTGAAAGTAATTCTCGTCGTCACGCTTATTCAGGGGTCTCCCTCTTAGTTGCCAACAATTCTTTGTCCTATATCCTATCGACTTACGAAATTGTCCGTCCTACCTTATGAGAGAAAACGCTGGGCACACAGGCTCTTTCCCTGTCATGCACTAAGTGAACTAGTTCAAAAATTTTAATATCATGCATTACCCACTGGCTAGCAAACAGCAAAATAATAAATCTGACTCGATAGCTCAGCTTAATGGCCTTGAGAGGAATGCAGGATGACTGAGATTTCAACACTATGCAGTATCTCTAACTTTTCCTATTCGTAAACTGTAAATTGAACACTTATTGCACACTTTCCTACCTACTTTATCTTGTTCATATAACAATGATATTAATATTACTTACCTTGGCCTGCATTCTTCTTTGCTTAGGAGATATCACATTAAATTAATATGATCTGCCTTTCAGCTTTTAATTAATTTGTAATTAATTTATTCCAAGTTCTTTATATCTCTGTGGGATAGCTAGCAACAGTTAATGGCTAATTAATTACAAAGATCCGTAGCAAGGCGTCGCCAATATTACGTGGGTCGGTCGGTTATTTACTTTAATAACTGATTAATTGGAGTAGTATTACCTTGCTTTACCTAAGACACATGTAATTCTGCCAGTTAATTAAGGCCAAATAAAGCTCTAAAGGACAGATAATGAAATGGATTAGGTCGCCAGCTGAAAACTAGTATTACACAACCAGGGATTAATTAAGTAAACTTACTGGAAAACTAGTTTCAACAAAAGAAAAATAAAAGGAAATGGATTATTTACAGGAGCTAAAAGCAGCTCAAAATATTAGCCCTAATCAGGAAAGATACCTAATGCTAAATGGAAATGATCGCAACAGATTTAATAAGCCTCTTCAAACGCTTTTATGAAGCAGCTGAAATCTGTGCACGCTGAACTGTGCCTTCTTGGCACTGACGATGCAGATTCTTCTCCAAGTAAGAGGGAATTCCCAGGCTCAAGGTATATAAACACACATCTGGAAAATAAGTATCAAGATCACAATCTTGCACTAAAGAAGCTCTCAATAGTAATTAACTAATCACAAGAGATGCATATCAAGAATAGTACTTTTAACGCCGTGGAGGGTAAGTTATGTGATTTCACTAGACAATGATGAATGCTCTTAATATATGACTTCATAAATAGGATATGCTTTACTAGGGGTTCTTAGTTAAGGACTGCTTAAGAGATGAAAATTTGAACAAAGAAAAGGAGAGATTCAGTTGAAGGGAAAGAAAACTGGGAGTAATTGTTACAATTCGACTTACCACTGGGTTTAATAATGCAATGATCAGTTGCATTAAGATTCCTTGGTCTGTTTGGAATAACAATCACCCCCACGTGATGGAGACAAAGAGAGAGAAACAAAGAGTACTCAGAGAAAACTCTGACCGTCCGTTCATGATCATGCTGGGCTGAGACAGAGTCCAGTGATGTGGGGTTGGCAGCTGGCTTCTGTCGCTTGCTTCAGGCTCCTCCCCCAAGACTACTTTGGGGCTTGGTTTCGGGTCTCGTCTGGAAAATGACAAAGGCTCGCCAGTACATAGGTCAAAGAAGAGTAGGTTTTAGGAACAGTATATCTAAGGTCTGGTCTAGCAGAACCTATCCCTCTTTATGAGTTAAAATTCCCCCCCTTCATCGGTTGGCAAGCTTAGTTTGAAAACAACTCCTGCTTATTCCCTCTATTCTCATGCAAGAAATCTATATTGTCTTCCTAGCTTTAATAGAAAATTACTCTACTGAGATATATATATATATATATATATATATATATATATATATATATATATATTTATATATATATATATATATATATATATATATATATATATATATATATATATATATATATGTCCATTTTTATTCAGGCCATCACCTTAGCATCAAAATATCAGTTTTTTCCTCTATGTTTTTACGAGCCTTGCGCATTGTCAGTCCCCAGTATTTGGATAAAGAAATTGAGTACATAAGAAAAATAGAGACAGATTTGTGTTATCCTTCACATATACTAGATATTTGTTATAACAAAGCCCACAAAAAGTTTTATAGTGAAAGTAACATGAAGAAAGAAATCCTTAAGAACATTCTTAGCTTGCCTTATTTTAGTGGTTTTGAAAACATAAAATCATTGTTAAAACCTTTTAATGTAAACCTCGTTTTTTTCTTATAATAACACACTCAAAAGAATGTTAATAAAAAATAGCCCCAAAGAAAACAACAACATAACATATAAAATTCCATGTTTGGACTGCCCCTCTCTTTATATTGGCCAACTAGCAAACATTTAGATGTACGTATTAAGCAACATAAGTATTCAGTCAAAACTGGACAAGCATCCAATGCTATATTCATTCATTTAAGTGAAAACTCTCACAGGATAAATTGGACTGAAAGTTCAGTGATTGCCAGATCGAAAGATTTTTCTTCAAGAAATCTATTGGAGTCCGCTATTATCCAGCTTACTTCCAGTTGTAATTTTAATCTTAGCCCTGGCATGTAATATTTGGAACCCTGTATTAGAAAAATGTTCAAGAATGACCTAAAAGATAAAATCACTGACTTAATTACAAGGTAGCTACTTGATATATATTTTCTATATATCCGTATGTTTAATATAATTTTTTTTTAAATGTTCATTTTGCAAAAAGTTATTATTGTTTACAAAAAAAAAGAGAATTATTGTGTTGTACTAAAAATTTTTAGGTGGTCAGTCACGAACCTGTAGAATCTTTTAATTGTCCTGTCCCTGCTCCTGAATGGTTGATCCTAATCCTTTGTAAAAACCTCTTAAATATTTAATCCTGTTTTGGCAGTTCTACTAATTCTTCAATTGTGTTGGATTCCAGGTACATAATACGTTTCCTTTATAATCCCCATCTGTCATTTATAAGAGCTTTCTTTGTAAACATACTTTTATATTTCTTCAGTCTACTAAGTAAAGGACTAGCGTCGAAAGGCCTCGCAGCACTCCAGTGTTTCCGTTTCCTTCGTGGATTTTATCTTTATATATATATTCATCACATTCCATATTTTCGTGATTCAGTTATACATATATAATGTATATATATACATATATACATCTATATATATATATATATATATATATATATATATATATATATATATATATATATATATATATATATATATATATATATACGAATATCAACAGGGTAACGAGAGAAAGCACACTGCATTTTCATGATTTATTGTGCCGACGTTTCACAACACATCTCGGCTGCATTTTCAAGGCTGTAAAAATGTGAACACATATTACTCGTAATAACTCTTAGAATATTTCGACAAAAAATATTAATCTATTACATTGACATCCCCAGTAAAAGTAAAATATAGCAGAATAGTGAAATTGCAAAAAACCACAGCAGAATACAAAGAGATATAAGAAAAAACTCAAGAACGTAAAAAACATAAAAAATATGTAAAAAAAAAAAAAAGACATAAAATCATCTTGACATCACTGGTTACATCAATATATTTGAAGTGAGACAAAATAAAATTAGTAAAAACCAGCAGCCATAAAATAAGTAAAGGTCAAAATAAAATTAAAAGGTTAAAAGAAAAAACATAAAAACACAAAAACCCTATGGAGTAAAACCCCCACTCAGCGGGCTGCTTCAAAGAGAAACTAAAACAGAAGAACCTTCAGAGACCGAGAAACGAAAGACGAAGTGCAACCGGCCATTACGTAATGTAAAGTTGGATGGAGGAATTCTGCGAGTTTAACGACGGAACTAGCTTTTTTATCATTATGGACTCTAAGACATGAAGTTCGTTTTCATTTTGTGCGTGTCCTATGAAACGTCGGCACAATAAATCATGAAAATGCACTGTGCTATCCCTCGTTACCCCGTCGATGTGGTTTGAGCAGTGGCTCCTGTTATGATTGTATATATATATATATATATATATATATATATATATATATATATATATATATATATATATATATATATATATATATATATATATATATATATATATATATATACACACATATATATATATATACACACACACATATATGCTTTTGTATGCAGATTTCTTGCATGCAAATTTCGTTGAATTCTATGGCTTTTTTTATTGTTGATTAACTTCTTATTAGTTTGACAATATTTTCTGAATCTTCTACATTATTCCAAATTCAGTTGACGGACAAAAAATCGAAGATTTCTCTTTGTTCCATTTACTGAGAAACACAACACCTCAGCTGTTCCATCACTCGTCGTTACCTCTTCAAAGTATATTATCTGGACACAGCACCCTGTTGTTTTGTTACAGTGTGCAGACGGATATAATAATATAATGAATCATTACAATAACAATACGTACAAAATAAGCAGTTTTAATTTATTTACAGTTATAAAAGTTACAATACAATAAAATTCATAATAGAAACATAATTTACTTAGCGAAAAATAATGAAAACATAAACCACGTGTTCTGCTTATGATGGCAACAAACAAAACAGAAATGCAGGTTTGCTCTTGGCTGCATTCGTGTGAAAACATCTCTGCATTTCTCTGCCCGACAGCCATTTGCTTTCTGTTTTATGTTTTATTGCTTGAAATACATTTGTGTGAATATTGTTTGTTTTTATATATGTAACCCCCTCAATCCCTTTAGCTTTTTGAAGAGGAAATATCAGGGAAGGACAGGCTGTGTAATCAGTTTCTCTGCTCTATTGGGGGTTACCATAACTCATTATGTGTGTCATGCCATAAACATGAGTTTACATAACTAAATCAACCTAACCCAACTTCTATTTCAATTGTTGTGGAGGCTGAGGGGCTTAGGGAGTTAAGGCCTCACAGGGGAGCAGAGTTTACTCTGAACTTACTGATCACTCATAGGCTATGAGGGACCTTCCGTTATCTGTTTCAGCCATAACCGTAACAAATTTACCAGTCATGGTATCTTCCGTTTGTAGGACTGCTCCCACTACCTTGTCAACCGTCTCATGCAGCATCGGTGATATTTCCCCTGGTGCTGCCGTATGCATCATCTCTGGGTGATGCCCTCCTCCAAACAATGTTGTCAAAGGCGTGCTTGGCAAAAAGAAGTCCAGCAGCCAGCCCTCTTCTGCAGAGAGTGCTGACAGGTTTCTCACTAGCATGAGTATCACTGTGCCTGTTGCCTAGCACACAGGTGCAACTGCTACCAGCTACCAAAGATTCTATGGACCCCCAGTGCCCCAGTACTGGCCCTGTTACCACGCCTACCTGGGCCACCGGTACTGGCACCTGTAACAAGCCTACCTGGGCAACCAGTACTGGCCCCAGTACCACACCTACCTGGGCCACCAGTACTGACCCTGGTAGCCTGCCTACCTATGCTACCAGTACCAGCCCTGGCCTCATGCTAGTGGTACCACAGTACTGCTGCTTCCATTGCTGAGAACACAGGTCCAACTGCTACCTGGGGTTCTCCATATCCCCAGTGTACCAGTACCAGCCCGGTAGCCTGTCTACCCAGTTAGTCATAATCAGCCCCAGTCTCTCATTAGTGGTACCATGAGTACCACTGTTCCTGTTGCTGAGCACACAAGTCCAACCGCTACCCGAGGTTCTCTAGACCCTCGGTGTACTAGTACTGACCCTGCTCTGGTACTGCCTATGGTTGCCCATCTACCTGGACAAGCAAGGGTCCATGGTCTCCGGCCCCAGTCGAGCTACTGGCATGGCCCAGCGAGAGAAAGTGAGCAGAAAGCATACTGCACACACACACACTCCCTCAGCCCCCTCCTGCTCTTCAAAGAGAGTGGCTTAGGGATCCCAGGAAAGTGGCCCAGCCAGACTGGCCCAGCCACTCAGGTAAGTCAAGAGGAGGTCCCCCATGCAGTCTTCTTCTCCTGTAGAAGCCTCAGCCTCAAAGAAGACTGGAGCATGCTCATGGGACAACCCCAGCCCACATTTGTGCAAGCAGACTGCTCTCCCAACCCAGGAAGACATCGTCACCGTTGGTTGACGACCGCCTTGCTCACCCGTCTGGACTTTGGTCTTCAACAGGCTGGGCAAGGGTGCTCGCAATCCCTCACCTGTCCCCTCCAACTCCTTGGAGTATTTTCCTGAAGCCAGGAGCCAGACAGACCGGGGCTCAGGATCAGGACCGTTCTCACTCCCATCCCAGCCCATACACAGAGGCTTACATTCCTGGTTCAGTTCTAGGAATGGACAGGACGTATGTCCAAATAGTCGAGATATCACCAAGGGGGTCTGGTAATTGTCCCTCTCCTGTGGAGGACCAGGTCCTGGAGGGACCTGAGGGTCTTATGCCCCAGGACATGGATAACCCTGAGTTGCAGAGGCTTTTCGTGGAGATCATTAGAATGATACATCATTTTAATAATCTCAAGAAAGAGACCTTAGCTTTTTCTGAGGAAAATGCAGACTTCTAGAGAATGTTACTGTTTGATGATAGGGCTAATATCTACCTCCTTCACCAGACAGCAAACCTGTAAGGGCAAGATGCTGCACTGTTTCAGGTTTGTTGGTCCTGAGTAGGCTTTGATGCTCAGGAATGGACTAGTTCTGGGATCATCCCCGCTCTTTGCTAGAGGTGAGGTGGAGGCCACAGTGGACTGGCTTTGGAATGACAACTTGCTCACAGGCAGTGACTAAAACTTCCAGGTCTTCACGTGGCACTGCAGCCTGACCCTTAGGTCAGGCTGGCCCTTCCTCTTTGGGTCAGAGAAAGTCCCAGACTTCCTTGGCCTCTTCATAAAGGTACCAGGACTTCTTCTACTCTGGTAGTAAAGGCACGCTGCCCCAACCCTTTCAACCCCTTTCAGCCCTCCCATTTCAGAGATGGGGACAAGGGAAAAAAGAAGTGTGGAGGACACTGGAAGCAGTATTCCTCTCTGCTTGTTATTGATGGTGGTTGAGTGCCTGTTGAGTCATTGGGCAACTTGGCTGTGCTATGGAGCAGAGGCCTAGACAGTGGATGCCCATCAGGTAAGGTATCTATGACCTTTCGAGCCTTCACCACCCATCACCCTAAATCTGGTCAGGTTCTGAATGTTCATTCCTAGTTCGCAGAAGGAAAAGGTGAATGCAATACTCCGGAAAGGCGCTGTGAAAATCTTCTATCTTTCTCCCCATTGACCCAGCTCATTTGTCAGACACGTTCATAGATGGAAATGGTCTGTATAGCTCTCGATTTCAGGGAATTTGAGGGATGCGGATTTTCACTACCTATCCTTCGGGGGGATTGTGTTCTAGTTCAGAGCACTTTGTTTTGGACCCTCAACCACTCCCCAAGTGTTCATTCACTTTGGTGTTCACATTGATCCCAGCTCAAACTCTTTTGCATGGGTACGTCTGTGGAAGTACTTGGGCAATTGGCTGGTCCTAGCGAGCTCATTGCAACAGTTGCTTTAGGACAGAGATCAGCTTCTCAAGCTTTTGTCATGACCAGGGTGTAGTGATCAACCTTGAGAAGTCACAGCTTATGCCCAAGTATAGGGTCAGGTACCTAATTACAGTAAGGAAAAGGTATTATTTGCATTGTCATTATTGATCAAAAGTATTTAGGTAATTGACGATATATAAAAGTTTTGAGTGTTTTATATGAATGTAACACTTGCAGAGACCTATATATATATATATATATATATATATATATATATATATATATATATATATATATATATATATATATATATATATATATATATATATATATATATATATATATATATATATATATATATATATATATATATATATATATATATATATATATATATATATATATATATATATATATATCAGGATTAGCAAGAAAATGCTAGGAAAATGTTCCCTTCGCTTTCCTGTCTGCCCATCTATCGATAGACATATCTGTCTATCGACATGCATGCTTACCTATCTATCATCCTGGGCTGGACAGTTGGGTAGCACGGTCAGGAGGCAAGAGATTAAGTATATTGTGGGCCACTCCTGATAAGTAGCTAATTCCTTATTCGAGGCAAAAGTGAATCTATCTGGGCGACTCTTTCTAGGCACCCACCCCCCAAGATACTACTAGCCACGAGCACATCTGAAGATGACTCAACTCCCTATTGAAGAACTGGCCCCCTACCCCCAGCAGATGGCATAAAAGGACAGACAAACAAGGGCCCACTCTCAGAAACTCGTAGGACGTCATGGCGTAGACACGGTGAACACACTCACTACCCCCCTGCGGAGGACCATGCCCCTTTGCTGAACGATGCCCTTAGCCCATCCCTTTCCGTCTAACCACATGGCCCCCTGGAAGTATACTTTTACCTCTGTGCATTTCGACCGCCAACCACGTGTTACCTTTGCTGCTGGCCCGATCCTACCACGAGGGCCACCCACTCTATTACCTGGCGCTTTGTAAAGTCACCTACATGTTGCCCGCGCCGTCGGCGCCCCTACATCCTACCACGTGGAAGATCAACGCCTTCGCCCTTGTGAATTGGGAGTCAACCACGTGCTTCCTTCTTCGCTGGAAACACTTTTCTCCTACAGTAATATGCTTTGTAAAGACGTCCTTTCAGTCATGTTATGTCCTCGTAGCATTAACTTAATTTGAGTGCCAGTAATCACAGAATCTTTTGTTCAATTCCACCCGTGCTATTCAAGTGTCTGCTCTCCGTGCTAATCCATTACTAACTCATCGAGGCCTCATTGGCACACTCAGTGCAGCTTCAAATTCATTATCCTTTTGTCTATTTCCATTACTGGCATATAATCTGTGTATCTCTCATTTCAGAGGGACCCTATATCGTGGAATCTTCTCAGACTGTACCTGGAATCCAGTAGGAATCCCCTTCAGGGTTCAACAATTTAAATGCATTTCTCCTTCCCGTACTAATGTCTTTATGTAAATATACTCCTTTTAGTTTACCCATGTGTTTACATGATATTTCCTTTCAGAAGTAAGAGCCTTACGCTTATATGAAATTCCCCCTTTTCTCTTGTTTTATGCTTCCCTGGACCCACAAGGTCAGAATCACAAGGCTAATATATCTGTAAATGTTGCTACCTGTCTCACAGAAACTATCTCAAAACCAGATTGTCCAGTAAAACATAAAAATGGCGACCTCTTGCCTTAGATTCACGTTTCACCAGTTGCATTCCCCCCCCCCTTGTTTTTTTTGCTTTTGTTTGGGTTTGCATCTGCCAAACCAGCAATTAGCAAAGCTATGATGGGTAAGAGACAATTATGAACCTTTAGTGTAAAACCAGCGCACAGATCCAGAAATTCCACGTAAGTAAATTGTGTTTATTTTAGCATAGGAATTTTTAAAGACGTGACTGAGCCAAGGGAAAATAATACTAGGGACGCATGCCAAAAAACGAGAGAGGAGAACCGCCGAAATTTAGATTTTTGAAAGCCTCTGCACGTGGCTTGCATGACCTTCATGATAGGATATTTAGGTATTAAGCATTTTGAGGAACTGTGCCATAGTTCCTCCTTGAAAATCAAACCCATTTCGTGATCGCAAAATCTAGTTAGGCACATATTCACATTCTCCCACGTGGGACGAAAGTCAGCTTGCATTGCTGATAGTCTCTCTCTCTCTCTTGTATAGCGAAGATAAAGTTCCAGATAGGGCAAATAGACTGAGTGGTAGGCAAGCATGAAATTGATTTAGTTTCCCATTTTTTTTCACATAATTTGCATTCAGGGAAACCCCAGTCTGTGTTTACAAACATTTCCCATTCCTTCGTCGCTACTAGGGGGAAGCCATACCAACCCACCCAGTGTCTAAAAATAGCGCACATCTGGGTGACCCTTACTCACCCCTACCCCCACGTCTCGCCATTCATTCATTACTAGGATTTGTTTGTTTAATTTTCCCTTGTTTTACCTTTGGCTCGTTCCAGCAAAATTTTTTTTGCTTTGTTTGTTTGTTTGGGGTTTTTCTTTTGTGTGTGTGTGTTGTCCACTCTCATTGAATTTGGGGCCTTTATCATTTCAATATTCTTTGCTTACAAAAGGAAACTTCTCCCGTAAGTCCATAAATGTGAAAACTTGCACTCTCGCTAATCAGACGTTGTCTGTGTGGGAATTATCCTAGGGAGCCAATATAATCCAATCATTGTCCCCACTCAACCCACTTTGTTGGTAACTTGGGAGACCAATTCATTTCCAATCACCGTCCACCCAATCAGCCCGCCTCATCTGTAATTCAGGGAGACCAATCCATTTCCAATCCCCAAGTCAGCCCGTTTTGTCGGTACCTTGGGAGACCAATCATTTGTTAATCATCGTCCTCCCAATGAGCCCGCTTCATCGGTAAATCGGGAGACCTATATATCCCAATCTCGTCCCCAAGTCAGCCCGTTTTGTCGGTACCTTGGGAGACCAATCATTTGTTAATCATCGTCCCCTAATCAGCCTGCTTCGTTGGTAAATCGGGAGACCTATATATTCCAATCTCGTCCCCAAGGTAGCCCGTTTTGTCAGTACCTTGGGAGACCAATCATTTGTTAATCATCATCCCCCAATCAGCCCGCTTCATCAGTAAATTGGGAGACCTATATATTCAATCTCGTTCCCAAGTCAGCCCGTTTTGTCAGTACCTTGGGAGACCAATCATTTGCTAATTATCGCCCCAATCAGCCCACTTCATCAGTAAATCGGGAGACCAATCATTTGCTAATTATCGTCCCTAACCTAATCCGTTTTGTTGGTACCTTGGGAGACCAAAGAATTCCAAGTCCTAAAAGATTTGAAAACCCTTCATACCGTAAAGTCACTGACAGCCACTCTGTTAAAAATTTGTGTGCATTTATTATACCCAGACAACTCCTTCCTATGCTCTGGGAAAATTTTTTTTTTTGTGTGTATTACTTGAGTCCACCCCACCTGCAAAATGTTAGCAAGATCTCAGCAGAGCGAAGAATTCAAGCTCTTCATGTCCTCTGGGAAGGAACTCGGCCTTTCCGGGAGAGAACTAAAAGAATGGGTACAGGAGAGGATGGACACAATAAAGGCAGAAAGAGACGCAGAATGGGAGGCCCTAAAGAGAAGAGAGGAGGCAGAAAGGGAGACAGCAAGATTAGAAAGGGAGGCCCTAGAGAGAAGGGAGGAGGCAGAAAGGGAGGCAGCGAGATTAAAAGGGAGGCCCTAGAGAGAAGAAAGGAGGCAGAAAGAGCTCCCACCTCAGGGATGAGCGCCCTCAGCTAGGCCCACTCATTTATGTCCAAGTGGACCGGAGCTGAACCGGAAAGTATGGCTCGACAGAGCCAAGAGGGTCCTGGAATGTTGCACCCTCTCCCCTGCCGAACTCTTCCTAGTACTAACTAAATTCCTCGGCGGGAAGGCACTGATTGCCTACAACGCCCTACCTGCGGCAGACCGAGAAGACTGGGATGTCGTGCGCCAAACCATTACCAAGGCGTACAAGATAACCCCTGAACACTGGAGGAGGCGCTGGAGAGGGCAAGTCAAGGAAGTCGGCCAAACTTGGGCAGACTGGGCCTACCAGTCAGTGCACGCCCATGCGAAGTGGTTCAAGTCCATGGGAGTCAAGACCCTTGCAGACTCCATAGAGCAAATGAAAATAGAACATTTTTTGCTCTACGCACCACCTGCCCTCACCACACACGTAGGGGAGAAGGAGCCTACGACATTGGCGGAATCCTGTAGCATCGCTGACTCCTGGGATACCCATCACCCCCAGGAAAGTTCCCTGCGGCACAGAATTTATCCACCCGCCTGCCTTTCAGGTGCCTGTCTGCCGAAGAATGGGCAATCACAGAAACGTATTGTATGCGGGTTCTGTAGGAAGATCAGGCATTCCACAGAGCAATGCCGAAATAAACCAGCAGCGCCCTCGCACCCACCATCTGCGCAAGCTAGCCGGCTGCCTCCCACTGCAGGAGCTGCCCTCCGCCGGGACTTCCATCAAGGAGTCTGCCAGGATTGCGGAACATTGGGGCACCTCTCCGCCTCCTATAAAGGGTGCCCCCAGCACCCCCAGCCCAAGACTGTTGGCACTGTGGCATGCCCCAAACGACCCACCAGATGAATTGAACTCGATTCAGTCAGGGTCGCGTCCCTGGACGGGTCCAGTCTCCCCTAGAAAATCACTAATATCATCAACACGGGGTCAGAAGTAAGCCTCATAGTCCGTGACCAAGTCCCCTCTGGAGCCGTCATCCACGAAGATGAAAAGATGACGATCCTATGGGTCAACGGCAACAAGAAGGACATCCCTACCGTCCGACTAAAGGTCACCACAAGTGACTCCTCCCGTGAGACGGGGCACCTCTTCGGAGTGGCAGAAACTCTCATGACAGGGAAGCCCCTCCTCCTGGGCCAAGATCTGGTCCAGTGGAGGGACCCCCGAATTCCACTACAATGTCTCGGGCCGACCAAACCTGATGCTCCCCTCGAAGCCTCCAAAGGGGACGACAACGACCTGCTTCTCCCGGGCCTGTCCCTGGGATCCATTCCTTGGCTAAATGAGCCACCCACCAATCCTGAAAGAGCAGAGTCCCCTACGCCGCCTGCTGCCTTCCTCATCACTGGGGCCGCCGCGTCCCTGCCTTCCCTCAGCAGGGAAAGGCTCACTGAGGCACAGACGGAGGACACTGCCCTCAGCTGCCTCCGCCTGGACGCCGCTACCAGCAAGGAGGAACTAGATGACCTCGTTCAGGACTCATACCTGCTAGAAGCAGGCATCCTATACCAAGTAACCCAGGACCCGAATGAACCGGCCCAGGTCCGGCACAAGCTCGTGGTGGTCCCTCCTGCCCTCCATCAGGATGTGCTCAGTTTGGCGCATGATTGCATCAGCGGGCACTTCGGAGTGACAAGGACCACCTCGGCCCTCGGAAATAAGTTCTACTGGACCAGCCTCAGGAAAGACGTAAAGAAGTTTGTTGCCTCCTGCCCCACCTGTCAGGTGGCGGGGAACCCTAACGAGGTGGTTCCAAAGCCCCCTCCAGAACATCCCTTCAGCCAGCATCCCTTTTCAGGACGTCGTGATTGACTATTTCACACCGCAAGGGCAGATAAAGAGTAAATCCGGGAACAATCACTGCCTCACAATAATTGATAGGTTCACCTGGTATCCTGAGGCTATTCCTGTACGCAGTGAGAGCTCAAAGAATGCCGTCAAGGCACTCATGAAGTTCTTCTGCCATTTCGGGTTCCCCACCACGATTGAGACGGACCAGGGCAGGTATTTTATGTCCAAAGAATTCCGTGACAGCATGGCCAGTCACGGAATTAAACACTTCCATTCAACTCCATACCATCCAGAGAGCCAGGGAATAATAGAACGGTTCCATCAGTCCCTATCTACCACCCTCAATAAGCTGGAACATGAGGGAGGAGGCACTTGGAAAGAAAACCTCCCCTACGCCCTGTTTGCTGCTTGCCACGCCCCCTCCGAAATGACGGGCTATAGTCCGTTTGAGCTCCTCTATGCCCACTCCACCCAGGCACCCCTCAACATCCTCTATGACGTACGGGTTGACCATGCCCAGGCAGACTGGGCCAAGGACCTGCCCCAGATCCAAAGGGACCTCCGGGCCTCCTGGGCAGTTGCCCAAGCAACAGAGGCTGCCACAGAGGAACGGGCCAAACTTAAATTTGACCAAACAGCTCGTTCTTGCTCCTTCGAGACGGGAGACCAAGTCCTGGTCCTCCGGACTGGCGCCACCAGGTCCCTGGAGATGCACTTTACAGGCCCTCATAAGATCTTGGAGAAGCGAGGGGCCCTTAATTATCTAGTAGACTGTGGAAAGAAGAGGGCCAAGTGGCTACACATAAATTTACTAAAACCCTTTCAAGCTCGGAGCGGAGAGCCGCCCGAGGACAACACTCCAGCTCTTGGGGCTGTAGGTGGCACTGCTGCGCTGGCTCAGGACCCTTCCACAAACTCAGAGATTCTCCGGAATCTAGAAATGATCATGCCCGAACTAGAATCCACCCACCGGGAGAACATAAGGAAGTTGCTAAATCACCATTCTCAGGTCGTCCGGGACACCCTTAGGTGCACAGATGTCCTGGATCACTCCATAAACCTAAGAGAAGGCGTAAAACCCATTGTGCAGGGTTATTACCGAGTAAACCCTGAGAGGGCTCGCCGAATCGAGGAGCAAGTCAAGTTCCAACTTGACCTTGGCCTCATCAAACAGACTTATAGTGCTTGGACCTCCCCGGTGGTTCTAGTCCCCAAGGAAAGCGGAGGAGACCGCCTCTGCATGGACTTTAGGAAACTAAATGAAGCTACGGACCCAGAGCCCTACCCCGGATCGAGGCTTGCTTGGATAGTCTGGGGAGCACCCAATATCTGAGTAAGATAGATCTGGAGAAGGGGTACTGGTAAGTCCCGCTGTTCGAGGAGTCGCACCCTCGGACAGCCTTCATCACCCCCAGCGGAATCTACCAGTGTCGGGTCATGCCGTTAGGCTTGAAGAACGCCCCTAGCCATTTCCAAAGACTCATGAACAAAGTACTAGCGGGCATCCCAGACTGTGTGGTTTACCTCAACGACATTATAACCTACGCCCATACCTGGGACGAACACCTAGAAGTCCTAAATAAAATCTTGGCAACCTTAAGTAAGGCCAAACTGGTGATAAACCTAAAAAAATGCCTGTTCGGAGTCGGGGAGATTACATACCTGGGCCACCAAGTAGGGAACGGGCAGTTGGCGCCCAAGGAGGCCAACATAAAAGCCATCCAAAATATGGCATACCCACGGACGAAGCACCCATCACCAACCTCTTCCGTGGGAAGCAACCCTTCAGGTGCACGGCTGAGTGCAAGAGGGCATACAACCACCTCAAGGCCGTCTTGGTCACTCAACCGGTCCTTCACACTCCCGACTACGAGCGGCCCTTTTGCCTCGCAGTTGACGCCAGCGACATTGAAATAGGAGCAGTAATGTTCCAAGAAAAGGACAGCGTCAGGCACCCAGTGGCCTACTATGCCAAGAAACTAAAACCCGCAGAGACCCGCTACAGTATCATTGAAAAAGAATTGCTGGGAATGGTACTGGCAATAAAACATTTTGAGTCGTACCATGGAGACCATACGTTTCCTCTGACCATTTACACCAATCATAACCCCCTGTGCTATTTGACAACTTTCAGAAATCAAAACAAGCGACTGATGCGGTGGTGCCTTGATCTCCAAGATTATAACTGGAGAATCGAGCACATCAAAGGCACCAACAATAAAATCGCAGACGTCCTATCCCAGCATCATAGTAAATAAGGCCCCCCCCCCCCAAGGGGACACACTCGCAACCTACCCTCCATCACAGGGCTGGTCGAAGTCAGTGCCACCTTTGTAATACAAGGGGCGTGGCCCACTATCCAGAAAGCGGAGGCATGTTCCCTTGCCTTCTTGTAATATCTGGAACTTCATCCCACTCCCCACCTTTTTTCTTTTGTTTGTTTGTCCATTCATGCATTAGGGGAGTAACCATTTATAGAAGTAAAAGCATTAATTTAGTGTCATTAAAGTCAGTGAAGAGAAACTACATTTAGCAACATATAAATCGTGGAGAGTATCTTTCTTTATTTGCTGTGTCTTAATGTTAAAATCTACAGTATGAAATGTTCGTTCAGTCACGCATTTGTGAAGTCCCCACTGAATGGGTTTTCTTTAGTGAACCTCCCATTTTCTACGGTGCCTTTTCTCCTGACCCTAGGTCACAATACCTAGCCATGTTTTATTTATGTAAATATGCATTTATTACTTACTCATTTGTGCCCTTTTGTATTGTATGTGTGTCAGAGCATTTTTGTGTCTAAATCTGTTCATTTATTTGTCACGTTATCTGTATGTACCTGTCCTGTTTCACATAGAGAACCATTGACCTCGGGTCACCTGTATGTCCTTGTATGTCTTTGTACTGATGTCCACACGCTTCTTTATAAGCGGGCTGCTCCTAATAAACTTTTCAATTTGCTTTCTTTTGCACTCTCACACATTAACTGTATACCATTTGAGACTTCCCCGATAACTTCAACATAAAATTGATTTATTTCCTGCCTAACATTATAAATTTATCATTTATTTTAAATCTTTTGTTAACACAGTAATTTTACTTTTGTTTTTGTGCTTTTGAATTTTTTTCTTTTATTCAGTCTGTCACCTATATAATGTACTTTATCACTTTCAGTTAAGGATAGTAAAGCCTTTGTAGAATCATCATTTATGAAGTATTTCAGCAGTAACTAGCTTTTCCAAGTAATAAAACTTTTCTTATTGTATGGTCTAAATTGCATTCTGCATCTAAAGCAACAGTTGAGTATGTCATTTTTCAGTTTTGCCGCAGAGTTTTCATAAACACATTCAAAGTAAAGTTCACTGCAAGGCAGTACGTAGAGTAACTTAAAGCATTTTCTGCTCATTTCTTGCTTAAATCGACATTCGAGCCTGAATGAAGGTGTGTATGTCATCTTGCGTGGGGAGCTATCAGGATTAGCAAGAAAACACTAGGAAAATGTTCCCTTTGCTTTCCTGTCAGCCGATCTATCGATAGACATATCTGTCTATCGACATGCGTGCCTACCTATCTATCAGCCTGGGCTGGACAACTGGGTAGCACAGTCAGGAGTCAAGAGATTAAGTAGACTGTGGGCCACTCTGTTAAGTAGCTAATTCCTTCTTTGAGGCAAAAGTGAATCTGTCTGGGTGACTCTTTCCAGGCACACCTCCCCCACCGCAAGATACTACTAGCCACGAGCACATCTGAAGATGACTCACCTCAATATTGAAGACCTGGCCCCCTGCCCCCAGCAGATGGCATAAAAGGACAGACGAGCAAGGGCCCGCTCTCAGAAACTCGCGGGACTTTATGGCTTAGACACGGCGAACTCACTCACCACCCCGACGTGGAGGACCATGCCCCTTTGCTGAATGACGCCCTTAGCCCATCCCTTTCCATTTAGCCATGTGGCCCCCTGGAAGTATACTTTTACCTTTGTGCATTTCGACCGCCAACCACGTGTTACCTTCGGTGCTGGCCTGATCCTACCACGAGGGCCACCCACTCCATTACCTGGCGCTTTGTGAAGTCACCCACATGCTGCCTGCGCCCCTGCATCCTACCACGTCGAAGATCAACACCTTCACCCTTGTGAATCGGGAGTCAACCACGTGACTCCTTCTTCACTGGAAACACTTTTCTCCTACGGTAAAGTGCTCTGTAAAGACGTCCTTTCTGTTACATTATGTCCTCGTAGAATTTACTTAATTTGAGTGCCAGTAATCACAGAATCTTTTGTTCAATTACACCCATGCTGTTTGAGTGTCGGCTCTCAGTGCTAATCCATTATTAACTTGTCGAGGCCCATTGGCACCCTTAGTGCAGCTTCGAATTCATTATCCTTTTGTCTATTTCCATTACTGGCGTATAATCTGTGTATCTATCATTTCAGAGGGACCCTATATCGTGGAATCTTCTCAGACTGTGCCTGGAATCCCCAGTTTCATTCATCCAGTAGGGATCCCCTTCAGGATCAACAATTTAATTGCATTTCTCCTTCCCGTACTAATGTCTTTATGTAAATATACTCCTTTTAGTTTACCCACATGTTTTACGTAATATTTTTTTTCAGAAGAGCCTTACACTCATATGAAATTTCCCCTTTTCTCTTGTTTTATGTTTCCCTGGACCCACAAGGTCAGAATCACAAGGCTAATATATCTGTAAATGTTGCTACCTGTCTCATAGAAACCATCTCAAAACAAGATTGTCCAGTAATATATATATATATATATATATATATATATATATATATATATATATATATATATATATACAGAAAAAATGAAAGAAAAAAAATGAAAGAAAGTTGACAGATTTCAACTGATTTACTACATGGTGTAACATATGTATCTTGCTAAGATGTCATACTTCAACTAACCATGTGTTGTACTTAATACATAATGAGAACATTGTAACTGATGTAAACAGAGAGCGTTGGGATCGCGCACCAAAGTTATCATAATAAATATAAGTCTGCTATAATCATCAAGGCTCTCATTTAAACAACAATGTATTGTTCCATGGTGGCACCGTTTGCACTGGCATGTCAGAGGATAAATACCAGGAACTCCTCCTCCAGAAGATAAATGATGATCCCAATCAGAATCGTGCACATGGATTTCACATGTGGACTGGTGATGTTCTTCAGGCCACCAAAAATCGACAGTAAGGTTAAACAAAAGTGAAAATATTGAAAGGTATGTGTCGGGAATTTCCTCGACAGAAGTCATTGTATATTTGTTGTGCCGATAGACTGCACGATCAACCCACGAACTACGAAAGTGACTTAGCCCCCAAGCAAGGATAAACGAGTCATGCATCAGGATTTTTTCAATTTATTTGCAAAAATAAAACCATCCCAATCATCACCCTTGCATAACAATCACACAAACCCCCCCCCCAAAAAAAACACACTAACGAACTTACAATCTCCATACCTGCAACACGAAACACGTGGGCTACGCAATTGCCCTAAACTTCAAAAAAACCACTGGAATTTAACCACAACTAACACAACGCCACTGCAGTACACAAACACCCAAACAGCTACTAACTTTACACAAACCTTTGGGAGCCCAACCCACACGCCTGTCACGAATGGGCTCTCTGGAATGACAAGGCCGAAACCAGTGCGTGAAAGTCTCACTTCCCTGTCCAGGCAGTTGCTGATTGGGTTAATTCACTACTAGTTACTCGAGCTTAAGGACCCCAAACTCACAACAAATCACTCAAACAAGCAACAAGACGAAACATGAAGTTGCATGCTGCGGCCATACGTGCATTTAAGCAAAATGTGCAATAACAGTCAGGTTTATGACATGCCTTGTCTAGTAAATTCCCGCCATTCTGTCAGCCCCGTGGAATCGGCGAAAGTTTGAAGCGAAAAAATCCTGTGCACTGAATTCTTTCGCAACAGTATGCTTTTTTACTCTACACCTAAAGGCAAAGTTCCTGATATTGGTTGCTGTACAGTGCAGTCTATATTCTTCAAGTACCAGCATCCAGAACCATAGCTAGCCTAAGTCTTATGTATAGACTGACCCAGGAGCCTAGTCGAAGATGCCCTCAGACTGTGTCAGTTATTTGCCAGTGAATTATCCTTTAGGTCATGTTCTGTAGGGTATAAGCCCAATAATAAGCCTGCACTGTATTGTGTTTACAAGTAATATTCCAAGAATGGACTAAATGTCTAATAACCAGGCTGAATCTTTCAAATTGTTTAGGCAAAGACTTTCATTATATTTTGATGTGAAGAAAATAAAAAAAGGAAGACCAGGTATCACATATTTTATTGCATGGACATTGAGTGACGAGGAGAGGAAGGATCCAGATGTTATTTTTAACAAATTTACTGGACAATTAGAGCCCTCAGAAAATTTTCGTGTATGCCGATTAAAGTTCATGCAATATAGACAGAAAGTAGATGAATCCCTTGATGATTTCGTAAATCGCTGTAAGCTTCTTGCACTGAAATGTGACTTTTCAGAAAGTGAATTAAACGAGAGGCTACTCAAGTTGATTATAGCAGGTACACAGATAGCAGACTACCAGAAAGAGGTTTTGTGCAAAGATAAAGGTTATAAATTGTTAGAAGCAGTGAAGCTTGGCAGGGCTTATGAAGCTACTGCATGCAATGTGAATGAAATTCAGAATATGTATTCTAAAGAAAATGTTAGTGTTATTCAAAGGGAAAATAAGCTTAATGTGTTTAAGGGCAAATCCCAGAGTGAGAGTTTGTGTTTTAAGTGTGGTAGAGCCCATTCTTTTAAGAAAAATGAGTTTTGTCCTACATTTGGCACTGAATGTAGCGTTTGTGGCAAACCCAGTTATTGGGCAAATGTTTGCAAGTTTAAGCACACTAGTAGAATACAAAGTAAGAAAGAGTGGTGTTCACCATAGGAATAGATCACATTCTAGAAATAGGTATCCGAATAATCATAGTAATACATCCAAACACTCAGGAAATAAGGTAAATTTTAAAAATGTACATGAAATGTGTGAAAATGTAGTTCATGTTGCATCTAATGATTGTAGTAACTGTATAGACGCTTGTAATTCACAACCATTTGAACTACTTAATTATAGTATTGTGCATGTTTCTGATTTATGCGTAAATAGTGTAGCTCGTGATGAAGCATTTGTTAATTTGAACATAAAACTTCCAAACAGACCTGGTGTTCATAATTTCAAATTGAAGGTTGATACAGGTGCACAAGTTAGGACTGTACCCTTAAGAATACTTAGGCGTGTGTTTCTTGAAAAGTTAACAGCTGAAGGATATCCCAAGACAGAAATTTCCAGCACAGCAACAAATGTAAGATTAACAGCATATAATGAAACGAAGATTGACTCTTATGGAGTAATAAACATTTCTTGTAAATATCAGACCTCAGACTGAGTTGATAATACATTTTACATTGTAGATGTTAATGGACCTGTTGTGATTGGATTAAAGTCTTGTGAGATTCTAAAAATAGTAATCCTCAATTGTGCTATTCAGAATAAAGGTACTGAGCTTTGCCAACCTACAAATAATGTTGATGATTTAAAGAATTTGTACCCTAATCAGTTTGATAGGATAGGTCATTTCCCAGGTAAAGCAAAACTGGTTGTAGATGAAAACTTTGTTCCAAGAGTTAACGTTCCTCGTAAAACCCCTATTGCTTTAAAAGACAAGATTAAATGTGAATTAGACTTCATGAAAAGTAATGGAATAATTAGTAAAGTAACAGAACCTACAGACTGGGTATCAAGTCTTGCTTACTCACACAAGCAAGATGGTATTATACGAATTTGCCTAGACCCAAAATACCTCAATCAACCACTGAAACGTCCTCATTACAAGGTTCCTGCCATAAACGAACTTGCTTGTAAATTCAGAGGTGCTAAAGTTTTTTCAAAACTTGATGCAAAATCAGGTTATTGGTCTGTGTAGTTAGATTCTGATTCCCAGTTATTGACTACTTTCCAGTCACCATTTGGACGCTACTGTTTCCAGCGCCTTTCCTTTGGTTTGTGTGTGTCACAAGACATATTTCAAATGAAAATGGATCAAATTCTTGACCAAATGAAAGTGAACATGATACAATTTCGCATAATCTTACGAAAGTAGCTACTAAGAATGGTCTGGTGTTTAATTCCAGTAAATGGATAATCAACACTAACAAAATTAAATTCTTTGAAGCAATATATTCAGATAGTGGAGTGCACCCAGACACAAAGAAGGTAGGTGATCTAAAGGAAATGGCAGTACCAAGTAACAAAAAAGAGTTGCAAGAATTTCTAGGTTTTAATACTTATTTGTCCCCATTCATACCAAACTTGTCTTCTAAGTCCTTATGTCTTGGGGAATTGTTAAAGAATGACTCATCATTTGTATGGGAACCACATCATGAACAGTGTTTTAACTCTCTTAAGTATTCAATCACTGTAGACTCAACTTTACAATACTTTGATACTAATATTACTCCTGTGTTACAAACAGATGCTAGTTTAAGGGGATTAGGTACAGTATTGTTACAAAATGGCAAACCTGTTGAATATGCATCAAAGTCTTTATCTGATGCTGAAAAAAGATATGCTTGTATAGAAAGAGAACTGCTTGCAATTGTATTTGCTGTCAATCGTTTTCACACATACTTGTATGGTAGGTATTTCAAAGCAGTAACTGACCATAAACCTTTAGTAATGATCACCCAAAAACCTATTGTAAATGCCCCTCCCAGATTACAAAGAATGTTATTGAAATTGCAAGGGTATAATTTTGACAATAAATATAAGCCAGATAAAGAAATTGTGTTGGCAGACACCCTGTCACGACTACCAAATGAGAAAAATAATGAAACTATTGACCTTGATGTAAGAGTTAATCTTGTAAGGTTTCAATCTGAACGTCTTGAGAGTATTAGGTCATCAACTAGACAAGATTCGGCTTTGAATTATTTGACAAGTTTAATCATTTCAGGATGGCCTGATAATATCAAGGATGTTCCTACCTTAATTAGAAATTTTTGGTCTTATAGAGATGAATTGTCTGTAGAATACGGAGTAATGCTAAAGGGTAACAGAGTTATTCCTAAAAAAATTGCATGAATATATCCTGAATCAATTGCATTATAGAGCGTGTGGAAAAAACTAAATTATTGGCTAAGGATTCTGTGTATTGGGATGGTATCAATAAATACATTGAAAATGTGACTAGGGGTTGTCAGATATGTCAGAACAACTTACCTTCCCAAGCTCGTGAACCAATTATTTCACATGAAATTCCTAGCGAGCCTTGGGAATCTGTTGGGACAGATTTGTTTTGTTTTGATAATTGTGAATATCTTATCATTGTAGATTACTTTAGCAAATTCCCAGTCATTCGAAAAATGCCTGCGTCTTGTACCAGTGGTGTTGCCATTGCAGCTACAAAGCAAATTTTCTCTGAATTTGGTATTCCCTGCAAGGTTATCAGTGATAATGGCTCTCAATTTTCTTCGTGTCAGTATAAAACCTTTGCTGAAGAATGGTGTTTTGACCATATCACGTCCTCTCCACACTACCCTCAATCTAATGGTTTTGTAGAAAGAAATTTGAGAACTATAAAAACGTTATTCCAGAAAACCAAACATGATAAAAAGGATGTAGACTTAGGTTTACTATTTTTGCGTACCACTCCATTGAATAATGTGTTACCTACTCCAGGAGAAATTCTTATGAACAGAAAGCTCAAGAATAACATGTAAGTGAAAAGCCATAATCACAGATCTCTTGGTGTTGACAATGAAAATATAAGAAATGAGTTGCAAAATAGACAGAATATTCAGAAAATGTATCATGACAGACAATCCCATATGTTACCACCACTTTTTGCCTGGACAAAATGTTCGTATCCAAAATGCACATTCAGGTAAATGGGAAGATGCAAAAGTAATAAGTAAGCGTGAGGAACCAAGGTCCTATTTGTTGAGGACACCTGAAGGCCAAACATTAAGGAGAAATAGAGTTCATTTAAGGAGTAGTGTAGAACCTCAGCCTAAACATGTTTCGTTTTCAGTCCCTGATCATGAGGATGATCAAAACTTTATGAACCCTAACATTAATGAGCAGACTTCAGGAACTCAACACATTGGCCCTACAAATGTGCCCCAAAGTACCAATAAGTTATGTGACTCAATTACGTCCTCAGATTATATTACATGTTCAGGTCGAGTTGTAGAGAAATCTGCTGTTTTTTACTTGTAATCTGATTCTTGATTTTTGTATAATTCTTTTATTTAAAGTAAGGGGGATGTAACATATGTATCATCCTAAGATGTCGTACTTTAACTAACCATGTGTTGTACTTAAAACGTAACGAGAACATTGTAACTCTGATGTAAACAGAGAGCGCTGGGATCGGGCGCCAAAGGTATCATAATAAAAATAAGTCTGCTATAATCATCAAGGTTCTTATTTATTGTTACACAAGGGAACTGCTACACTGTAGCAGAATTATGCATCATGCATGCTGGAGTGAAACAGTTCAAAAAAGAGTGTACAGTTTACAAGCCTTATTTTCCTAAGGACACCCATATCAATTCTTAACATAAAATTGACAAGCAAGACTTTTTTGTAATAAGGACTAGACTGAGTTCACTCCTTAACATTATATTGATGATGAAACAGAAGTAACTGGGGATACAGACATAAAGCCAAAATATCCTGATTATATTAGGCGATGCCATAACAACAGCGAAGCTATTTTTTGCAGTAAAGACAGAGACACATATAGCACAAAACTTGCTTGTGCTAACATTTAGTAATAACTTTAAAGATTTTAGATATTGCAAGAACCATACAAAGCTTCAACCGCATCTACTCACTAAAATAATAACAAAATTTATATCTTAGTTCTTTGCATGCATGCATATGTTCATGTAGCCAATACATTACATGTACATAAAAAGTTTTGCTCTGGCATCCAACTAATTCCATCTACTGAATCACACTTGTGGGCTCTCGTAAGCCCTGGTCGAAGGATTTGTCCTCAGTATAAGAGGTGGAAATCGGGGCACGGTGAGGTTTAAGGAGTTGGACAGCTGAGGATGAAGGAGACCAAATGAAGCGAGTGAAAAAACAGTGAACCTTAATATATTGACATTTTCTTTGCCTGTGTAATCCTGGTGGCAAGGGATCATATGAGCACTTGTCAATAGACGAAAATCCATAGAGTCCCCATCGACAGGATTCAAAACTAAATTTGTTCGCCAGACCAAATATTAGGACTGGGGAGATTCCTCGAACTCACCAGATGGAATATAAACACATAATTCATGCTCGAACGTATTTAAAGACTCGGCGCTCCCATGCCATCGTGATAGGCTACCACGGGAATGGGGGCATTTTGTCAGCAAGGTATCTATATTCCCTTCATGAATCATTTTGACAAAAGCCTTCTTCTTCTGAGCATAGAAAGCAAAGAGTTATAAGAATATGTTGGAAAAGGAAAACACCTACTGAGAAAGGAAATAGAACGGCAGTCTTTTCCCATTTTCTTCCAAATCTGATGCTCGGTAGTAAAGCTGTTCTCTGTCATTCAATATGAAGTTCTTCTCCCCTGTTTCTCTTTATCTGGGTATCTGGGGTTGGTAGGAGTGAGATAACTTGCACGCTCATACGCTGTTGTTGTCATATATATATATATATATATATATATATATATATATATATATATATATATATATATATATATATATATATATATATATATATATGTATGTATGTATGTATGTATATATATATAATATATATATATATATATATATATATATATATATATATATATATATATATATAACAACAGCGTATGAGCGTGCAAGTTATCTCCACTCCTACCAACCCCAGATACCCAGATAAAGAGAAACAGGGGAGAAGAACTTCATATTGAATGACAGAGAACAGCTTTACTACCGAGCATCAGATTTGGAAGAAAATGGGAAAAGACTGCCATTCTATTTCCTTTCTCAGTAGGTGTTTACCTTTTCCAACATATTCTTATAACTCTTTGCTTTCTATGCTCAGAAGAAGAAGGCTTTTGTCAAAATGATTCATGAAGGGAATATAAATACCTTGCTGACAAAATGCCACCATTCCCGTGGTAGCCTATCATGATGGCATGGGAGTGCCGAGTCTTTAAATACGTTCGAGCATGAATAATGTGTTTATATTCCATCTGGTGAGTTTGAGGAATCTCCCCAGTCCTAATATTTGGTCTGGCGAACAAATTTAGTTTTGAATCCTGTCGATGGGGACTCTCTATGGATTTTCGTCTATTGACAAGTGCTCATATGATCCCTTGCCACCAGGATTACACAGGCAAAGAAAATGTGAATATATTAAGGTTCACTGTTTTACTTTTCATTCGCTTCATTTGGTCTCCTTCATCCTCAGCTGTCCAACTCCTTAAACCTCACCTTGCCCCGATTTCCACCTCTTATACTGAGGACAAATCCTTCGGCCAGGGTTTACTGAATTTGGAAAAACTTACAAGATTCAGAAAAATTGTCAAATTTATAAGTTGATCAACAATCAAAAAGCCATAGAATTCAATGAAATCTGCATAGGCTACAAGTAAAACTTTTGCCCTAAACACAACACACACACACAATCAGACACACACACACACAAACATATATATATATATATATATATATATATATATATATATATATATATATATATATATATATATATATATATATGTGTGTGTGTGTGTAATGTGTGTGTGTGTGTTTATATATATATATATATATATATATATATATATATATATATATATATATATATATATATATATATATATATATATATATATATATATATATATATATATATATATATGTGTGTGTGTGTGTGTGTGTTTATATATATATATATATATATATATATATATATATATATATATATATATATATATATATATATATATATATATATATATATATATATATATATATACTTACTGGTTTTGGGCTCCTGGGTTCCTGCTGCCACAGTGGCCTGTTCTGTTGGCCGCCTCCTCCCCCATTTTTTGGATGGGCGAAAGAGCAGGGGGGGTTGGCAGTTCCAGGCGTCCTTGCCATACTGCTGGTGTTAGGTCAAGAATTAGAGAAAACATGGAATGACTTTTGTGCAATCACCGCTTCAGAGACCCAACAGACGGCAAGACAAGGAATCGAGATTGAAATAGAAAGCATACAAGAAAGACCAATGCATGGTATAGTAAGAAATTAATCATATTAAATGGAGGGCCAGTGCAGAAAAGTGAAAACAAAGATGGTTGTGTTAATATATCAGTTCCCCTTAACTGACAACCAGAAGAAATTATTAAATTTGGGCCTTAATTGTCATTAGGCCTACATTAGGAAACCCAACCAGATGTCTAAACGTGTAAACATTGAGGGTCTAGTAAACAATTTAGAACAGTTAAATAATAAAAATTAATAGAAATGAAACCAGGATGCATCTCGCAACTCATAGGCGAAGCCAACCAAACACACGGAAATTAACACAGTAAAACCTTGTAAAGTCCCCGCTCAACGCGTTCTCTATAGTGAACATCCTGTTTTCTGCGGTGCCTTCACATCGACCTGGGATCGGCGAAAATCCATGTTACTACCATATTTGTAAATAATGTATTTTATTGTCTTTCCGAATGATCATGCATTATGTACATGTAACAGAGTATTTTTGTAACACATCAGACATTATTAATCATTATGTTTTCTGTATGAACCTGCCCTGTTTTTTTCGAGAAATAGTTTGACCTCAGGTCACCTGTAAATCTTTGTACCCGCGGTCTATGTGAAGTACGCAGACGTCCGCACGCCATTTTATAAGCGGATCGCTTCATCAATAAACTAGCAGTACTTGTCTTCCTGCTCATTATTTCGTACCTCTCTCACAGTGGTGACCCCCGGAGTGTTTTCCGGAAGTCATTAACGGACCCAAACGGCGACTAAGTCTTGGCCCAATGAACCTCACCCACGCCCCTAATGGACTAATTATGGCGCTTGAACAAAGTGTTCGGGCGTTTACCGACCCTCGTCAGCAGGTCGCCAGCGTCATTAGCAGACCCACATGGCACGCTCCCCAAGCGTGTTTTGACGCGAGTATTTCCACTCCTAGTGAGAGCACGAAATGAGCATGGATGTGGACATTCCAAACCACGTACAAATTACCCACGAACCTCTTGGAAGCAGACACCTCCCTCTCGCAATCCCCTTCTGCGCACACCTCCACGCCGGTACCTGCACCCCACACAATGACCCCCCGACAGACCAACCAAAGACGGCCCTTAACATAAGGCTGCTGCCATTTATCAAAATGCAGGTTCCTGGTCCTACAGGGTCGAGGGGCAGTTCAGGGTAGCAGGCCTAACAGACGAGGTGTTGAAGGCCGACATCGCCATCAACGCCCTCCCGGAGGAGATATACAGGAAGGTTTCCCCGTGGTTATTGACAACGTCGGTCCCCGCCACCTTCCAAGAACTAAGAGCCACTCTCGTCGAGACCTGCTCCCTGCCGGTCTCCGAGAGAGCTGCCCACGCCCTCGGCCTCACCTTCAACCCCCGGCAGGAGGGAAACCTCTTGGAAACGTGGCATGCCCTCCAGGACCTCCTCCTCTTTCCTGAGACTGACAGCAATGGCAGGCGCAAAGAAATCAGCCTGTCAAGGGAGATCTTCCTGCAGCAGCTACTGCCGGAGGCCATGGGCAAATCACGGACACATATACCCTGCCAGTCGAGGACCTGATCAGGGTAGCGCAGCAGCTGAAGGATTCCACGAAGGCAGCCAAGCGGATGACCACACCCGCACACACCGCTAACTGCCTCCTGCCGGAGGACCCCACCACAGAGGCCATCAACGCCGTCGACCAGGAAAGGCCATCCCACCAGCAGAAGAGGAAGGGGCCGGGGCTTTGCTATTACCACTGGAGGTTCTGGAGAGCTGTCTGGAGATGCAAAGCCCCCTGCCCTTTCTTCCCTCCAAAAAAAAGAGGAGGCAGCAGCCAACCACACAGGCCACCATGGCAGCAGCAGCAACAGTAGCAGAAACACCCAGGTGCCCCTTACCAGTAGGGTTCTACATCCGCCACACCATCTCCGGCAGGATGATGTTGGTCGACACAGGAGCCGTGCGTTCAGTGTTCCCGCCTTCAGGAGAGGACCGCAGATGCCCATGAGACCCAACTGCCTCCCTGACAGCAGCGAACAGGTCCCTCATCCTCTCCTGTGGCACCAAACTCCTGTCGACCTCCATTCTTGGCCAGAGGTACAGCTGGGAATTCATCATTCGCTGACGTCAGGACCCCACTCCTAGGGGCAGACTTCCTCGCCAACTTCGGACTGGCCCCAAAGAGCCCACCATCTGTTCCATCATGCCCCACCAATAGTTCCCTCCTGAAGGAGTTCCCGGACATCTTCAAACCCAAGCTCCACCAGATGCGAGGGGCTCCAGCAAAACATGGGATATACCACTACATCAAAACGACCCCGATGCATGCAAAGTTCAGACAGCTTCCCCATAGCACCTTCAGGAGGCCAAAAGGCCTTCGTTGAGATGGAGAGAATGGGCATATGCAGGAAGGCTCCCAACCACTACCCCGTGCCAAACATGCAGGACCTGACGGCCTCTTTCCACGGGGCCAAAATATTCTCCAAGATGGATCTCTTACCATCATATTTTCAGGTACCGGTAGCACCGCAGAACATCCCCAAAACCGCCATCATTACGCCCTTCGGGTCCTACATCTTCGCCTTCTCCACCTTCAGCCTGAGGAACGTGGGCGCAACCTACCAGAGGCTGATGGACAGCATCCGGGAGGACCTGGACTTCGGCATCTGCTATGTCGACGATATCGTAATTTTTTCCAGATCTCGGGAGGAACACCTGTGGCACATCCGGAAGGTCCTGCAGTGCCTGCAGGAAAATGGCCTCATCGTCAGGTTTGACAAGTGCACCTTCGGCGTTGAAAAGGTGGAATTCCTGGGCCATGAGATATCCCCCTGGGGGTGTCCACCCAATGTCATCGAAGGTCAAAGCCGTCGAGAAGTTCCCCACCCCTATCTCCATCAGGGCTGTACAAGAATTCCTCGGGATAGTCAACTACTATAGAAGATTCATCCCGGGGATTGCTCACACCATGGCCCCCCTGATAGAGGTCCTCAAGGGACGTCCAAAATCCTTAGTGTGGGGCCCCGACCAGCAGAAGGCCTTCCTCCTGACGAAGGCCGCCCTCGCCAAAGCAACATCCCTGGCCCACCAAAACCCCAACGCTCCCCTCCAGCTGATGACGGACGCCAGCGACGTCGCCTGCGGAGCTGTCCTGGAACAAGTCATCATGGGGACCCCTCAGCCCATTGCCTTCTTCAGCAGGAGGCTTAGCCCCACCGAGTCCCTGCTACAGCACTTTCAACCGAGAACCCTTCGCAGTATACCAGGCGGTACAGCACTTCAAGTTCCTCCTGGAGGGAACGCCCTTTACAATCTGGACTGACCACCAGCCACATGTCCACGCCTTCATGAGGTTGGGGGACGCATGGTCCTCTAGGCAGCAGCAGCAGCACCTCGTGGCCATCTCAGAATTCACTTGCACCATCAGATATCTCCCCGGCAGGAAGAACCCAGTAGCCAACGCCCTCTCGAGGATCGAGATCAACTCAGTACAGCTCGGGATCGACTGCGAGGACCTCACCCGCGAGCAGGCTGCTGACCCTGAGACCCCCGCATACCGTACAGCCGTCACGTCGCTGAAGTGGGAGGACGTGCCCTTCAGCTCAGGAGGATCAACATTACTGAGCGATGTTAGCACCAGACGCCCCCACCCCCTGGTGCCTGCCTCCAGATGTCGGCTGGTCTTCGACGTCATCCACGGCCTATCCCACCCCTCTGGAAGGACAGCAGCCAGACTGCTGATGGAGAAGCTCGTCTGGCACGGCATACAGAAGGACGCGGTGGCCTGGGCAAGGCAGTGTATGCAGTGTCAGGCCAGTAAAGTAGGACGGCACACCGAATCTGGAGTGGGCGAGTTCCGCCAGCCAAAGAGACGCTTTGGGCACATCCACGTCAACATAGTGGGTCCTCTTCCCCCATTAGGAGGAGCCAGATACCTTCTATCAGTCGTCAACCGCTCCACCAGGTGGCCCGAAGCTACACCCATGGAAGAAGCCACCTCTAGTGCGTGCACGGAAGCCCTACTCTCCAGCTGGTTCAGTGTCCTGGACCACAAAACAACAGACAGAGGACCCTCTTTCCTGTCCGAGCTGTGGACTGCCCTGGCACGCCTAATGGGAACCACTCACCACAGCACCACCGCCTACAACCCCATAGCCAACAGAATGGTGGAAAGGTTCCACAGGTCTCTAAAGGCGTCCCTCATGGCTCGTTGCTCCTCCGAGAATTGGAAATACCAGCTGCCCTGGGTCCTCCTCGGGTTAAGAACCGCACCTAGAGCCAACAGCGACCTCTCCTCAGCAGAAAAAGTCTAAGGGGAGACCCTAATAGTCCCGGGGGAGCTCGGCACAGAGGACAGGGATGACATAGGAACGCAGAGACTCTGTGACAGAATTGGAAAGTTTGCCCCCTGCCAAAGGACGTTCACTGACAGGACGTCCCGCTTCATGCGCCCCTGGACTACCCTCCGCCACCCACCTCTTCATCAGGAACGACGCAGCGCACCCACCCTTAACCAGACCCTACAGAGGACCTTTCCTTGTACTGGAAAGAAACAAGAAGGCATTCCGAGTAGCCATCCATGGGCGGGAAGACTGGATATCCATAGATCGTCTCAAACCTGCATTCCTGGAGGAGGACGACGGAGGCAGTCCCCAAAACCTCCCGCAGGGTATGGCACCCCCTCGGACATCCCCACCCGCAGGAAAGAGGCATGAGCGTCCCCGGAAAACCCAGAAACCAGACAAAAAGGCACCCCAACAAACCTCTCCAGAGGGCACCGAGGAAGGCAACCACCCTCTCCAGTTGACATCCAGGAAGCGAGGCCCCCTTCGTCGCCCCAGCATTGGGGGGGGAGTATTGTAAAGTCCCTACCCAACACGTTCTCTATAATGAACATCCAGTTTTCTGCAGTGCCTTCACATCGACCTGGGGTCAGCGAAAACCATGCTACTACCATATTTGTAAATTATGTATTTTATTGTCTTTCCAAATTATCATGCATTATGTACATGTAACGGAGTATTTTTGTAACACGTCAGACATTATTAATCATTATGTTTTCTGTATGAACCTGTCCTGTTTTTGTAGATAAATAGTTTGACCTCAGGTCACCTGTAAATCTTTGTACCTGCAGTCTCTGCGAAGTATGCAGACATCCGCACGCCGCTTTATAAGCGGATCGCTTCTTCAATAAACTAGCAGTACTTGTCTTCCTGCTCATTATTTTGCACCTCTCTCACACCCTCACCCTTGAATTATGACAGGCAGTGAAAGAACTTAGAGAGAACACTGACTTCATCATATGTAGAGGAGATAAAGCTGCTGTCTATGTCATAAGGGACAGAAGTGAGTACAACGCAAAACTTGACATCTTGAACAACACCAGCAAGTTCCAACCCCTCAGTAAAGACCCAACAAATGAATTAAAGACAAAAGTTTTATGCCTTACAGAACATGCCAGCAAAATACAAAATGAGATAAAGTTCCCAAAAATAGTTGGCAATTTTAAACTGGAATATTGCTATGGAACGATAAAAACACACAAGACAGGTAACCCATCAAGCCTATAATTTCACAAATAACGCTGGCCACCTATCAACTGGCAAAGAAACTTAGTGAAATTATAACTCCATACTTTCCATCAAAATACTTAGTAAAATCAAGCACAGAATTCATTGATTTACTCCACGACACAGAACCGGAAGAAGACATCGCAAATCTCAATGTAGAGTTTGTTCACAAACATTCCAGTAGATGAGACAATCAACCTGATACTGAAATTGTATATACCATACCGACCAAAAACCACTACCAGTACCGGAAAGAACATTAAAATCGATATTGAAAACATGCACTAAGGAGGCCTCTTTCCTCTCACACAAAGGTGACTTATTTAGGCAGTGCGATGGTATAGCAATGGGGTCCCCACTCAGAGTCCCTTTTGCTAACATTTATATGGACCACGTCGAAACAACGACTTTCGTCAGTCATCAAAAAGACGGTGATATACACGAGGTATATTAATGTCTTACAGCTTATAGGCCCAGCAGCTTATACGTGACCAGTAATGGATCGTGGCGCGAGACCCACCTTGAAATCGAGAGAGTCAAACAGCTCTTGACAAATAATGGCTTTCAAGATAAACTGATCGAAGAAGTAACAAGAAGAAGAATCGAACAGTTCTACACCAACGAAACCAGAAAACCAGGTGACAACGATAAAAATATAATTTATCATCGAACCAAATACAAAGAGAGATTCAAGGAAGAGAAAAAGGCAGTCACCAACATCATCAACAGAGGAATAATACCTAAAGCCCCCTTTGAGCAAGTCAATGTACGGGGTTATTGCAAACCCAATTTGACAGCTTCTTTCATAATGAGAAATAATACCAGCCTGAACCCAGACAAGGAAGACAGTGTAAGGACTGGGGATTGAGCGACATACTGGCTGGGTGTTTACTGGTTTATTGGTGGTTCCTTACTGAGATCAATGTACAGAATCTTCGAAGATGTTATCGACGCATGCGAGCGGTAATGTAGCGTCTACACACAGACAGGTAAAACAGAGATAAAAGGTTCAGACATCTGTGTTTGTCGGCAGACAAACAGATGGCGATATCAAGAGACATGATTAACATACAGTGATGAAATATACATCAGTGGAAAGGCCAGGAAATTCTACATATGGTCAATTGCTTGAGATTCAAGACAGATTAATGAATACAATGCAGTAGCATAATATATGTGAAATAGACAGACGTATAGCGTCTTCACAAACAGAAACATACATACAGTTTGATACAGAAGGTTCGGTGGAACATTATGAGTACATGATTAGAATGCTTGCATGGCAATGCAAGTAGTGGTGATTGTACATAAATCGAGACAACAATGGTTAGAGAGAAACAGACGGAAATATTGTATGGTTGAAATCGCGTTCCTGTAGAGAAAGAAAACGAGATGCTTGCTTTGTCCTATCCACTCCGATAGATGACGATTGACGAACACATGAACACATACGTGTTTGGAAGAGGCAGCGTCGGGCTCTTACAAATACTCTCCCAAGACGTGGGTAACGTCTGATTGTTTGGAAGAGACAGCGTCAGGCAACAGGTTTCTCTTGTTCCCCCCCAAGCGAGGCATCAATGCGGAAATTGTCTTGCCGACAATTGTAGTTGGCTCGAAGGGCTTGGGCTAGGGGCGGGTAGGAGGATGAAGGGCAGCGCCAGCCAGCAGGAGCTCGACGAGGACGGGAGCGGGTTGAAGGGTGACGTCGGATGATCCTTCGGTGGCCGGCTCAAGGACTGAAGGATGACGGCGGCTGATCCATGGTAGCCAGCTCGAGAAGGGCGGCAGCAGGCTGAAGGATGACGTGGCTGGTCCTTCGTTGGTCAGCTCGTCCAGTACAAAGTGCGGGGGCAGCTTCAGGTTTCCTGGGGGAGACATCCAGGGCTCCGGTGGTGGGGTGGGTCATCTCGCAGGGTCGGACTTCTACTGAGAACTCAGGGTTCGAGTCAGGAACAGCAGGAAGCAGCGAGGCGGCGAATGGTCTGTCGGCGCGTGGGTCGTCATCTTGGCTTGGCCAGGTCCTTCGGGTCACTCTGGGGTCACCAGTCTAAGTTCCACCCCAAGTGCGGGGGCGGCTTCAGGTTTCCTGGAGGAGACATCCAGGACTCCGGTGGTGGGGTGTCATCTCGGAGGGTCGGACTTCTACTGAGAATTCAGGGTTCGAGTCAGAACGGCAGGAAGCAGCGAGGCAGCAAATGGTCTGTCGGGCGCATGGTCGTCATCTTGGGTCATGTGTTTGTCGGTATACAAACAGATGGCGATATCAAGAGACATGATTAACATACAGTGATGAAATATACATCAGTGGAAAGGCCAGGAAATTCTACATATGGCCAATTGCTTGAGATTCAAGACAGATTAATGAATACAATGCAGTAGCATAATATATGTGAAACAGAGAGATGTTTGGCGTCTTCACAAACAGAAACACACATACAGTTTGATGTAGAAGATTCGGTGGAACATTATGAGTACATGATTAGAATGCTTGCATGGCAATGCAAGTAGTAGTGATTGTACATAAATCGAGACAACAATGGTTAGAGAGAAACAGACGGAAATATTGTATGGTTGAAATCGCGTTCCTGTAGAGAAAGAAAACATGACGTTTGCTTTGTCCTGTCCACTCCGATAGATGACGATTGACTGAAGACACGAACACACACGAGTTTGGAAGAGACAGCGTCGGGTTCTTACAACAGTACCAGCGTCGTTTACTGCTTTACGTGCCCAGAGAGGATATGCCAGTCCTCCGTAAAAAAAGTACGTTGGTCATACTTCCACAATACTAAAAAGATGCCTACAGGCCCATCAAAATAATGGATCCATCTACCAACACTACACATGCCATCACAACTGCAAACCTACGACACAAGGGCTAGTGGAGAATACAGATATCATCCAGACACAGAACACAGTCTCCATAGATTTATCATAGAAGAATCTGTTTGCATTGCATTGCACAAACCAACAATGAACAGACAACTAGAAGTGGAAAGATCACTCCCATCCAGCAGATGCCCTACAACATACAACGCTAATATAAGAAACAACCATAATTACGGCAACAACACCTTTTACATCACGCGCTTTCTCTCCCCCCGCTTTCCACTCCACCTATCCCCGTAATCCGTATACCTGCATTTCTATTTCTGTTGTGTTTGTTGCCACCAGAACACGTGGTTTTTTCATTATTTTTCACAAAGTAAATAATGTTTTTAATATGCTTTTTATTGTACTGTAACTTTATAACTGTAAATTAATTAAAATTGTTTATTTTGTACTTATTGTTATTGCAGTGATTTATATTGTATTATTATTGTGTTGGAATCTACATACCCGTCTGCACACTGTAACAAAACAACAGGTCGCTGTGTACAGATAATAGCCTACACTTTGAAGAGGTCACGACGGGTGATGGAACAGCTGTGGTGTTGTGTCTTTCAGTAAATGGAACAAAGCGTTAATCTTCTTTTTTTGTCAGTCAACTGAATTTGGAAAAACTTAGAAGATTCAGAAAATATTATCAAACTAATATGAAGTTGATCAACAATCAAAAGCCATAGAATTCAACGAAATTGCATATATATATATATATATATATATATATATATATACATATATATATATATATATATATATATATATATATATGAGTCCCTTTTTGGAATTTAATTGTATATATATAGTCTCATATACCATTTATTCCCTTTCCTTTGTAAATTGCCTTGTAATGAAGATTATATATATATATATATAATATATATATATATATATATATTTATTCTGAGTCTCACTGGCGACCATATATTCAGATTTCCTTTTTGAAATATTCAGTGAATTTTATGATCTGAATTGTCTCAAGTGGAACAATTTCAATATATTATTCCCTGCTTGCACTTGTAACAATATATATATATATATATATATATATATATATATATATATATATATATATATATATATATATATATATATATATATTGTTACAAATATGCGAGCTAGGAACAATAATATTGAAATCTTACCTGGCCTTGAGACAGAGGGCTCGCTACTTGTAATTTACAAAAGGAAATAGGAATAGATGGTCGCCAGTGAGACCCAGGTCAAAATTAAGTACAATTAAATTCCAAAGGGACTCGCAATTTGATAAGGAGGACTGCAGGGAAAACATAATTAATTATGACTAAAATGACAAAGGAACAATTTGACCTGGCTACAAAGAGCCTGTGTCAGGGATGGTATCAGTAAATTAAAGCAGTAATGGGTTTTATTCGCAATGGACTTTAATGTCGTAAATTAAGCGAACTGGTAACAGGGATGCCAAGGCAGAGTTGATTTCACACATGAAAGAGCGTTTCTGAAAATGCAGAGAGAGCTTCATTGGCTATTAAAATTAACAGGCAGGCATAACAAGTAAACAAACAGCGTTTAAGGCTGAGGAGGCATTTAATTCACTTATTAAATCAATTAAATTCACTTCTTTAATTCAGCCAAGATAACTCATTAAGCAAAGGATATTTAATTACTGATTGCCAACTGAAAGAAGATTCACAAGGGAGGAGAGCTTGAAACTGAAAGATGAGAGAACTATAGAAATTAAACTGGGCAAAATCCCCCTTCCCTATCAAGGCATACCTGTTGACATAAGATCTACTCTCATAATCAGAGTAAGAATGAATCTCAGTTGCATTTGTATGGCGGCCCTCAGTGCAGTTGGACTTTGGGGAATGTTATCTTCATAGGAAAAAGGGGACCTTCTCTACAAAGGGGGAATGCTATCCCAACTGAGAGGAAGATGTTCCCTGATTGATTGCTCACCAGCGTCTCTCTCGCTTTCGTCTCTCAGATCCTTGTTTGACCCTTGTCTTGGGTCACATGGACAGTTTGATCTCGTATTTGCTGGTATTATCTGGAATGGTGAGGTTCTGTGCCAGCATAAGGTCAAGAATAACGAGACAGAGGATTAAAAGATGAAGGATTGGCCAACCATGTGAAAATGCATTTACAATAGGGGAGAAGAAGACCTAGGCATTTCCTGCCAGCTTTGGCTGGAAACTGTCCTCTCACACTTTCAGTTAGCTTTGGGGAGTTTAATTCAGTAAATAATATTAATTTTTGAAATGGCAGAAGACCTGAATTCATAACAGCTTCCTGTAAGCAGAAATTCCATGACCTTACGGGTTGGAAAGTCTGCAGGCGACAGCCGCTGTCATTTATGTTACAAGTTCACTCTTTAAGCATTAGCATTTATTCTACATAAATAAATGGCTGCTTCTAATATTTTACTTAATCACATGCAGTGGTAAGAGAAATGCATTAAATAGACTAATAAAACAGGTGAAGCAAATAATTAAAATGTTTTAGCTTTAAAATGAGATACAATTAGTTTAAAATGTGGCATAAACATACAAGGATCCTGCTTTTGGAATAAAATACAGATTCAATAGTTTAAATTTAAGATACACTTTATTAATTCTTTGTAAATAAATGGCCAGTCATGAGAACACCCAGCCTTCTTCTTCTTCCTCTGCCAGGAAGAACGCGCAATCGTGGCCCTTTTACCCCTCTTTCCAGCCCAGAAAAGGGAGAAAGGGGAAGAATAAAAAGGGAGGATGCTAGAGGCGGTGTTCCCCTCCAGTTGCTGCCATTGGTGGTGGGGTGCCTGTCGAGCCATTGGGCAACCTGGCAGCAACACGGAGCCGAGACCTGTGTAGTGGATGTCCTCTGGGAGGGGTATCTACTTTCCTTCGAGTCTCGGCCACCCCTTACCAACAACCCGGTCCATCTCCTAATGTATGTTCCCAGTTCACCGAAGGATCACATACTAATGCAAGAAGTGCAAGCCATGCTGAAGAAGGGCGCTGTGGAAGTCGTGTCGGATCAGTCCCCTGGCTTTTACAGCCATATCTTTCTCATAGAGAAAGCCTCAGGGGTTGGGACTGGTCATAGACCTCTCCCTTGAACAGATTCGTTTGCCAGATTTGGTTCACAATGGAGACAGCGTGCTCCCAGTGGGAGAATGACTTCATGCTTACAGTGGACTTGAAGGATGCATATTTCCAAATACCTAGCCATCCATCTCCCTGCAAGTACTTTCACTTTATCTTCGGGAAGACGGTGTTCCAGTTCAGGGTACTCTGTTTCGGGCTCCTGACCGCTCCCCAGGTGTTCATGAGAGTGATCACCCTGGTGTCAGCTTGGGCCTATTCGTACGGGATACGTCTGTTGAGGTATCTAAGCAATTGGCTCATCCTGGCAAGCTCCCACTCGCAGCAGCTTCAGGAGAGGGAATGGCTTCTCAAGTTTTGCTGCAGCCTAGGGGTCATAGTAAATCTCAAGAAGTCCAGTCTCATCCCCAAGCAGAAGATAAAGTACCTGGGCATGCTGATATATAGGGTAGCAGCAAGAGTGTTTCCCTCTGACTCTTGCATGAGCAGGTTCAGGAAGGCAGCACAGCTGTTCCTGTCTTGACGGGAGCAGCCAGCTCAGCAATGGCATCTTCACCTTCATTCTCTACAGTGGAGAATGAAGGAGTATTGGTCCCAGTCTCGAGACCCTCATTCCTTTCTCATTCCTCTCTCAGAGGAAGTAAGAGGGGATTAAGATTGGTGGATGGATGGCATGAATCTCTTAATAGGAGTATCTCTGCATACTCCCCCTCCCGACATGCTTCTGTTCTCGGATGCATCGACCATGGAGGAGTTGCTGATGTCAATATTCTGGAACTTAAGGCAGCCTTTCTGACCCTATAAGAGTTTCAGGATTGAATGATGGGACACTCTGTGATGTTGATGCGTGACAACACCACAGTAGTGGCACATGTCAACAAGCATGGGGGTCTCATGTCCCTTCCACTTCACCAGTTGTCAATGCAGATGCACAAGTGGGTGGTAGCTCACTTGGTGGAGCTGTCGGCCAGATACATTCCAGGCAAGAAGAATGTAGTGGCATACAAGCTCAGCTGCCAGAATCAAGTGATAGGGATGGAGTGGTCCCTTCACTCGGACATCACAGAGAGATTGTTCAAAATGTGGGGGTGCCCAGTCATCAACCTGCTCGCCACCCAGCACAACAGAAAACTCCAGGTCTTCTGTTCCATCATGCTGGACCCATGGGCTGCTGTGGAGGACATGTGACAACAGCTGTGGACAACTTCAACATCTACGCCTTCCTCCATTTTGTCTGATTCTGCAGGGTAATCAATAGAGTGTTGATCAGCCCGAATCAGCCATTTGATATCCCGACCTGCTAGCTCTGCTCTCAGAGGCACCGAGAGAGATTCCTCCCTGGCCCAACCTTCTGTGTCAACCTCACGTAGAGTGGTGCCACCAGGCAGTGCAGCCCCTGTGTCTTCATGGCTGGAGGTTATCCAGCATCACTAGCGAGCAAGAGGCTTTTCGCACTGCACGGCAAAAGATGGCTGGGTACCTCTGCAGCAGTATACCAGGGAAAGTGGGCCATCTTCTTTGGTTGGTGTCATAGATGGGGTCTCTCTCCAGTCGGAAATATTATTCAGCAGGTCGCAGACTTTTCATCTTCCTTCGCCAAGAGAAGCTTCTCTCCATTTCATCTGTAAAGCCTATAGAGCCACACACTCAGCTTAGTCTTGTGTCTAAAGGATGTAGAATCTCCTCCTCACTGGAGATTTCGCTGCTGATGAGAAGCTTCGAAAGGTCTTGCCGACCCAGGGACGTCAGGTCCTCTGCAAGAGATGTGACTCTCGTTTTCAGGAGCCTGACCGTGCACCATACTAGCCTTTACAAGAGTCATCAGACAGGGATCTGACCCTCAAGACTGTCTTCCCCACTTGCCCTGGCATCGCGAAAAAGAGTAGGAGAGTTTCATGGACTTTCCTTCGATGTTAATCACTTGAGGTTATGGGGATCAGTTACACTCAATTTCGTCCCAGATTTTGTAGCGGAGACTCAGAACCCATCAGTCCCAGATGACAGGTTCGAGTCCTTCACAATCCCCTCCCTAGAGGACTTTGTTGATAATGATCTAGACAAGATGCTACTTTGTCCTGTTAGAGTGCTGTGGCACTATCTGAAGAGGTCTCGACATCTCTGGCCTGAGTGTCAATGACTCTTTGTTAGCACTTGCTCGTCCAAGAAAGAAGTGTCCAGGAACACGATTTCTTTCTGGCTTCGTGAGAAATCAGGAGAGCTTACTCTGCTACTGGTGAAGACGGCACTGGTACCTCGCACCCGAGAGCTCACGAAATCAGGGCTATTGTGGTCCAGCCCTCACATTCCGGAAGAATCTGTTGGTTCCTCAGGTGCTGAAAGCTGGGGTGTAGTCTCGTCACACCACCTTCACCTCTTTCTACCTTGGGGATATTGCCCACAAGTCCTTGGACACTTTTTCCTTGGGGTCTGTGGTGGCTGCTCAACAAGTTGCGTAGCTTACCCAGCTCCTTTATCAGGAAAGGTTGCATCTCACCTAAAATGTTGGTTGTGAGAGAGAGAATGACTGAGTGAGTGACTGGCCTCCCTTCTTCTCCTCCTTCCTATCATCCTTCTTTTTCTTCCTGGAACCAGCGGCTGATGCCAGATTTATAGAACCAAACCCGGTCCATCCTCTAGCAAGGGAGGAATTTATTAAATTAAAGATCTGGCTTAGAGGCTTAGATACTCAAATAATCTGGCCCTGACAAGTAAAGCCATCAGTTCTAACCATGGGATCATTAGGATGTGTTTACTACAAATGGGCAATTCTAAGTTTTACTGTTAAAATATTGGTCTCTCATTGACGTTTTTAGCATAACTACTCCCCATAAGCTTTCATGGAAGCATCACAAAAACATATAATTCTGAATTCTCTGAAACTACTCCCCTTTGAACTTTAATTGATCAATCTCCATGAAATCAGCAAGTACTTCTCTCACTTCTGCTGCTCTCACAGGAGTAAGCACATCATTCCAACCCACTTTCTCGTTCCACAGAACTTGCAAAAGTTATACTTTGACAAAAATTAGGGATACAAGGCCTAAAGGGTCAAAGTTGGACACAACTAAGGACAGGATCTTTGGTTTATCATTCCTTCCTTGAACAGTTTGAGTGACAAAGTTATGGACTTGTGGTTCTAAACCATCCCAAGAATTGGAATTTCTACTGGTTCTTCAACATGAACTTCAGTATCAAACTGTGAATTGTTACTAACTCATCCCCTGCGTGGCATGTGAGCATGTTCCAAAATTGCTTGGACTTGAACTGAACCTTGCATCATTTTCTCAACTGAATCTGTATGTCATAGTAAAACTGTCGACATAAAAGTGCTTCATGAGCTCATCTCTACCCCCCTCTGCAGATGAGTTTGTAAGACTTGCTGCAAGAGGTGGGGCTCGAGGTTACACCATATGACTACTTTGAACTCAAAGGTGGTAATTTTGGGTTATTTTTCTGGCTACAGAAAACGAGCATATTTGGTGTCTTTGGGGTCTAGGATAACACAGTGAAACCCCTTAGAAATATCGGCTGCCACAGCATAAGGCTTGAACCTGAATCTCAATAACAAATCAAATAACACTTCTACCAAGTTAGGGCCAGCATGTAGGCACTCATTAGTGACCGCCTGCCTTTTACTTTGAAGAAGCATTAAACACTACTTAGAGTGACGTGGCCCCGCTTTTCTTAACTACACCAAAGTCAGGCATAAGGTGCAGGACGACTTATCGCCGCCGACTCAGCACCAGGACAACTCACCACTGGGCCACCAGCCAACTCAACACCAGGACAATTCAATGCCAGGACAAATAAAATTAACTTATTAATTGTCATTTTAAAGCACAGCTTTTTAAAACCGAATAACAGTAATTTACTAAGGGTCAATTTTTAATACATACTTAAATTTTAATATACAAATATACTTGAAAATTGTATACAATTCCTCTCAAATATTCAGTGAGATCGTTGTGAAAAAGTAACAATCTGCAAAATTCTTTTCAGCTGCCTTCACATACTACTTCAATTCACTGTCCCTACAAGCCAAGTCAGCACTTACGAGTTTCGGAACAACGGTTTGCTTGTCAAATTGTCTAAAGCTTTTGTCGAAAGTATGTAGAGCATTTCAAACGATTCAGAAAGAATTCATAGCTTCATACTGGTGTTGGCTGTCATAGTGTGCACCCATGTGCAGGTGGCGCTGGGAATCGCCATTGGGAAGTGAAGTGCATGACCATCTCTGGCGCCGACCTCTGACTTCCTTTAGCACTTCAATATTATTTGAGGTTTATTTCCGTTTTGCTGTTAAATGGTTTGCAGTAATAAATAATCTTATTTACTGACTTAAATTATATCAAGTGAATAAATCATATGTCAGTCAACAACAACAAAAAGCGATAAATCATTTCATTTTTTGTACTGGCCAAGGAGAAAACTGTAGTCAGCCAACAAAGAAAACAATGTATACAAGCAAAAAGATAAATGAAACAATTAGTACATATCTTTAAGATTAATTTTATTACAAAAGTAGATTCATCTATGTCATTTTATACAAAGAACTACATTAATTTACTCGTAAAATTTTATAAACAATAGCCTAAGGAGGAGAAATGGAACTCTTATTGCAAACCTTTGCGATTAATATTTACAAAATGATAGTCCTGTACGTCTTTCTATATAAACACAGTCCATTAATTTATTGGTAAAATTCAGTAAATATGATAAATATCTATAACTTGAATAAGTTCTTCATTGGAAGGGTGGGTAGAGCTTTCGGCTAGTACGCTGTTGGCCCAGCGTTCGACTCTCCGAGCAGCCAACGAAGAATTAGAAGAATTTATTTCTGGTGATAGAAATTCATTTCTCGTCATAATGTGGTTCGGATTCCACAATAAGCTGTAGGTCCCATTGCTAGGTAACCAGTTGGTTCTTAGCCACGTAAAATAAACCTAATCCTTCGGGCCAGCCCTAGGAGAGCTGTTAACCAGCTCAGTGGTCTGGTTAAACTAAGATATACTTAACTTTTTTATAACTTGAATAGCATACACAATATATCACTTCAGTTTCTTCAACTTTAATATTGTAGTAGAAGTGCCGGTCCTGTTGAGATTTCACATCCTAAAAAACGTCCTACATCGAACAAAATGTGAAATTATATCATTAGAAATGAAACCAACATTACAATGCTGGAAGATTATAATCCTATAGCCCCTTTGCCTGGTTTTAAAGACTTGTTCCCTGCAGTGACATTTGAAAAGTTTTCCATCACTTTCAATTTCCTTAGAAAATCCTCAGTAGGTTTTGTTAATTTTCCTTCTCCTCTGCTTATAGCATCAATCCAAGAATTATCACCAGCTGGCACTTTTGATGAAAGAAAATTATACTGTAAAGTCCCCGCTCAACGGGTTCTCTGTAATGAACATCCCGTTTTCTGCGGTGCCTTCACATGCGACCTAGGGTCGACCGAACACAATCTTATTATCACAATTGTGAATTGTATATTTATTATCTGTTCTTTGACCTTGCACCACGTATATGTGACAAGAGTATTTTTATGTCTAACCAGTCATTGTTAATCATTATGTTTTTTGTATGTACCTGTCCTATTTTGTGTAGAGAAATAGTTTGACCTCAGGTCACCTGTCAATTTTGGTACCCAGTGGTCTCTGCGCACTATACGCAGACATCCACATGCCGCTTTGTAAGCAGGTCGCTTCATCAATAAACCAGCAGTATTTGTCTTCCTGCTCATTATTTTGCACCTCTCTCACAGTGGTGACCCCCGGAGTGGTTCCCGGAGCCATTAACAGACCCAAACGGCAACTTAGTCTTGGCCTGATGAACCAACCCATGCCCCTAATGGACTAACAACGGCGCTCCAACAAAGCATTCAGGTGTTACCGACCCTCGTTGGCAAATCACCAGCATCATTAGCGGACCCACGCGGCACGCTCCCAAGCGTGTATTGACGCAAGTGTTCCCTCACACTCCAAGTGAGAGTGCGGAATGAGCATGGACACAGGACATCCCTAACCACATACAAATTACCGTGAACTCCTTGGAGGCAGACATCTCTCTCGCAAAACCCCCTCCTGCGTGCTCCTCCACGCCGGTGCCAGCTCCCCGCGCGATGCCCCTCCTGACAGACCAACCAAGGGCAGCCCTCAGCATAAAGCTGCTGCCATTCACCTGTCAGAACCCAGTGTCCTGGCTCTACAGGGTCGAGGGGCAATTTAGGGTGGCAGGCCTGACTGACGAGGTGTTGAAGGCGGACATCGCCATCAATGCCCTACCGGAGGAGATATACAAGAAGGTCACCCCGTGGGTGAGGACAACGGCGAGCCCTGCAGCCTTCCAGGAGTTAAAGGCCACTCTTGTCGAGACCTGCTCCCTGCCGGTCTCTTAGAGAGCCGCCCATGCCCTCGACCTCGCCATCAACCCCGGCAGGACACAAACCTCTTGGAAATGTGGCATGCCCTCCAGGACCTCCTCCTCCTCCCCAGACTGACAGCAGCGGCAGGCGCAAAGAGATTAGCCTGTCGAGGGAGATCCTCCTGCGCAGCTACTCCCAGAAGTCCTTGGGAGATCACAGAACCATACACCCTGCCGGTCAAGGACCTGATCAGGGCAGCGCAGCAGCTAACGGACTCCACGCCAGCAAACCCCATCAACTGCCTCCAGCCGGAGGACCCCACCACAGAGGGCATCAACGTCATCGACAGGAGGAGGCCACCCCACCAGCAGAAGAAGGAAAGGCCGGGGCTTTGCAATTACCACCAGAGATTCAGTAAGGCTGCCCAATATTGCGAAGCCCCTGCCTTTTCTCCCCTCCAAAATGAGGAGGCAGTGGCCACTCACAGGCTGCCATGGCAGCAGCATCTGAAGCACCCAGGGACCCCGCACCAGTAGGGCTCTATGTCCGCGACACTATCTCCGGCAGGATGATGCTGATCGACACTGGGGCCATGCGATCAGTGTTCACACCTTCCAGAGAGGACCGCAGACGTCCGCCGGACCCGGCTGCCTCCCTGATGGCTGCCGACGGGTCTTCCATCCTCTCCTACGCCACCAGACTCCTGTCGCTCTCCATCCTGGCCAGAGGTACAGGTGGAACTTCATCGTCGCAGACGCCAGGACCCCGCTCCTGGGTGCGGACTTCCTCGCCCACTTCAGACTGGCAGTCGACGCCAGCTGCAAGCGCCTTCTGGACACCGAGTCCTGCCAGTCCCTGCCCTTGTCGCCGCCCCAGGGAGCCCACACAATCTGTTCCGTCGCTCCCCACCAGTACGGCTCCCTCCTGATGGAATTCCCGGAAGTTTTCAAACCCAAGCTTTGTCAGGTGCCCAGGGCCCTGCCAAATACGGGATATATCATCACATCAAGACAAGGGGGACCCCGACGCATGCAAAGTTCCGGAGGCTTCCCCCACAGCGACTTCAGGAAGCCAAGAAGGCCTTTGCCGAGATGGAATGGATGGACATATGCAAGAAGGCTCCCAGCTCATGGGCTTCCCCCCTTCACATGGTGCAGAAACTGGACGGCACCTGGAGATCCTGCGGCGACTACAGGCAGCTCAGCCTCGCTACAGAACCCGACCACTACCCTCTACCAAACATGCAAGACCTAACGGCTTCCTTCCAAGGGGCCAAAATATTCTCAAAGTTAGATCTCTTGAAATCATATTTTCAGGTACCAGTAGCTCCAGAGGATATCCCAAAACCACCATCGTCACGCCTTTTGGGTCCTATATCTTCACCTTCTCCACCTTCAGCCTGAGGAACACAGGGGCGACCTTCCAGTGGCTGATGGACAGCATCCTGGGGGACCTGAACTTCTGCGACTGCTACGTCGATGATATCCTAATTTTTTCCAGATCCCACAAGGAACACCTACGGCACATCTGGAAGGTCCTGCAGCGCCTGCAGGAGAGTGGCCTCATCGTCAGGTTCGACAAGTGCACCTTCGGCGTCCATAAGGTGGAATTCCTAGGCCATGAGATATCCCCAGGAGGCGTCCGCCCAGTTTCATTGAAAGTCGAGGCCGTCGTCAGGTTCCCCACCCCTACCTCCATCAGGGCCATACAAGAATTCCTCGGAATGGTCAACTACTACAGGAGATTCATCCCGGGGATCGCGCACACCATGGCCCCACCCCCGACGGAAGTCCTCAAGGGCCGTCCAAAGACCTTAGAGTGGGGCCCCGACCAGCAAAGGGCCTTCTTCCTGACGAAGGCCGCCCTCACCAAGGCAACAGCTTTGGCCCACCAGGACCCCAGCGCTCCTCCAGTTGACGACGGACGCCAGCAACGCCGCCTGCAGGGCCGTCCTGGAACAAGTTGTCAACGGAGCCCCTCAGCCCATCACCTTCAGCAGAAAACTCAACCCCACTGAGTCCCGCTACAGCACCTTTCGACAGGGAACTCTTTGTGGTGTGCCAGGTGGTGCACCACTTCAAGTTCCTCCTGGAGGGTATGCCCTTCACAGTTTGGACGGACCACCAGCCGCTGGTCCACGCCTTCACGAAGCTGGGGGATGCATGGTCCTCCAGGCAGCAGTGGCACCTTTGTGGCTGTCGCGGAGTTCACCTGCACCATCAAGTACCTCCCTGGCAAGAAGAACCCGTAGCCGATGTCCTCTCGAGGATCGAAATTGACACAGTGCAGCTCAGGATCGACTACGAGACCTTGCCCGTGAACAAGCCGCCGACCCAGAGACTCCAGCTACCACACAGCCATCATGTCGCTGAAGTGGAAGGGACGTGTCCTCGGTCCTGGTGGGTCAACAGTACTGAGCGACATAAGCACTGGTCCGCCCCCGCCCACTGGTGCCCGCCTCCCGTCGTCGACTGGTCTTCGACGTCATCCACGGACTGTCCACCCTCCAGAAGAACGACACCCAGGCTGCTGATGGAGAAGTTCATCTGTCACGGCATACGGAAGGACGCAACGGCCTGGGCAAGGCAGTGTATACAGTACAAAGGGTGGGTGGCACACCAAGTCTGTGGTGGGCGATTTTCCCCAGCCAGGGAGACGTTTCGGGACAGACATGTCGACGTAGTTGGTCCTCTTCCCCATCAGGAGGAGCAAGATACCTTCTAACAGTGTCAACCGCTTCACCAGGTGGCCCGGTTACGCCCATGGAAGAAGCCACCTTCAGGAGCCCTCCTCTCCAGCTGGATCAGCCAGTTCGTGTCCCGGACCATATAACTATGGACAGGGGCCCCGCTTCCTGTCCGAGCTGTGGACCACCCTGGCACGCCTGCTGGGGACCACTCACCACAGCACCACCGCCTACAACCCCACAGCCAATGGAATGGTGGAGAGGTTCCACAGGTCCCTGAAGACGTCCCTCATGGCTTGTTGCACCTCTGAGAATTGGAAATACTAGCTGCCCTGGGTCCTCCTCAGGCTGAGGACCACCCCAGAGCCAACGGCGACCTGTCCGCAGCAGAAAAGGTCTTCGGGAGACCCTTGTAGTCCCAGGGGAACTCATCACAGAGGACCGGGATGACTTAGCAACACAGAGGCTCCGCGCAGGGTTGGGAAGTTCGCCCCCTTGCTGGCAGACATAAACCGACAGGACATCCCCTTCAAGCCTCCCAGTCTGTCCTCCGCCACCCACGTCTTTGCCAGGGACGATGCCGTACGTCCACCCTTAACCAGGCCCTACAAGGGGCCTTTCCTCATGCTTGAGAGGAACAAGAAGGCATTCCGGGTAGCCGTCCATGGGAAGGAAGACTGGGTATTGATAGACCGCCTCAAGCCCGTATTTCTGGAGGAAGACGTCGGGGGCACTTCCCAAAGCACCCCGCAGGAGATAGCGCCCCCAACAGCCAGCCCAGTCTGCAAGAAAATGTCATGGGCGCCTCCAGAAAACCCTGACCAGGCAGGAGGGCAACCCAACACACCCTCCACAGGACACCAAAGAAGACAACCACCCCGCCCCAGCTGGCATCAAGAAGGGCCCCTCTGCCGCCCCAGAAGATACCTGCTTTGATCAGATGTTACCTACATCTTTGGGGGAGTATTGAAAGTCCCGCTCAACGGGTTCTCTGTAATGAACATCCCGTTTTCATGCTTGCCTTCACATGCGACCTAGGGTCGGACGAACACAATCTTATTATCATTATTGTGAATTGTATATTTATTATCTGTTCATTTGACCTTGCACCACGTATATGAGAAAGAGTATTTTTATGTCTAACCAGTCATTATTAATCATTATGTTTTCTGTATGTACCTGTCCTGTTTTGTGTAGAGAAATAGTTTGACCTCAGGTCACCTGTAAATTTTTGTACCCGCGGTCTCTGCGTATACACAGACGTCCGCACGCCACTTTATAAGCGGGTCACTTCATCAATAAACCAGCAGTACTTGTCTTCCTGCTCATTATTTCGCACCTCTCTCACAGTACTATGAAAACTTATGGGCAATGAAGCCACCAAAATAAAGTAAACCTTCTTCTGTAACTTCCATTCCACTAATTTCCACAGCTGGACCATTTTCAATGTTTTCGTTTGATGATTCGTAGTCATCATCTGACAAACAAAAGAACATTGCAGAGAGGATTAGTTCCTGCTGCAGAGAGTTGCCATCTTTTTCCGGAAATGGAGCTTCATTATCAGGGATACGTGAAAATGGACTCGATGACATTGTAAAGACGTCTTCTTTACCCATTAATTACGATCATGTATCACACCTATAAATGCAGCAAGAATCTCATGACTATATTTGTATGTAGAATTTCCTGGTCTTTTTGCCAATATATATTTCATCACTGTATGTATATTGTCTCTTGTTATTGTTATTTGATTGACTGTTAACAAACACAAATTGCTCTCACTCAATATGTGGGTCACGGGGACCTGGGGTTGGGCACCACGTTTCCGTCCACACGCTGCTATGCATACCTTATGCCCAGGTAATAAATCAATCAGTACTTAGTTCTGTCTTCTTTGACCTTACAACTGGCGACCCAAGGAGCGATGGTAAACACAGTGGTTTTGGTTTCGGCCACTTTACCTTCAGAGAGCCTTTAACAGAACCATATGGTGACAAATTCTAGACCTCTGAAAGTTCCTTCCTCGGAGAACACCCACATAACTAACAGACTAATTATGGCGTACCTTCTTCAGGTACATTCTGGCATTCTCAAACGGTTTGGCCCTGCCATTTACGATTCACGTCGACTTTATTCAGAAGTCATTAACGGGACCACGTGGCATATAGTTTTGACTTCTGACGAGCCCCAAACACCATTAATGGACTAAATACAGCGCTTACTTCGCATTTTGGTTTGAATCAAAATGTCAGACACTAAGGTAGAAAGTCGCTCTGAGGACACACGATCCTCTGCATCCCCTCTCGCCTTCAAAGGCAGCAATAACCCAGGTAATGAAACTGCCACCATTCTCATGGCAAAATACCGCATCCTGGTTCCATGTGGCTAAAATGACGGACGAGGAAACCAAAGCGGACATCACCATGACAACACTGCCAGAGGAGGTCTTCAACAGAATCACCCCATGGTTGGACTCGCAGCCGGCCAAGTCAAGTACGAAGACCTACGAAAGAAACTCATTGACACGTGCTCCATGCCCATCCCAGAGAGAGCCCAACGCACCCTTGACCTGATGAACCAGCCCCTGTGGGACACATCACCCAGGGATGCCTGGGACAAACTACAAGGTCTCCTGATGGTGGCTGGCTTCGACTCAGACAGACGGAGGAGGGAGATCAGCTTCAGACAGGAAATATACCTGCGGCGCCTTCTGCAGGAAGTGAGGGCACAAATCATGGAAATAGACGTGCTCGATAGACGAATTGGTGAGCCTCACACAAAACCCACGAGGCCACTAAGGCCTCCACATCGCTGCAACACCTGCAGCCTGCATCCTGATAGCAGAAGAAGCTGAAGAGTTGACACGAACGTGGTATACAGGAAGAAGGCGCTACTGCAGCAGCAGAAGACGAGGACAAATCCAGCCTGGTGTTACTTCCATTGGAGGTTTGAAAAGGATGCCAAGAATTGCAGAGCCCCTGTTCTTTCACAAAAACTAGGAAGGTGGCCACCATAGCAGCAGTGGTTTTTTTTTTTAGAGAATCCCAGCCAGTAGGATTCTTCATCCATGACGCCATATCGGGATGACAGATGCTGATAGACACAGAGGCTATGCATTCTGTTTTCCACCATCGGGGGAGGACCGCAACTGCACTTCCGCACCACAGCCACACTAGTGGCCGCAAATGGAAGCCCCATCCGCTGCTACGGAACTCGGACCCACAAAATATCCATCCTGGACCATAAATATGAATGGCCCTTCATCATCACGGATGTTAAGTTTCCTTTACTAGGCACCGATTTCCTCAAGACAACATGGACCGCTGGTAGACGTTGGCAGAAAACGCCTGCTGGATACCGAACCCGCCGCCCCAACAGCTCTCCACCGACCGGGAATGCCTGCTGTATACTCCATCTCATCAAACAAATACAGTGTCCTCCCTGCACGAATCCCCAGATGTTTTCAAGCCAGAACTGCATCAGGTCCCAGGTACCCAGGCCAAGCATGGCATCCATCACCACATCACCACCATAGGCCTGCCGACACATGCCAAGTTCCACCGCCTGCCGCCCAAGAAACCCCAGGATGCTAAACGAGCATTCGCCGAGATGGAAAGGATGGGTATCTGCAAAAGGCATCGAGTCCATGGTTGTCCCCCTCCACATGGTGAAGAAACCAGACGGTTCCTGAGGCCCTGTGGGGGACTATCATCAGCTGAACCTAGTGACAACACCAGACCACTATCCCCTGCCAAACATACAGGACCTATCAGGAGCCCTGCACTGGGCCAAGATATTCACAAAAATGGATTTGCTCAAGTCCTATTTTCAGGTGCCAGTACATCCCAATGACGTTCCGAAGACAGCCATCATCACGCCGTTCGGGGCATATACCTTCTCCTACTCCACCTTTGGCCTCAGGAATGCCAGGGCCACATTCCAACACCTATGGATGGACAGCATCTTGGGGACCTACCTTTCATGCTCTGCTGGTGGGACAACATAGTGATCTTCTCCAGGTCCCCAGAGGAGCACCTGGTCACGTCTGGGCTGTGCTGAAACTTCTTCAGGAGAATGGATTGGTCGTCAAATTCGACAAATATACCTTCAGAGTGGAGAAGGTAGACTTCCTGGGACAAGAGGTCTCTCCGACAGGTGTCTGCCCCATGGCCTCCAAGGTGGATGCAGTGAAGGATTTGCCAACACCAAAATGATTAAGTCTCTGCAGGAGTTCAGTATGGTCAACTCATACCGACAATTCATGCTGGATCGCTCTGCATCATGTATCCCCAACCAGAGTGTTGAAGGGGAAGCCAAAAGCACTGACTTGGGAAGTCCTGCAGCAAAGGTGTTCGAATGGACGAAGGCAGCCCTCGCCAAGCCACCACCTTAACATATCAAGACCCCACCGCCCCTGAGACTTACTCACCGATGCCAGCAATGTCAGTTGTGGAGTTGCTGCTGGAGCAGGTAGTAGATGGTTCCCCTGCACGCTTGTGTTTTTAGATGCAAGTTAAAGCCACCAGAGACCCGCCACAGTGCATTTGACAGGGAACAGCTGGCAATCTACTGCCATGCAGCACTTAAGCACCTCTTGGGTGGCAGCCCATTCACCATCCTGACAGACCACAAGCCTTTGGTACATGCATTCACAAAGGCAGGAGACACATGGTCGGTAAGACAGCAACGCACCTGGCTGCTATCTTCCAAATTCGATGCACCATCAGCTACATCCCTGGCAAGACGAACCCGCAGCCAACGCCTATCAAGGATTGAAATAAATTCAGTCCACCTGGGCATAGACTATGAAGACCTAGCGAAGGAACATGCCACAACCTGAAACGGCAGCTATCTCATGGCACTCACCCCACTAAAGTGGGAAGACGTGCCAATAGGTGAATCTGATTGCCACTTCTCTGTGACACCAGCACAGGCCACCCAAGCCCCCTGATACCCGCGTCATGAAGAAAGCAGGTGTTCGACATCATCCACGGGATGTTCCATCCATCAGGACGAACAACAACGTGCCTGATGACAGAAATTTGTGTGGCACGGGATCAGGAAGGACGTACGAGAATGGACGAAGAACTGCATACCGTACCAGACAAGTAAGATCACAAGGCACACGGAATCAGGCATTGGAGACTTCCTCAACCACGACGGCATTTCGGCACATCCACGTAGACGTCATAGGACCTTCTGCCACAATCAGGGGATGCCAGATACCTCCTGACAGTCATAGACCATTCCACAAGATAGCCAGAAGCAACCCCAATGGTAGCATCAACAAGCGCCTGCACAGAAGCCCTACTATCTGTTGATAAGCTTACTTCGGTGTGTCGGACAATATCACTACAGACAGAGGCTTGGCATACTTGTTGGAACTCTGGGGTCTCTGGCACGCCTGGTGGGGACAACACTCCACAGTACAACGGCATACAACCCTGCAGCCAACGGCATGGGTGGAAAGGACCCACCGCTCATTGAAAGCAGCCTGATGGCACGTTGTACTGACAAGAATTGGAAGGCGCAGCTGCCCTGGGTCCTGCTGGGTCTCCACACTGCACCAAGGGCAAACGGCGAGGAATCTCCCACAGAAAAAGTGCCACGGTGAAGCATTGGCCGTACCTGGAGAATTCTCCTCACGGAGCCGATGACCCGGATACACCCCTTCCAAGGCTAAGAGAAATTGCAAAGAAGTTCGCATCCTGCTGGAAGGCTTTCTTGGATAGGACCCATATCTTCAGCCCAGAAGGCCTGGAAACCTGTATACACATCTTCATGAGGAACGACGCCCACCCTTGACCAGACCATACAGAGGACCATACCGAAGTCGTCATCAGCAGAACATCCAAGGCCTACCACAACATCCATGGGCGGGAAGACTGATATCTATCGACAGGTTAAAGCCAGCCTTCCTAATGGACAGTGGAACCAGGAGGAAACCGGCAGACGTCCTAGGATTCCTCCACAAAACAAGACCTCAGATGAAGAGATCGGCATCCCGGAAACGAGGCCGAGGACGTCCTAAGGCTGCACTAAGGATGTCATCTGCCTGACAAAACTGCCGGACAACTCAGCAGCTGAAACTGCCCCACAACCACAGATATTAAGAACTCGGGGTCAGATCCTGCTCCCAAGAAGATACCGTGATTAACATTCAATAGATCTTCCAATCATTATTTGTAACAAATTGTCTGGGGGTGGAGTAACTTTGTAAAGACGTCTTTTATCCATTAATTACGATCATGATCGCATCTATCAAGGCAGCAAGAATCTCATATACATATTTGTATATAGAATTTCCTGGCCTTCTTCCAATATATATTTTATCACTGTATGTACATTATGTCTCTGTTATTGTTATTTGATTGACTGTTTACAAACACAAATTGCTCTTACTCAGTGTGCAGGTCACGGAGACCTGGGGTCGGGCACCACGTTTCTGTTTGCATGCTGCTATGTATACCTTATGTCCAGGTAATAAATCAGTCAGCACCCAGTTCTGTCTTCTTTGACCTCACAACATATTATCCCCTGTGCCGTAAACAAAACAAAAAAAAATGCTTTAGTCCATCTTGATTTAATCAGTAAGTCAAATGTATGATATTATATTTTGACTTCACTTTTCAAACAACTTAGGACAAAGACTTGCAGAATATTATTAATCCTCTTTGAACAGGATAAAGTTCTTGCTCCCAGACACTTCCTATTGATGAAAATACCTCACTTGCTTTATCTATTACTTTATTTTGAAATATTAAATCAAGTCCATAATCATTTCTGGAGGGTTTTCTCAGACAATTTATCACTTAGAGAAATGAATTTCCTTATACCCTCAGGAAATTGGAACTAATATTTTTAAATCTACGATGGTAAACTATGAAAAAAAAAATATGCAGAAGTATTTTTGTTGATCTCTACATTGCACATGTTTGTAAACAAATGGTCCGCATGTTTACTCTTGCTGCTTAAGATCATGCCCACAGTCCAGACTTGGGAGCGGCCACAGACGGGAGGAGCTGACGTCACGACCTAAGCTGTGCAGAAAAGGTCTTATTTTGGGTTGTGATGGGTAGACCTTAGACCTTGGTGTGCACATCTCTAGATCAGCTTGTAGGCTCCCCACACACACCCTCCCCGCTGGAGCCTCCAGGTGGACCCTGAGGGCCGACCTCCACACCTGATTGCCAGAAGCACAGACCAAAAATAAGCTGTAGAGATGACTATTTCTATGTATTTTCACCAGACGTAATCGCCTATGCATAAAAAACGCAACTGTGTATTAAATGTTAAAACATTTTCAGCTGTCATACCATATGAATTATATTGTCTCCTGGTCTGTACAAGGAAATGTCTGGATTCTTTATGTGTGAGAAAACACACTCAGATTGCTACTTTTCCACAACGATCTCCCACTGAATATTTGAGAGTACTTCCATTTCCCTTTAATAAATTTAAATTAAAATTAAGTATGTATTAAAAATTGACCCTCAATAAATTACTATTATTCGGTTTTAAAAGCTGCGCTTTAAAATTACCATTAACAAGTTCATTTTATTTGTCCTGATGTTGAGTTGCTGGCGTTGAGTTGTCCTGGCACTGAGTCAGCAGTGGTGAGTCGGCAGCATTGAGTTGTCCCTTCCCATGAGGCATAAAAGAGCCTCGATGACTGGGCTTGCACTTTTGAATGAACCTGGTATCTACGTATGTTTAGATCACATTAGAATATTGCTGATGGCAGCCTACACAGGATCACGACTGAAATGAGCTTCAACGATTTCATGTGAGCAATTGCAAGCTTAGAGTTAGTATTCAGCCTCTGCAATCATGTAACAAAAGACTGACCTGGCAACCCTCGAGGTTTGTTTAACACTGCTCACAACAACATGTCGCGTCTCAGAGTGGTGTAAACAGTGAATTGCTCATCGATCCGAATGCCCAGCGTGTTCTAATCTTCACATCATCAACATCATGCTCAGGCTCTTGAATTCTACACACACACATAAAGTTCTTTGCGACAGATATATCAACGCCCTGTCAGCCAATCCTGGTAGACTCCCATTAGGTGTTAAAATAAGCTGATGCCGTCATACTTTTGCTAGTACATACACAAAATAACTGAAATAATCAGCGCTGATCAAAAATTTGCATATTTTCAGTAAATCACTTTAACCTCCTGACTCAACAAGTGTATAACCTTCTGCTGCAAACGCCCTGCAACTACAGTCACACCCCAACGTTGTGAATGGGCATGTTTACTTTATCATGAACTAACAACTGTAACCTCAGGATTCATTGGCCTATTCTCAGCCGGCATGCTACTGAATTAAACTCTCCATCCATCACATCATGTGCAAAAGGTGCACATTCAATGCAACCTTTTTGACGATGGGGAGTTTCAGCCAGTGGCCAAACAGCAACAAATAAAGCTCCTTTGGCTTCCGGTGTCGAAAATACTTACAATATCCCTATTATTATTAACACAAATGGTAGCTGTAGCATTTGGCACGTTCCCGTGGGTGGCAAGTCCACGCTACTAGGAGAATTCAACAGTCTATCATTGAACAGTAGGCTTCATCTGATATGTTACATTGATTGCTTATGTTATGCTTGCTCTTCTGGCTTTTTTGCTGGTTTATCATTCTGAGTGGTGGGTTAAGACACAAAGTTGAATCTAGGAATGGTGTTACTTAGGTGAAGCTATATTTTAAGATTTTGATTAGATTTTACATCATTGGAACAAACGAGGGCTATGGAGACGTCCTCCACAAATTTTGTAATTTTAATTCCACGGCACTCACGACTATGATGTCTTTCCTAAGACAATTGAAACATTGTTGGTTTTGCATTAAGACCTCTTTGGTCGTTTACGCTGACAAATTGCGACAATCATTCGCTGAATGCCCTTTTCCAAAAAGGGGAAAGATTTGACGTGAGCATTTGCTGATGGCTGTTCGGTCTTAGGAGTTGAGGAGTTGGAAGATGGCGTCATAATTGTAACATCACCTTTTACAAATATAGCCTAGCCACGTAAAAATCAAACATCGTTACCTAAATCCGCTGACGAGAATTTCTCCCAAGGATAATTCAGTTAATAATGGCTCATCGCCTGTTGTTCTGGTCGAGGATACACAATCGAAGGACAATGGCCTGAGCCAGCAATAACAGATGGTAGCTACATAAAAGACGCGTACATTTTCTAAATTACATTACTTGAATAATATATGCAAATTTACATCTTACTTTAACCTGAACTATACCTGGCTTACATTCAAGAGCGAACTGAACGAGGAACGAAAGGTGAATTTCCGGAACACATGGCAGCTGAATCAAGGCACAAAAAGTTACGGTGAGTCTACCACAGTTTCACTGATATCGCTATTTAATTGAACCTATAATTTTGTACATTGGGCTCGGTAAATGCTGTGCTACCTTGCAGCACATTTCAATTCAACACAAAAGTTGAGATGGGCATCGATTAAATCGGATTACAATTGCTATAATTACCTAAAGTTTCGTGATCAACGAGCAGCGTCATGGCCTCCGGTAAAGACAGGACACAAAAAAACCTGTCTGTTCTACTTGGTTCTAGAAGAATGAGTGGCGATCGCCACTTGGCTTTTGCCAAGAAACATCCTCTTCAAACAATCTCAAGTTTTTAACTACACTACTTTTTAAGCAAATTTTTAGTTCCACAACTCTAACTAATCAAAAGTTGAACGTACAGTGTATTCTCAACCATAAAAGACATGTAACAAGAGAAGCAGTAATATCATTTCAACACGAAAGTCCGCGTCATTCATTTCTCAGGTAACTCATTATGTCTCGTTTGCTATTTCTACTGTCTCTAAACCTGACTAGATAGAAGGTTTTCTTGGCAAAATCCCTGCAGAAGATTTTGTCGACAGACTGCAAGACGTAAACACCAACATGATCGAAAACAAAAGAAGACCAGTAGTAAAAAACTTAAGACCTACATTGCTACTAAAGATACTGTAAAATACATTCATGATAAAATTTTAAGTTGCTTAAGACTAAATGTATACTAGGCAAGTTTTACAGGAGGGGGCAAAGTAGATAATGACGTTTTCATTGTATAGTATCCTACAGTAGAGAAAACTGTTATGGAAATGTAAAATCTCTGACAGTGACAACAATAGACTTCAGTAGTGCTTTTAAATGCAAAAAAATGGCCCAGCTTATAGAAGTATTTCAAGATTAGTGGCTATGACCAAAGATCTTACATGCAGTATCTAACATACACATAAGGCGACAAAACAAGAAGGTCTTATGATAAGAATGATCAATGTAAATTATGGGCAGAAATATGCAAGAATGTTCAGGTTCAACATAATTATTACATAATTATTCAAATTTATAGCATGCCAAATAATAAAAAAAAAGATATATGAAGAGGGAAAAGCCTTTGATAAAGAAATAATATAGGAATATTTTTTCTTGGTACCTTGATTAGAACAGTTGTATAGAATACAAAAAATAAAATCAGCTCCAGTACGAAGAAGAAGAACGCTCTGCTTCGAGATAAACAAGTGAATATAAACATTATAATAAATGGGTTGAAAGATGCCAGTAAACACTTTGAATTAAAGTAGCTGAGAATATAAGTTAATTAGATACTGGAACAGACACCTAGAGGGAAATATTTAAATGGACAAAATGGGAATGCTAGATGTTAGCCTATAGCTCAAAAAACTAGCTAGTCTAACAAAATCAGTGATAAAGAATTTTCAGCAAATCATAACAGATAAATATTCAGAGATTTTGAATAGAAATAGCATAACAAACCTTACAAAAATAGAAATTAAAATGTTTGAAAAAACTTCAAATGGGAAACTCACGAAGATTATAGGTGGTAAAATGTAAATTTGTAATATTGTAAAGACGTCAGACGTCTCTTCGTTTTCATCAATCACGTCATGCATTGCATTTCTTAATATGCCAAGACTTCATGTAAATATTCATGTGTACAATTTTCTGGCCTTCCGCCGATATGTACTTCATCATTGTACATTTATTTTGTCTTCAACTTGCCATTTGTTTGTCTGTCAACAAACACAAATTGCTCAGAGTATGGGTCAAAAGATCGGAGGTAAGGCACCACGTTTCCGTCCGCACTCTGCCATGTATACCTGCGCTCAGGTAATAAATAAACCCCACCAAAATCACTTTCATGTATCATAATAAAGTTTTAGCTAACCTACCCATCTCACAGACTCATCATCAACATAGAGTTACGGGCTGCTCTAGAAGAAAGAGCCCGTGGCACAAGGCCAGCTAAATCTAAACAACAACATAATAAATAATTACGGGCTGTTCTAGGAGCAAGAGCCCGTGCTGGCACAAGGCCAGCTAAATCTGAAACAACAACAATAATAAATAATTTAATACCCAGTTGACCTTTCTTGCCCTCACAATATCATTACAGGGGAGATTATAGAACATCTTCAATGAAATCAATGGTGGATGGGAAGAAGTATAGATAGTACCTAGTTATGCTTATATATATTTATATATATATAATATATATATATATATATATATATATATAAAATATATATATATATATATATAGCCCCTGATGGCGTCAGTCAGTTACAGCAGCAGCTTCGGACTTTGTAGAGGTCTGTGGCGCCGGGTTCAAATCCGAGCCGATCTGATCAGAGAGGCGGACACTTTGCTATCCGTGGACTAGACACCCTTTGATTATGTAATCAACGGATAGGTTTGCTTAAAAAGCAAATGGGTGTTAGACTAAATACACACACAAAACAAAGCCACTCCAACATCTTCTAAAAACATAACAACATCTAACACGCCTCGAACTCGACCTACCCGCCAACAACTTATTCTGCTGGGAGAAAGGGGCGCGGTCTGGTAACAGTAACCGGGTCTAAGCGATGTCAGGCAGGGCAGCCGACGAGACTGAATCTTAGGACCTCCAAAGCCAAATCAAAAGTCCTTCGAAAGAAGGCATCGTGGCTTACCCCATACAAAAATGGGAAAGTATTATTAAAAATATATATATATAGCATTATTATTATTATTATATATATATATATATATATATATATAAATATATATATGATATATTTATCTCTATATGTCAAAATTGCCATTTATTCCCCTTGAATAAAATTTCTTAGTTTTTCTTGAATACTTATTTTGATGTGTTTCCCAGTTTCTATGGAAAATTACGTTGATGTGATTGTTTTGCTCCACAGAAGAAGTTTTTTATTATATTAACTATAGCAATGAGTTTGTATAAATTAGTACATTGATATTTAAAGTAGTAAAAACACCTTTTTCACAAATTTTATCCATCTCTATAAAATTAAATGACATCTGATTGCAGTGTTGTCAAACTTCTTCCTGTGGAGAATGTATATGTTATTTTCTTGTTGTAAGGGCACATGCCAGTGGTTTAAGCTTTGCCTTCTGGACGAAACCCTTTTTTTTTTTGTATGTTGGGTTGCGATTAAACAACTTAATGTTTGTGTTTTAGTTGATGGTTTGTTACGTAACCCTGTAGTTTTGTAGATGTGACAGCTGTGCTATCCAATGTACTGCTCCCGAGTTTTCTTCCAGGGTGAGAACATGAAGCTCTGCCTGTTTCGCAGCAAACTCCAGGAAGGCAAGTTGTAGAAGAAATTCTCGTAAAATCCAGCCCCATCACCTCGTGAACTGTCGTCGTCATTGCAGTAATTCCTTCATAAGAATATACTGAAATCCCCCTTTTTTTTGGCCATTTATGTTTTCCTCTATCGAAGTAACGTAACGTTTTGTCAATTTTTGCAGTAATATGTTAATGTTTTCTTGCTTCTTAATGTAACTTGGATGATTGTTGTGTCCTTTAAATATTAATTATATGTGTTAAACTTTTTAAATGCGTATTTGTGAACCCGTGTGGCATCACCCAAAAAGAATTGGTGCAGGAAATATAGTTGATTGTTTCTCAACTGCACTTTGTTGGAAAGAATATAATGTTTCTTGACTTCATGGTACATTTAAGTAAGTTAGTAAACTCCTCAGCACTGTAACTTGGTCTCATTCAAAGCTAGGGCAGGAGGGCTTAATGTTGAATGAAATCGTACCGAATGTGGGCCTAAAACTTAAAGTTTCACCACATTCTTTGCTAGTTATAGTAGTACTTTGCTTTGGTCCTTCGAACGAACCGGATGCCATAACGATTCACAAAGGATTTTTTTGGATGTTAAAGATAATTTACGATAAAGTTCACGTTGGTGATGGATGGCTATAAAGTCATTTTAGTGTAGCTGGCACGTGTCCAAAGTTATTTGGTGAGCAGGGTAAGGTATTGAATTACTTGGAGTGTTTTGCCAAGTAATCTATTGTTTATGGAACATTATTGTTCGTATTTAGTGATCACTCTGAAGAAATTCTTGTTGAATTTCGTAGCCATTTTGAACTTAGGTTTTCGTGACCAGATTTATTTTGTGAAGTGATTGAATTACTTGGAGTGTTTTGCCAAGTAATCTATTGTTTATGGAACATTATTGTTCGTATTTAGTGATTACTCTGAAGAAATTCTTGTTGAATTTCATAGTCATTTTGAACTTAGGTTTTCGTGACCAGATTTATTTTGTGAAGTGATGAAGAGCACGTGGTCAAATTATCTATCATTCAGTGAATGTTATTCGACCTATGAATAAGATTAGTTATATTTTCAATCAGGTTTAGATAATTTGCCATACATTTTTGATATTTGAGCAAGTTTTTATTGATCCATTAACGAGAAAAATGGATTCCAAGATTAGGTAGTTATTGAAAGGGAAATTATTTCCTTACAAGATTTGCTTGATGAGACAGATAACTGCATTGGTGATACTGATACACCAAAATCGACCCTTGTAATGTATGAACGTTGTCTTATTGAGGGTCTACGACGTTTTGAAGATAGTTGGTCACAGAATGTGACGATTATTTCACAGGATAGTGAATATGATAGTTTATGTAGAAGTTATAGAGCAATAACTAGATGTGTAAGAAAGCTATTGCTACTGCACAGAAAACTATGAGCGAGATTGACACGGGAGATATAAATCAACAGCCCGCTTTGCCTCCCTCCTTCGGCTCCCATTAACCCTCTCCTCCCCTAAACTCCCAGCAATTAAGATACCTGAATTTAGCGGTGGGGAAGAACAATGGCTTGCATTTTGGGATATATTTAACAGTTTAGTTCACGATCGTAGGGATATTTCCAATGTGATTAAGTTTTCTACCCTCAGAGCTAGTTTAAAGGATAACGCCTTTAAAGCCATAGAAGGTTTGCCTGTCACTAATGCCAATTATTCAGTAGCTATTCAGACCCTTAAGGAGAAGTATGATAATAAGGACAAATTGAAACGTAGACTTATGTCCAAATTAACGCATTTAGTCCCTCCCAGTCATACAATAGAGGATTTGAACACGTTCAAATTGGAATATGAGAAGATTATCTTACAAATGAACACATTGAATTTAGATGTAGAGGCCATGAACCCCATTTTCTCTAGTATAATATGCGAGAAATTATCACCTGAAACACGTAAGGCTATAGCTAATAAACATAATAGTATGTCTCTTGATTTAAAGCAAATTTCCTCAGGTTTGAAATATGTTTGTGAATTAATGGAATTTTGTTACGAAGGTGAGAATTCTAATAAGAGAAAACGTGATCAGGTAACTATTCTAAAGTGATTCCCTCAAATGTGCAAAACGTGCAGAGAGCACAACAAAGTAACAGTAAGCCTAGTAATAGTAGTTCTTACCATAATTGTGTGTTTTGCTCATCGAACCATGCCTCTCATGATTGTAAGACTTTCAAAACCATTGATAGTAGAAGGACAGAGTTAAATATTTAAGATTGTGCTTTGCTTGCCTCAAAGGAGGTCATTTATTCTCTGAATGTAGAAACAAACCGAAATGTAATATATGTGATGGGCCTCATTACCCGATGATTTGTAAGAAAACAGAAAACCCTGTTAATCCTGCTCCACCAAAGTTGAGTGTAAATAGTACTAATGTTAGTAAGTCAAATGTTAATTCTGGGAAATCTCATAATGATTCTAAAGGTGCTGTAAGTAAAGGTGATTCCCAGTAGTTATGACTGCTTCTTTGGGTTTTGATCATTCTCAGACTAATAAGAGTTCTGTTTCGACTGCTCTTCCTACTGCTAATGTAATTGTGTCAGGGAATGGACATCGTTCCTTTGGGAGAGCACTCTTTGATTCTGGTGCACAAAGAACGTTTATTGCAACGGAATTAGTTCATAAGCTTAGTCTACCGTCCATAGCAACAGTATCCTTAAAGGTAAAACCATTTGGCAGTGATGCCATGGAAGTTAATTGTAATATAGTAAGAGTTGTGGTGAGACTAGGTAAGATTCGTACTGTCATTAATGCCATTGCATTCGATAGAGTTAATTCCAGAATTTATTCTCCAGGTTTAAGTAAGTCAGCTGCGTTCTTGACGAGTAAAGGCATAAAATTAGCAGATAATGACTTAAATTCAGATGAAGTGAATGGTATAGAATTAGTCATTGGAGCTGATTACTATGGAAAATTCATTCACAACAGTCAAATTTGCTCTGGAATACAGATATTGAATAGTTCTGGTGGTGCACTAATTTTTGGACCTCTTCCTAGTTGGTCTTATGACAATGTAGAATCTAATGAGATTACTACATCAAATGTATGTTGTTCAAGAATAGAAGTAGAGGAAATCCTATTAATTCTTGTTGTGAAGTTAGAAAATTATGGGATTTAGAAAGTGTTGGTATTCGTCAATCTGAAATTAGTTCTGAAGAAAGAGAATCAGTTAAGTGTTTTAAGGATAAAGTAAAAAGGGTTGACAATAAGTATGAAGTGTCCTTGCCATTTAAAGATGAAAATAGACCGCCTGTTAACTATAGAATAGCCATTGGTCAATTAAATTCCTCGCTACATAGATTCGAATCTGACCCCTCCTTGTATGCTCATTATGATAAGATTATCAAAGATTACGTTCAGTCTGGGTTTATAGAATTAATTCCCTCAGACTCCCCTATTATAGGGCATTATTTACCCCACCATGCTGTATTGAAGGGATTCAGAAACAACTCCCATTCGAATAGTTTTTAATGCTTCTTCCAAGGCTAAAGGAGAACTTTCCTTAAATGATTGTTTATTAACTGGTCCCTCATTAACTACTAAACTTTTTGATGCCCTGTTGAGTTTCCGTACAAACCCAGTAGCTGTGATTTCAGATATCAGTAAAGCCTTTTTAAGGATAGGCATTTCACCTGACTGTCGTGATTATTGTAGATTTCTATGGATAACTGATCCTCCGATTTGAAGTCTACTGTAACTTACCGGTTTTGTGTAGTTTGTTTTGGAGCTACATGCTCCCCCTTTCTCTTGCAGCAAACCCTTTTGCATCATTTATCTTTACATGATAATCCCCTTGCATCATCTCTGATGAAGAATTTCTATGTAGATAATTTTAGTAAAACTTACAAGGATGTGTCAGTCTTGATGGATGAGTATCCAGTAATAAATGAGATTCTTGAAGATGCTAATATGCCTCTACAAGAATGGGTCAGTAATGATTCAGAGTTTAACAGAACCATAGATGTTATCAAAGAAAGAGTGAACGTTTTGGGTTTAGAGTGGTATCTAACACAAGATGAGATGTCACTGAAGGAAGTAAATTGTGTATAAAGGACCTTTAACCAAGCGAAAGGTTTTATCAGTAATAGCTCGAATGTTTGATCCTCTAGGATTATTGTCACCAATACAGGTGAGAGGTAAATATTTTCTTAAATGTTTGTGGAGTAACTACGGGTGGGATGACCCTTTGCCAGAATCATTATGTTCAAGGTTTGATGAAATTTGCAAATGTATTAGAAATGTAGAAAGTTTAAAGTTTCCTAGGTTTGTTGTACATCCTGAAGGTTCCCACTTACATGTATTTTGTGATGCCTCTAACAAGGCATATGGAGCTGCTGCCTATGTGATTGATTTCAGGAGAAGTGTAAGCAGTTTACTGGTCAGTAAGTGTAAAGTTGCACCAAACCCTAAACAGACTATTCCGCGTTTGGAATTGACAGCCTTGTCCTTGGGTGCGAAACTTGCTGGAAGATTAATGCAGAATAATGATTTGAGATTGAGTTCTTGCACTCTCTGGAGTGACTCCATGGTTTCTATTTGTTGGGTGAAGAACAATAATAGTAAAATTCCCTATGTACGAAACAGAGTCACTGAAATTAATGAATTCAAGTTTCCTCTACGGTATACCCCCTCTAAGGATAATCCAGCTGATATTCTATCCAGAGGTTGTACTAGTAAAGATTTAGCGCAAAATTCCTTATGGTGGAATGGCCTAAATGGCTTTTAACTGGTGATTATCCCCAATCTTTAGCTACAGAAACTGTGCATGTTAATGAAATTCTTTCAGAACCTAAGTTTGTTAACCCTCCAACCCCATTAATTGACATCCCACGTTACAGTAATTTAAGTAAGCTTAAACGTATCATGAGGTCAATATTGCTTTTTCTTAATAAATGCAGTAAAGGTTCTAAGTTTGTTGTTAACGAAATGAAAGCACTTGTCCTCCTTGAACAGAAGCAACATTTTTCTACTACCAGAATGTACCTCTGTGATAAGAATTCACATGGAGTGTCCATGGATATTAAGAATTTCTGTAATCAGTTGAACTTATTTGTTGATGAGGAAAATCTAATTAGGTCTCAGGGTCGCATGAAAAACGCTTCCATGTCTTATGATACTCAGTGCCCAATGTTATTGCCTTCCAGAAGTTATTTAACAGTGTTGATAGTTGAACATTTGCATAGACATCATCACCATTGTGGTATCAATTCTGTACTGGTATTGTTGAGAGAAACTTTTGGGTACCGAAAGCACGACAAGTTATCAAATCAATTCTATCAAAGTGTGTTTTGTGTCAGAAGTTAACCAAGAAACGGTTGTGTTTGCCTCCTCCTCCACCATTACCCACAGAAAGAGTGAGATATGATAGATCTTTCCAATCAGTAGGAGTTGATTATACTGGTGCTATTAATGTTTTTGATCATGAGACTGGCTTGGAGGAGAAGGTCTTTTGTATGTCTATTTACCTGTACTACGAGCAGGGCAGTTCATTTTGAATTGACTCATTCCATGACTGCTTCCGATTTCCTACTGGCTTTTCGACGCTTTGTAGCATATCATTCTCTGCCGAGTCTGATTATATCTGACAATGGTAGGAATTTTGTTGGATTTAATAATTTCCTGAAGGAAATTATGGATGTACTCTAAAATGTATATTTGATTTAAATTTTGATGTGTTAAGATGGTCACAGCTGCATAGCGTTATTCAATTGAATTCGCTCCTGGGTGCAGTTGTGATTACTTCTAATTATGATTCTTTCTTGGGGAGAATGTCAAAATTGGGTAAGGTTACAGCTGTTTCCATCGTCTGATTGCCATTTATTCCCCTTGAATAAAATTTCCTAGTTTTTCTTGAATACTTATTTTGATGTGTTTCCCAGTTTCTATGGAAAATACGTTGATGTGATTGTTTTGCTTATTGTTTTCCACAGAAGAAGTTTTTATTATATTAACTATAGCAATGAGTTTGTATAAATTAGTACATTGATATTTAAAGTAGTAAAACACCTTTTTCGCAAATTTTATCCATCTCTATAAAATTAAATGACGTCTGATTGCAGTGTTGTCAAACTTCTTCCTGTGGAGAATGTATATGTTATTTTCTTGTTGTAAGGGCACATGCCAGTGGTTTTGCTTGCCTTCTGGACGAAACCCTTTTTTTTTTTGTATGTTGGGTTACGATTAAACAACTTAATGTTTGTGTTTTAGTTGGTTTGTTACGTAACCCTGTAGTTTTGTAGATGTGACAACTGTGCCATCCAATGTACTCCTCCCGAGTTTTCTTCCAGGGTGAGAACATGAAGCTCTGCCTGTTTCGCAGCAAACTCCAGAAAGGCAAGTTGTAGAAGAAATTCTCGTAAAATCCAGCCCCATCACCTCGTGAACTGTCGTCGTGATTGCAGTAATTTCTTCATAAGAATATTCTGAAATCCCCTTTTTCTTGCCATTTATGTTTTCCTCTATCGAAGTAACGTAACGTTTTGTCAATTTTTGCAGTAATATGTTAATGTTTTCTTGCTTCTTAATGTAACTTGGATGATTGTTGTGTCCTTTAAATATTAATTATATGTGTTAAACTTTTTAAATGCGTATTTGTGAACCCGTGTGGCATCACCCAAAAGAATTGGTGCAGGAAATATAGTTGATTGTTTCTCAACTGCACTTTGTTGGAAAGAATATAATGTTTCTTGACTTCATGGTACATTTAAGTAAGTTAGTAAACTCCTCAGCACTGTAACTTGGTCTCATTCAAAGCTAGGGCAGGAGGGCTTAAGGTTGAATGAAATCGTACCGAATGTGGGCCTAAAACTTTAAAGTTTCACCACATATATATATATATATATATATATATATATATGGAGGAGGATATGATATATATATATATATATAACCTTCTATCTCACTAGACATCAGGTAAAAATGAAATAATGGGCCATCAATCTGTATATGTTAGGGATAAAAATCACCCTAACGGAGGATTTAAGACATATATAAACAAATAATAAAGGTAGACATAAGCAACAAAAATAAAATAGGAATACTGATGAATAGAGATAAGAGCTACAGTAGAAAGAAGTGGAAGATGGAAACTACAAAAAGATATGTAATACATTTTGTATTGGGAGAAGCTCTAATTGCAAATTTGTGAAAATTTAGTGCCTACCGGTTTTTCCCAGAGATTTGGGGACAGACAAGAATTTTAAATTACAACAACCTTGGAAAAAGACAATGATGAAGCTGTAAATTTATTAATATGAAGAATATGATGAAAAGCTCATAACATCCAGACCAATAAAAAGGAAAAGAAAACGGTCTACAAAATTGAGGTGCTGTTACTAAGGGCATTACAAATCCTGATTAGAATAATGAGCTGAAAGAACGCCATAAGTTGTTTACACTTTTCGGCCCGGGTCGGAGACTGCCAATAAAGAACTAAATAAAGAGATCCTAAATAAAATGTAGTTAATTTGGTTAATCTCTAAACCTATAAGATGGATGTTGGCGAACTTTTACACTTCAAGGTATGGGTATGATATAGGCTAGGTATATATTAGCTTTAGACCTCGTATATTCTGACAGTTTAAAAAAAGAAAGAGAAGATTAGTTATATTTTCACTGGTGATACAAGGCTTTGGTAGGGTTACCAAAGAAAACCTGAAAGGGTCATTTTTAGCCCTAGCCATATGTAAATTTGTAGTGACAAGGCCATTTGAGAACGACGGACGTTGTTCCGCCAACGAAAAATAAACCCAACCAACCTTTTAGAGTGCCGTGTTTTGACCTCTAACCAAACCGTACCTTCCCAATCTGACAGCCCAAAACCAAAGCCTGGTTGTGGCCACGAACCCCTTCCACCCAGTTAAATTGAACATTGGAAATATGGATTTTAAGCTTCCTCTCTGGGTTAGTTTAGAGCCTGGTCCTGTCGCTCCACTTTGTTTGGTTTTATGTACAGCCCTCCACAGGGATAATTCCTCTCTGGCGGGCTACCATGTAAGTTTTCAAAATCAAGTGCTTTTAGGCCATTTTATTGTTGTCTTTCATATTTTCCGCATCTGTTTTACCTTTTGCAGGACAGGAGAGTCTTTAGTTCAATTTTTTTAATTTGCTTTCTTCTGATTAAGTTGCATAGAAGATTATTGTCAAAGCCAAATCTGATTATTTTTCACTTTGACACTTATTCTTTATATACTGTGCACTTATTGCCGTTGGATGTTTTATGTTTAGTATCACAATTATTTTCTTTACACAGATTTTTACACTTGAAGATGTTGCCAGCACGTTCTTTGATTTTGTGATTGTTCCAATACAATATACAATGGGCTTTGTCCTTTAATTACTTTAGGAATTACTCGTTTGCGCCAATAAAACGGTAAATTCATAAACACTTAGAGCAAAGTGTTAGGCAGTAACTACCACCAGGTAGGTGGGCAATCGGCGACCAGGAGCTACCCTATGTAAACATTCCAGTTTCTTCAGACTGAGTCAATGCATTGCAGACGTAAAGTTGATCTTTTGTCTGACTGTCGATAAGCTAATTTGAAACGTAGGACCTTTATTAATTTTTTGTGTATATATTTCTTGCTGTTTGATATTTATCTTTGGCCTATATCGTTTGTGATAACCTTGTAAAATACATTTAGCAGCGACACCACCTGCATCTGTGTCAAAGGTTTGACAGCCAAGGGCGACTCTATAATGGGCTAACCAAAGTTCTAATGCTGGGTTTTGGCAGCCCATTATTTAGTTAACAAATTTCTGATAGTCTCAGAGATAATATTTGGGAGTTGATATCTTCAGCCTATGTACATTGATCGGGACATAAGAGTTCACGGTGAATGTCCAGAAGAACTGCATGCATAAAGTACCAAAATTAAAAGTAAAATGTAATATTTTTCTTTTTAAAGTTGTTTTAGACCACTTAATGATGAGTAAACACAAAAATTTTGCCATATTAGCTATGGAGGGGGTTGGGGGACAGGTATTGTCTAACCTTATAAGTCAAAAATCGGAAATCATTTTCGATGGGGAACTAGTTTTTCTGAGAAACATGACACTTTTCTGAGAAACATTACAGTAAAAATACTCATTTTCGAACCAACTATACTGGATGTAAACAAACGACTTAGAAAATTTTCGAGGATGCCTTTAGATAATCATTAATATCTATATATGGTGAATCTCCTCAAAAAGTCTTCAGAGACAAAGTTTTATTATTTTATATTATGAAAATTATAGTGTGACCTATTTTCTTATATCTCACTCAAAAGAGTTGTTCTGGACATTGACCGAACTGCACTGCATATCAGAGTTTTACCCTCTGTGTACAAGGGCATGACTGTCACTTTCCTGCTTGTGCTGAGTGAAGTTTTCAAAAACTCTGGTATAGAGAGTTGTCTGGAGGTAGCTCCACTGCACACTTTTAAGTTCTCAGGTCCAGCTTCTTCTTTTGGTGGACTCCTCCTTCCTTCTCTGCTCCTCCCTGTAAGTTCTTACTTCTTTCTGACTTCGGGCATGGAGATCTCTGGTCTTTTATGCCTCTGGAGTTTTCGTTGGGGCCCATAAGACTGTAAAGGGGGAAGGCTTGTAGATGGATGACTGTTCTGAACTCTTGCTGCATAACCAGTTCCCTGTAGCCAGAGTTTTCAAACATCTTTAATTTCTTTCAGGTTGACAGTGAGCAACCCAGGCCAGCAGTAGTTGGCTGGATATCTCAGGGGAATCTTGCATGAAGGAGTCTCTTTGTTGTCATTTGGTTTTGCTTTAATCAACCACAGTAACTGGTTGAATGGCATATTCCACGTCTGGATTGTTCTAATTTATTTCTGCCAGTGATGATCAATTGCATTTGACTGACCTTCATGTATGCCATGGTTCACTGACTCCCAATGGCTGTCTGTGGTCCATCTGCTCCTAAAAAGTTATGCTTTGTTAACTAAATCTACAGTCTCTTGTGGCTCTTCCCTGGCCTGTTAACCGCAGCTGGTCCTGATCGTTCCTAAGCTGCTGGTGACGCTCAATGAATCTCATGGCTGTTGCTGTTAGCTTTATCTTTGAACTGCTTCATAGCTTGAACACAGTCCTGATGGTGCCTACCGCTATCTTGGTGATTTCCTGGCTAATTTGTCCATGTACCTCCTGTGCTTGCTTTTCTGGTTTTGTTTATGTTGTCCACCATCCTGCAGAAGATGTGAGTGAAGCTGTAAGGAAAAGTTTGTGGAAACCAATTGCTTAGGCTTTGCTGAGACTCCTGCCTTCAACTATTTCCGACCCAGCTCTGCATCAAGTGTAGTTTTCTTGATCATGTAGAATGCTGTTTTGATGGTGGATCGTAAATTTTTCTGGGCCGCCGGAAGATGGTATGGGCTGATAGCTTTACCCTGGACAGTTACGATAGGTTTCAGAAATCCAGTCCTGTTGTCTTCTGTGAAGGTGTTGAAGTCCTCCTTCAAGTAGCTTACCTGGTTCAACTTATCTTTTGATTTCATCTCTCATTCTGCTCTTCCCTTCCTTTTGAGGTTAGGGGTTCAGGAAATGGACAGACCCTTTCGGTTAAATAGGAAGGCTGTTTTTATTTTTACCCTGATGCCCTCCCCATTTCTAAAGGACCCTTTTTTTGACCTGAAATGGCATGGGTGGTTAGCTTGTCTCCAACCTGACAGGGGGAAACCGATCTCAGACCAAGGTTTTGTGTTTCGACAACTCTCTCTCACTGATTTGGTTCAGATCCTGCTGCCATACAGCTCCAAGCTAAAGGTTCCGCATTTTGACTGACGGAGCTGCTTCGAGCAGTGTTCGCCATCTGCGACAACTGGAGAATCCTCTGGAACATCGAGTTTCCCTCTTAAGTTGAGAGTACTCTGCCAGCTACAGTTCAGGAGCAGTGGAGAGAAAGTGACTGAGGCACCCAGGTGTTGTTAGGATTTCAGTCAGCAGTATCAGCGCCCCCATTGCTTCACAGTGCTCGGTGTGAGTTCTGGTGTTTAGTTTGATCCTTTCGTATTTAAACCAGAAGGAGCAGGGAAGAGATTATTCCATTTTCACTTCTTTTTTTGAGGATGACTTCTCTTCCGGGAAACAAATTTCCCTCATTGTCTTTTCCCATATCCTCAGCTCCTGTTAACCGATATACATTACTCCTGATTATGGTAGGCTGTGTTATCATGAAGTGGAGCCATTAGAAATGGCTTATCTTTCCCATCTTAGAAAGGGCACTAAGCTGTTTCTGTTTAGAAACTCTGTTCTAACTCAAGAAAACCTTTGTGATCCTTTACAAGCCTTTGTCAACTTTTTCAGGATGAAATGGTCTTTAACTTACTTTTGAAGTTGCATTATAGATGGGTTAGGAGTTTGATCGATATCTAGGATTATTGTACCCGCTGGTGTTAAACATTCCAGTTTTGCTTTGCACCGTTATGTTTCTCACGGCTAATTTTGATCTCTAATTGCCTGAATGTCGTTAAGCAAAATTATCCCGAGGATCTTTCATTTTTGTTTATATGATACAAACCGTGTTTGATATTTATTAATACAAACCCAACGCTGATTTGTGATAACCTTGGTAAGCCAGTTGTTCCCCTTACATGTCTTGGGTTTGACCTGCCAAGGGCATAACTGGAAATTATTCCAGTGGTAATGCTTTAGGCCAGCATGCCCTTTACGAAATGTGTTGAAGGTCTTTGCCTGTAACTGTCTGAGAAACGCTCTTTTGGGACCCCACTTTACATCCATCCCTGTAAGAGTTTGTTCCTTTCTTGGGCTTCCGCCCTGCATGTAAGGGGCATCACTAATTTCTCCTTCTTAGCATGAGTGTTGTTCCACTGCCTGAGCTTAGAGAATTAGGGCCGAGGGGACCTGGCCCTCTGCTTTGGTTTCTTATGACTGTATCCGCTCAAATTCTGGGTGGCCTCCCCTCCGTTTTTTTTCTTCCATTGTTGCCAAGTTTCCCCTTGTTTCTCTCACCTTCTCCCTTCTTGCTCTCTTCTTCACTCTTTGCTCATTGTTGGCGAAGACCTTAATTGGGAGCGGACATCAACCTCTTCTCAGAGTAACTCTTCCTGTTTGTGGGCAGTTTCCCTTGGAGTGGAGGAGCCCCGAACACTAATCATCTTTGCTTTTTCTTTCAGGTTTAACAGTGAGCATTGATTACACGACAGCCCAGAATAGCTGATATATCAAAAATATCTGGGAAAGCAGTCCCGTATTCATTCAGTGGAAAGAATGAGTTTCACAATACAACTGGTTAGATGACATATTTCCAGTAATGCTTCTGACTTCTATTCCCGCAGCATGTACATCCTGTAATTGCTTATGGTTTCATGTATGCTGCTGCATGCCTTTTGGGGTATACCTCTGTGGTCCAAATATCTGCTCCTGCTGTTCCCTGTGTTTTGCCATTTGGAAGTTCGGAATACAGTCTCTGGGCTGCTATTGGTCTTGACACACCTTTGATTTATTGTTTTCTGGTGACTCAAATGACAGGGTAAAGTTGAAATTAAACGTCCTTGCCTTATGATACCCCAAAGAAACCTTTGGATTCCTGATCTTCCCCGCTTACAGATCCAGTGGTTGATAGTTGAACCACTTTGCCGGTTCCATCAGCTAATGGAATTGAAAATGTAATCCACCTGGAAGGTTGAAACAACAAATCAAAAATTTTGACGTTGGGCTTGACAAAAGCATTGAACTCCAACTCCCTAGTTTGTCATCGGTGTCCTGATCATTCCTTGCTGCTTCTGTGTGGACATTTGTTGTTTGCTAAAGTTGCCAGCTGCCCCAGAAAATGACATGACCAACACCTGTTTTCTTGGACAAATAAAAAGGAAGTGGACTTATTGAGGTGATGTTCCTGGCTCAGGAGACTCCTGCCTCCGGAACTGCTGCCAAAGCTCCTGCATCGCTGGGCCGATGTGCCTGACTTTACATTGGAGGTCACTCCTGGCTGCATCCGTTGTGTTCCTACTAATGACTAACTGGAAATATTTCTGTCCAACATCCTGTAGAAGATGTAATGAAAGTGGATTCTGAAACCAAGACTGTGGAAGTAGCCGCCATCTGATCTTTCATCTTATCTTCGAAATCGGTTTTGTTGAAATTAATCATTTCTAAAATTTGAGGTCCAAGAGGGTCTCCCAATCAGACAGATTTTATTCATCTTCTTCAAAAGGAGGAATGCTGCTTCATCTGGCCCTTGATGCCCTTGGACGTTTGGGGGAATTCCTCCTTCCATGGAGGCAGTGGGTCTCTCATGAAAAACTCCCGAATGAACCTGTTAGGGAAACCGATTTGGATATCCCTGGTTTTGTGTGATATCTTGAATAATTGGCGCGAAACCTCATTTTGCGATCCTGTTCTAAGTCTTACAGGTTCCACCTTCATGGGGCTGCTGTCGCCATTCTCACAGCCGCCCAGAGTGCTCGTGATTCTGCTGGAAATCGAGATTATCAGGCTGGAGATTTTCCTGGCCCAGTTAAAAGTGCAGAGAAAGGGGCCGAGGCACCCATGTGTCTTGCATATTCCTCAAGCACCGCAGCAAAAAGTGTTTGCCAGTGCTCGGTCAGTTACGATATCCCAGCCTGGTGTCTAAATCCTGAAAAAACGAACATCAGAAAAAGCATCAAGAGATTAACTCAACTCCAAAGGACTTCCCAGGACTGACTCTTCCAGGAGACAAGTTTGACAATTTTAAACAGGTTGGAAAGACATCTTTATCTTCTCCTGTGGATTGTCAGAGCTGGGGTTGGCATAGCGATGCCTCAAAGGCCAAAAAAGACTTCCAGTCTTGGAAGTCTGTGTCTAAGACTGGTTCTATTGCTTGGCTCAGTTAACAAATTAGGAAACAAAGCAGCCAAAACTCCCGCATTTTCTGAACTCGTGGGTAGCTCCTTTATAAATCACTAAACTGCTTCCAGGATATGAGGCACAGAACATGAAAGAAAGTGCCAAGACACCAGGTGTCTGGCCTGCCGACACCCACTCTGTTTCAAATTCAGAGGTGAAAACCTTGTCTGGGTGCTTGATGCCAGGGTGTCTTAATAAACCAGCTGCACCAAATACGGGAAAAAGTTATTCTTGTTTCTTGAATCTTAGGTGTCAATAACAAGATAAGCATACCAAAAGGTCCATTTTGAACAAAGGTATACTGATGTGTCTTTTGGAAGGTTAGAGTTTGGGAAACTGCATTTAGTTATCTGATTACAAAACCCTCGTCTCATTGCATTGTGGATTACTTATAAACTGGAAACGGATGAATTCAAACAAGGTGTTAGGAAAAATCCAAATCTGGGAGGCGGAGTATATTGCCCGGTTAAACTTCTCTGGCTGTAACTAGTTGCCGACTGACTACAAAACCTTTGGTCTTGCCAGACTGGCTCTTGAAGACAGCTATATTTGGCTTGAAAAAAATTTGATGTGATTGTTTTTGCAACAGGAGAAATTCTTTACCTAAGCTATCCCTAAAGAACTGCTGCATGAATGAGGGGGTAAAGATGAGAACTGTTTTAGATCTAGAGTTTGTTATGACCCACACGCCCTGTAAATTTTGCAAAAACTTTGATAGCCGCGAGCGCCTCTGATAATGTATCATGGTCCCTAGCACATTGGGTATCAGTTCGACCTGTCAGACATTACTTCATGTGTGTCGTCCGAGGGAAAAAGGCCCCAACGAAAATTTTCTTAATGTTGTTTTGGGCACTGCCGGTCCCCGTTCAGAATCCTCTTGCCTTCTGGAAACAGGAAACTCCTTTTTTTCATAAATTCCTATGACTTCATCGATTAAATGAAGGGAAAGTTTGACCAGCATCCTTTCTGATGGTCTCTTCCGTTGGACAGCATTTGACTCCAGAGCGACCTAGAGGCTATTGCTTACTGACCCAACTTCCCTTCAGGACAGGACTGCTCCCCAGACAAATCCTTCATCCTGGATAACACCTTGCCTATAGGCACGGCACTGGAGGGATTGTTACCCTAACTCCAAGGTGAAACCAGTCGGCAAACGATAAAACACTTACTACATCCGTGCCACCAATGCAGGCTCGTAAATTCCACCCCCATCGCATCTGACACCTAGAAACGTCGGCTTTCAAGTTGATTTCAAACATGCTGTCTGATAAAGCCTCCAGGCTTCCTGGCAATCTTCACCATAAAAAGGACAAAAGTCCATGGTGAAGAAATCAAAACTTTCAGATGTAATAAAAATGAAACCTGAAAAGGGATTGGCCTTGGAGTCAACGAAACATTTCCTCGCTTGACTTTCCAGCCCGGCCCAAGGTCAAGCGTTACCAATCCCCATCCCATCGAAAATTTGTGGGTCTTTAAATATCAATTAGAAAGCGTTAATACATTTAAATGCCTCCCACTTTGTTCCTAACCGAAATATCTCACTTTTAAAAGGCAAATGCTAGCTCGAAATATAGTTGATTGTTTTCATCCCCATGCATCTGGTGAAGCCCTCCTACTGTTATGGGAATGTATGTTGAAGTATCCTGGCTTTGGGACTTGATGGTGTTCCTGAAGCAGATGGTGAAGAAGAAGAGGTCCTAGAAAGGTGTCGTCAATGTAATCTTCATCTTTCCATAAACTCGTCGCTGCCTTTCCGTTTAATCCGAGGCTTCGCGAGCCAAAGAAAAAAAGATTTTACCTAATAAAGAAACACTTTGGAGACCTTCTAAATCCTATATTATAAAATGAAGGCAGTGGTCTCTCATCGGAATTTCCTGATCCACGGAACAGAGAAAACTAAAAGGTCAACTTTGGGTTGAAATTCGGACCATTAGATGATTACCAAGGTCTCCCGCTTACGCCTAAGAAACCTTCGCTATGCAGGCTCAGGCAGTCCATTTCTCAGAACGTCCAGGATGCGTTTTTATCTGGCCCTTACTGGTTTCCAGGAGACCCAGTAAATTAGGCAATTTTGATTTCTTTAACAAGGGTATTTATCAATTATATGAGGTGAGAGGTTTATCTCTCAGGCATGCAGGTGAAAAATCGAATATTTCCTACCATCACAACTGGTGAGTGCCAAGTTGGTAACAGATAGTGCTCCCTGTAAATATGTCCAACGCCAGGGTTTGAGGTTAGAACATGCCCTGCTCAGCTGTCTCGAGCTACATTACCAAGAAGACTGGGGCGTGTCTAGGGGACCTGCTATATTAAAAACTTTGGTCAACAACAATCTGATGAGTTACTCTTTCCTTTTAACTTTTTACAAACCTGCACCAAGGATGGCTTGATTCAAACCCGCTGACATTTCCTCTCCGGCCTGGACTGTTCCATTAGGGTTTTTTATTGTCACCCTGGAGGATACAGACAAACCGCTAAAGAAAACAGCCCTCGCCAATGAAATTCTCTGGTTTAAACGCAAGGCCAGTCGGGAGCGCCTGATCCTTTTAATATTGATCCACCAACCTCGGTCCTTCCATCAGCCTGAGGCATTGAAGAATTCTCGTGTCGTTTTTCCCAGAGGGCTTTCTCAATTTCCAACAGGCTTATCTGAGATCAGAGGATAAGCAGATATCCATTGATAAAACAATGTCCGCCAGGGTACCAAATGGCCTTCTCTGGGACTGGTGGTTGTCCAGTCGTTGTCAGAACTTCCAATTGGAGCCAAGAAGGAACTGACTGTTTTCGTGGGGCTTGGTCCACGTTTTGATGGGGTCCTCAACTGGTGAATAGTCCTGTGTCACGGGTAGAAGTTCAAAATAGGTCGAGCATTAAGCCTAGGTAAAACTCACCCAGGAGGCTAACTTCTACACTCCAGCCTTAGGGGCATTACCTTTGCAAACAGGCTGCCCGACGACACGCTACCATCCTATTTCAACATTGCAGTCAGCTACTCAGAGAGGCTCCTGGCTCAGCAAGAAGCTGTAAGAACAATGTAAGCCACCGTTTGGGTGGAATGTCCAGAGCAGTCTCCTGGCATCGACCAGCATCCTCTTTGTTATTTACAATGTAGCTGCTTCTTTTTTATCTGCCAGGAGGACTCTGTTTTGCAACTGTGGTATGTCTGGGGGGTTTTTTCCTGATTATCTCAATTAATCGGCAACGTATTTGGACAAAGATGTTCCTGAAGCAAGAGAGCCTGTCTCTCGTCTATTCCAGGTCCTAGTAGGTTTGAGTCAATAACTCCTAAGGGAATCTAATTGCCAGCTGATGACAAAAATTGCTTCCCCAGAGTTCCGTGAAAATGAGACAGGCGCCGGGCCGATTCCTAACATGCCGGAAGAATTGTTATCCAGGCAGTGCCAAGACCTCAGTGTTGCTGATCATACCACTACAAAATAGGTTAGGCTGGCATATACCTGATGCGGCCCTAAGAAGTCCCAGTCGTCTTTGGTCCTTGGTCCTGAAACACCCAGCCAAATCTTTTCTCCAGAAAAGGTTGCCCACCCTTTTCAGCTGAATTTGGACAAAAAGCTGGAATTAACTTAATTAAAAGTCTCCATTGGGCAATCCACCCAACACATTAACGGAGCCCTTGAGAGCTGGAGTCCTTCAAAGGGATAACCACCCTTGAGAATATTGATCAACATATACAGTATCAGTCCATCTCCACACGCAAGTCCAGTGGAAAAAACCATTAAGAAGTGCAAGCCATGCTGAATTTGGCTGTGGCTTGAGGAAAAACCAGTCTCCAGGCAATTACAGAACTGACGGTTGCCAGCTTTTCATGAAAGAAAACCTCTTGGGTGGAGAACATACGAGCTCATAACTATCACAAAATATATGAACCAGAGGCGTTGTAAAAATGCTTCCATCAATATATGAACAGACTGCAGGAATTTAAAAAGGATGCAAAATCCAGTATTTGCGGTAGAAATGTCCCACACCCCCAATTTTTTTCAAATCACAGCCTAAAATATTGGTAACAAAAACAATTTTAGAAACTGCCCATTTGTTCCGACACACAATATACAAACCTCGGTCCTTTACATTAGAGATACTTTCAGGCGTAGGCTGGAAACGGCCGTTAAACTCTTGAACAAGGTGGTTAGGCAGTAACTACCTCCAGGTAGGCGGGGATACCCGCCTGCCCGGATGTAAACATTCCAGTTGCTTTCAAGTCAGCCGTTGCTGACGATTTTTTGCTTCTCTCTGCCTGACTGTCATTAATCTTAAAGGGGATCTTTCTGTATTTTTGTTTATATTGCGTGTTTTGATATTTGATAATACAAACCCAAATTTGTGATAACCTTGTGTAAGCCCATCCCCCTGCCTGTGTCTTGGGTTTGACGCCAAGGTGTTCCAGTACTGAAAAGTAGCCAAGTGGTAATGCTTCTCTCCAGTTCAGCCCTCTTTTTGTAAAATACTGGAGGCGCCCATGCTTTCGGGATTAGTTTGGGACGCTTTTTCACTTCCCATCCATCGGGCGTAGATTAGTCCCTTCTTGGGCTTCCGCCCGTGTGTAAGGGGCATCACTAATTTCTTCCTTCTTATGCTGAGTGTTGCTCTCTACCTGCGCTTAGAGATTTGCGGGCCGAGTGGGAGGTTACGGGCGTCGTCGATAAGTTCTGCTTCCACAGCGCCCTTGGTGGCCTCCTCTGTCCTTTTTCTTCCCGTAGGTTCTTCCCCTTCTCTCTCCTTAGCCCTCTTCACTCTTCGCTCGCTCGTCGGGTGAAGACCGAGGCGGGGAGGATCGAGCAACCTCGTCTAGAGTACCTCCTAACGCTGCGTAGGGCTGTTTCCCCTTGTAGCGGAGGAGCCTCCTCTACTAATCATCTTTGTTTTTCTTTCAGGTTGACAGTGAGCATTGCAGAGACAGCAGTAGTTGGCTGGATATCATATATCAAGAATATCTTGCATGAAGCAGTCCTGACATTCATTCAGTGTTGCTTCGGGATCACCACAATACCTGATTAGATGACATATTTCCATGTCGGGATCGCTCTGACTCTGTTCCACCCGATGTGTTCGATCGCTGTCATTGCTGGTTTTCATGTATGCTGTTGCAATGCCTCCCTCGCGTATCTGTGGTCTATCTGCTCCTGCTGTTCCTGTGTTTTGCTCGTGTCAACTCTACGGACAGTCTCTGGGCTGCTCTCCTGGTCTCCTGCACGCAGCCCCCTGATCGGCTCCTGTCGATGCTGGTGACTTTCAAATGACATTCTGTCTGTTGCAGTGCTCTCTGCCTTCCGGAACAGCTAACGTGGCTCCTGCATCGAATGTCCTGATCGTTAGGCTTCTCCCTCTGGTCGTGCCGGGGCCACTTCCATTGTGTTCCTGCCCCTGGAGAGTTCTGTCAGCATCCTGTAGAAGATGTTAGCGTGAAGGGAAGGAAGTCGCCTTGTGGAAGTGACGTTCTGGCCGTTGCATAGCTCCTGCTCCTCGAACCTGGTGCCTGCTCCTGCATCAGCTGTCCTGATCATTCCTGCTGCTTCTGGCGTCGTGCCCAGGTCCCTTCCGCTGTTCCCGTTCCTGTGTTCAGAGTCCCCGTCGAGGTCACTGCATCCTGTAGAAGATGTCGGGCGTGAAGATTTAGGAAGTGGTCCTGTTGAGGTGATGTTCTGGCCGTTGCAGTCCTGCCTTCCGAAATGCTGCCGTCTGCATGCGGCTGTCCTGATCATGCTGTCTCTGGTGGTGGTGTCCTGAAGAAGTCCGTTGTGTTCCTGCCGGACTACCCTGGAGGTTCTGATGTTTCTGTCCACCATCCTGTAGAAGATTCCTGAAGTGGAAGGTTCTCCTGGGAAGTAGCCGCCGTCTTCTTCATCTTATCTTCGATTTCGTCTTCTGCGGCTTCCCTTCCTCCCGAGGTCCTGGAGGTCCCAAGAATCGGACAGACCTTCATCGGCCGAAGGAAGGATGCTGCTTCTTCCCCAGCATGCCCGCTTGGACATCTGGGACTGCCTCCCTTCCGAGGAGGCATTGGGTCTCGTTAGCTCTTCCCCAGTCTTCCACCGTTAGGAACCCGATTCGCATAGCCGTGGGTTTTGTGTTTAAGAGAGAAAGAGCCGAGACCTCAGTTTGCGTTCCCGTTCCCGAGTCTTAGAGGTTCCACCTCCAAGATGGGGGCTGCCGGGCGCTGGATTCGCGAGCGCTTCCTGTGCTCGAGATTCTATGGAATATCGGCCCCCGATCTGGTCTGGAGAGATTTTCCTGGGCCCAGTTCGGGAGCAGTGCGAGAGAAAGGGCCGAGGCACCCAGGTGTCTCGGTTCCTCTTCCTGCCAGCACCGCAAGCGCTCCCAGTGTTTGCCAGTGCTCGGTCGGGTTCCCAGCCTGGTGTCTCGATCCTCTCGGTTCAAATCAGAAGCAGGAAGAGATTCACTTTGGGAGTCCTCCTGGACTCTAAGGGACTGACTCTCTTCCGGAGACAAGTTCTTGACCGCCTTTGCATTTTCCTGGGTGGGATCTTGCCAGCGTGGGGCAGGAGCAGCGATCTCGAGGCCATTCCCTTGTTGCCAGTCTGTTTGAAGTCTGCATCTAAGACTGGTTCTGTGCACGCTCTTTTAATCTATTAGGTAACAAGCAGCCGGTCCCGATTTTCGAAGTCTCGTGGGAGTCTTCAGGATCCTATGAATCACGCTGCGCTCTCCTCTCCATAGGGAGAGAAAGTGCCGAGACACCCAGGTGTCTGGTTGCCAAGACACCTGGTGTCAGGTTGCGGACACCTAAGAAATAGACACCTTCTGTCTGGTTGCCGAGACACCCAGGTGTCTGGTTGCAATGACCTCAGGTAGACACCCAGAATGTCTGGTTGCCTTCGCCCTTGTGTCTGGTTGCCTGGGACACCCAGGTGTCTGGTTGCCGAATCACCCAGGTGTCTGGTCGCACGACCAGTGTCGGCCTCCCGCGCCCAGGTTCTTACGAAACTGCCCGCCAGCTGCTTCAGTTGCTCGGAGGGCTTCTTCTGTGTCCCAACTTTGGTTCGAGCATGCAAGATAGCAGACACAGAATTCCCCTGACCTTCTGGAGGCCTGGCCTCGGTTTCGGCCCCTCGCAGTTTAGAGTTCGGCTAGCTTGTTCCAGCAGATGAGTCTGGCCTGCCCAGTTATGAGTCTGGCTCTGGCTCAGGCTCGACTGGCTCGGGAACTGCCTGGCTTCCTCGACTTGCCTCCCAGCTGGCTCGATTTCAGCTGGGCCCCATCTCGCCTGCCTCCCAGTCTGCACGCAGCGACCAGCTGGATCGGCGTTCTCGTGATCTCCCCACCAGATCGGCCCTTTTGGTTTTTCGATTTGGGTTCTGTTATGCTCGAGTGAACTTTTTGCTCTTCCCAGGAAAGCACTTTGCCACGGCATCACTCTTCTTTCCCGATGTGGCAGTAATCTCCTTCGGTTGATTATTGCTCACGGTCCGCCTCTCCTGCTTATCATTCTGGCAGGACAGGTAGGAAGCAGGACTCTTTTCTCCTCACCTGTTCTCTTCTCCTCTCTGGGTTGTTCCGAGAGGGCCCCGCGAGACGGAGACAGAGAGCTCGACGAAATTTTCTTTCGGAGTTCAGCTGCCTGGCATGCTTTGGGTGCTCGGTCCCCGATTCTCTCGTCCAATAACCAGGTAGCTGAGGAGGGTTTCATGGGATCTTTCAAGGTCTCCCTCCAGGGAGAAGGTACAGGAGTTTCACGCATCGGAAACAGCGAGGTCTTCCTCTTCAAGTTATGATCGCCCCGTGTTCTCAGGAACTTCTGCTGATTCGTCAGCGTGCAAGATCCCCTCACAGGACCGCGGCTCCCCAATGAATAACCTTCATCACTTGCAACCCTTGCAGTTTCCGAGGGGCGAGAGTGTCAGGGACCGCCACGGTCCTGGTTTCCGAGGCGTTCTCGACCTGATGGATTCTTTTCTTCGATGGAGTTAATTCAGGTCGAGACACCAAACTTCCACCCTCCTGAGCAGAATATGAATTCTTCTTGCCTCGGAGGGTCTTGCTGACTGCAGTTTTTTGGGCAATTCTGGTGCTAAGAAGAAGGACTTTGTCCCAATCGGATCTCCAGTTTTGTAAGTCCCGAAGTTGGCTCGACCCTTTGGAACAAACCTTTACTTGGTTCTGCCTTTCTCTTTCAGAGATTTGCCAGATACCCCTGGTAATCAAGGTTCCCACCAGGGCACTGACTTGTCCTTTGGACAATGGCCAAGAACTTTGGGTCTTAGTCATCTTCAACTCGACCTTGAGGTTCAAGCCAGCCCCCTCAACTCCTTAGCTAAGAAGTCCTAGGCTTCAGAAGAAGATTGCAACTGCTGCATGCCTGGACAAAATGATGCTTATCGAGTCTCTGGAACTGGCAGCAACATTGCCGAGACCTGGGAATGGATTCCTTCAGGAGAGTATCTATTTCCTTGGGTCTCGGCAATTCTTTTCATCGAACTTATCCCACCACCTCTCCTGCTCCCGATTCGGGAAATGCCAGCCATCTAGAGCTAATTGTCTCAGGTACCCTGTCATCTTGCAGAAGCTTCCCCATGGTGGAAAATGGAAGTCTGCTTCCAGTCCTCCTTCTTTCCTCTTTCGAGTATGAGGAAAGAGTTAGGCTAATGCTTGATTGAAGGAACCTTTGAATATGCTTGCATATTCCCTCAAATCTTGTGTCTACTCACAGATTCACAGATTGAGGAATAGGCGCACACTGGTAAGACCTTGTCTTGAATTTGTGTGACCGAGATGATTAGTACCTTCTCGTCACCGTCCTGGGCTCAGGGCAGCCTTTTGGCCGTCCGAGAATTCAGGATGGGTTTTGGGCACTCACTGGTTTCATTGAACAACAAAACCACAGTAGTGGCATTTGTCGACAAACAAGAGGCAATCGTTTTTCCCCTGTTTCATCTCGACATTTGAAGGTACTCGAGTGTTGTTCTATTGCACACTCGACAGCTCAATTAACCAGATGCATTCCTGGTGGGGATGTATTGGTAGGCAAGCCTGGCCTCAGGTTTGAGTGATCGGGACAGAACATGCTGCTCACTCTTTCTTCACGAAGATTCATGCAGAGACTGCTGGACTGAGAAATCCCTACCGTCCTTCTGTTGCCTCCTGCACACAAGTCAGTAGTGTTTTCTCACTCCTTCATACCAGACCAGGGGCCTCTCTGTTGAGGCATGCTGTCTTTTGGTGAAAACTTCGATATCAACGTTTTTCCCTCCGTATTTGTCCGTTTAATTAGGGGTTCACAAACATTGCTCACCCGAGTTACAGACAAATACTTGAAGACTTGGCCTTCATCCGACCTGATTGCCGAGGCATCGAGAAGAATTCCGCTGACCCATCCTCCTGTGCAGCTACACAAGAAGCGGTTCTTGAGGCAGTACATCCCTGTGTGTTCAGGACTGGGAGACTTTCCAGCTTTCCTTGCAAGCACAGGCTTTCTCGCTGAGCAGCAACGGATATAGCTGGATATCCTTGAAGTCCTCTGCAACACTGTCCCAGGGACTGGATCCGTCTTCGCTGGTGGTGTCGTTGTCGGAACTTCTTCTTGGGTCAGAGTCGCTGGTCAAGTCTGGACTTCCTCGTCTTCTCCGCCCGAGGGCTGCTTCTCTCCATTTCATTTTTTGAAGAATGTAGGCCCTTGCGACCTAGTCTTCTATCTGAAGTAGCCTTCGTCTCCTCAGTCGAGAGTTAGCTACGACGAGAAGCTTCTTCAGTCATGCTGTCCCAGGGAACTGTTTCCTGGGTGGCATGTGACTCTCGTTTAGGGTTCCTGTCCGTGCTCTGCACTCGCCCTTCGAGAGTCGTCGGATGAGATATGCCCTCTTAGGTCCATCTCTCATCTTACCCTGGCCTTGGCGTAGAAGATGGAAGAACAGGGATGGGGATCATACCTGACTCCTTCTCGGATGTCGTCCAGGTGGACTCCAAATCCATTGGTATCTACTGTTGGGTTCGAGTCCTTCTTGTTCCCCTCCTCCTTGGACTTTGTGTCGATGATCCAGATCATTCGTTACTTTGTCCTATTGGGAGCTGTGGTACTTTCTGAAAGGCTCGACATTCCTAACCTGGATGTCGTCAACGTTTTTGCTAGTACTGTCTCTCCCAAGGAAGAAGTGTCTAAGGACACATCTTCCTCCTGACTTCGTGAAGCGATCAAAGGAGGTACTTGGCAGCTGACGACGACGATACCGGTACCTTTCACCCGAGAGCTCACAAAGTCGATGGCTTGGTCCATCCCTCATTCCGGAAGAATTTGTCGGTACCACAGGTCTGAAGGCAGGTGTGTGGTCCCAACAGACCACCTTCACCTCCTTCTACCTCCGGGATGTTGCACACAGTCCTTGGACACTTTTTTCCTTGGGTCCTGTGGTGGCTGCTCAACAAGTTGTGTAGTCTTATCCAGCTCCCCAACGGGACAGGTTGCATCTCGCCCTATGTTGTGCGGTTGTGATTGGGAGAATGGATGTTGAGTGACTGGCCTCTCTTCCTTCTCCCCATCCTGGCTCTCTTCCCACGGGCAGGGATGCGGATATGCCGTTACAAAGCTGGAACTGGCACTGAGGCAGATAAGCACATAACAGGAGCTCCGTTCTATTTTTTCAGGTTAATCATAGAAGCAATTCCCCTCCTTCCTCTTGCAAGGAGGAAGGAGACCATGACTATGAGACAACCCAATGCTTGTATTTGCCTTATTGTCATCCGACGTCAAATTCTTCCAGCCTACTTTGCATGAACTGACGTTTCCTCTTTCATGCAAAAGGGACCCAGTAGTCTGACAACTGATCTTGCGTTTCTTACAACCTTCTTTTGTCAGAGGCAGTTTTCCTTCCTCGCTCTTTCGACCAGGAAGGAAGACAAGGTGGTGAACTCCAGTCAGTTCAGAGAGACTTTCTCAGATTCCTCCCTCCAATCAGTGAGTCTTCTAATGTAAAGGACCGAGGGTTTGTATATTGTGTCGGAACAAATAACAATTTTTAAAGTAAATTGTATTTTTCCTAACTATACAAACCCGAGGTCCTTTACACTTATGCCCACCTCATGCCACCCCTCAATCTGAACGTGGACCGAAAGGCAAACTGGAATGTTTACATGCGGGCAGGCAGGTATCCCCGCCTACCTGGCAGTAGTTACTGCCTAACCACCTTGCTCAAGAGTTTAACGGCCGTTTCCAACCTACGCCTGAAAGTAATTCCTAATGTAAAGGACCTCGGGTTTGTGGAGTTAGGAAAAATACAATTGTTATATTTTTGAGTGTTTCATAAAAAAATCCTCCAAATTTTTATTATTCTGCCGTTTTGGAGCCATATTTCTTCCACCCAAAATCTCGGCGAATTTTGCTAGAATGGCTCCTTCCCGAGAAATGATCAGAAACTGGGAAAATAATTTCTGATGAATATATTTGAAAGCGTTAAAACAGAAGCTGCTGGGTTCTGTTGTATCTACGGACCCGGATCATAAACCGGGGACCCTACTGCGATGGTATATCCTGGCTGTTTTATAAGTTAATGCAAAGAAGATTAATTGAGGGACTGAGAAATGTAGAAGGTTGTACCTCCCCACAGTGTTGAGAAGGAAATTGTCGTGAGACTTGCAGAGACTGACCTGGGATTTAGAAAATAGGTTAAAAATTCTAGCTGCAACCCCTTTCATTCCTTTAACTGTTTATTCTCTTTCATCTTACTTTCCTCATTCCTCTCCTAACAATTGATTCATAGTGCAACTGAGAGGTTTCCTCTTGTTATGCCTGTGTAAACGCTTTTACTCCCAATTTTTCTATTTGATAGTTTTCATGAAGTGGAATCATGCAAAATCTGCCATTCATAAAATCTCAAGCAAAGGTTTGGCTTTTCATCTGGTGGGGAGGCAAGACAGGCTTTTAACCAACTACTGGAATTTTACGGTAAAAGTTGTTGTCGGGTGCCAAGTGGACGTAAATATGTTGACTACAAAGTTAAATATTCGGATATTCGGAAAAAATACTTATAGGCCTGCGTTGCGAAAAATTTTTAAATCGCACTGGAGGGATGCTGGGAGTTCACGGATCACGCTGTTTTGTTTACAAGCGAGAGGCCAGCTGCGCATGCAATTTCTTTCTTATCCCAAAGAAAGTATCAGCTAACTCTGCTGAAAATCTGGGCAGAAATTCTTTAGTCACTTTGTGTTTACTTAATTTCCCTTTCATTAGCCTTATATAAAGTTTTATATACGAAAATGTGTGCAATTTCATGTCAGAATACAACAAAAATAAACTCATGGTTGTAGCTTTTATCAATTTTGTATTTCCATGATAAATCATTATAAGTGGTGAAATTTCAACCTTGAGGAGTTTGACTCGACCTGAAAATGGTCGAAAAATGCAATTGTAAGCTAAAACTCTTACATTCTAGTAATATTCAACCATTTACCTTCATTTTGCAACAAACGAAAAGTCTTAATATTTCGATTTATGGGTGAATTTTGAAAAAAACTTTCCCTTCCTCCACTGACATGGTAACTCTGCTGAAAATCTCAGAAATTCTTCAGTCACTTTGTCGTAATTTTGGACCATTTTGTATTAGCTGTTACATAAAGTTATATAAAGAAAATGTGTGGTGTTTCATGTAAATACAACAAAAAATAACTCTAGTTTTGAAATATTTTCATAAATCACCACTGGCTTTGACTCGACTGATTTGGTCCCGAAAAAATGCAATTGTAAGGCTAAAACTCTTACATTCTAGTAATATTCAATCATTTACCTTCATTTTGCAACAAACGGGAAGTCTCTAGCACAATATTTCGGTTTATGGTAAATTTAAAAAAACATTTTTAAATATTTAACTTCCCTGGTAGTTACATATATAAAGCTTTATCCTGCCGATTCGTCGCGCGCACGGCAGAAATTCAAAATTCGCAGCAATCGCCGATAGATGGTCAGGTGGCCATACCTGAGCGCCCTCTACCAGGTACCTGGAACCATTCCCAATTGTCCTCAGAAATTCCCTGCCGTCGTTCTATCAACACGTTGGAAATTCGCTCTACTTTGGTTTGCTTTGCTACAGTTGGTGAAGTACCCATTACTTTTTTGGTTTTCGTTGATGGCTTTCACTGATTTTGGATTTTCCTGGATTTTCTTTTTCTCATTGTTAGCCTATTTGTTCGGTTTCTGACTGTTACAGTTTGTTCTTTGTACTTGCTTTTCAAGATGGCTGACCCTGTTGTTAGAATGTGTGTTAGGGGATGCAAGAACCGGCTTCCCAAGGCTGCTCTTGATCCCCACACAGTATGTAAGAAATGCAGAGATCATGTGTGTGCATTTGATGATAGATGCAAGGAGTGTGAAAGTTTGTCTGAGAAAGAGTGGAGAGAGTATGATCGCTATGTGAGGCGATTGGAAAAGGACAGAATTAGGAGAGCTAGATCTTCCAGTGTCCTGTCAGCTAGGTCTTCTGATAGTCAAGTCCTTTTCTAACTTGTCTGATACTAATATTCCTGATCCTAACCCTAAGGCTTTAGTACCCGATCCTCCTGCGGAGTCGGGAGTAAGTAATCCGTCTTTAAAGGATATAATGGCTGCTATTTCTGCCATAGGAGTTTCTGTGCAATCCCTTTCTTCGGATAGGGAAGTGATGTGGGGGGCAGTGCATAGTTTGCAACAAAAGTTCGGTGACAGTGTTAGTGCAGTGGAGGGTGCGTCCGTTCGTGTCTGTCACGCTCCTAGCCCTAGACCTCTTCCATGCTCCCCAACCCCTGGGAGAAGGAACGTCGACAGGCTAAGGGAGGTGAGAGACGTTGAACAACGAGCGGACGTCCCCTCGAGCGATCCTGTTGACGCATCCCAGGACGCTCCCCCTCGCCGCAGGAAAGGCGAGATGAGGACGTGTTCGTCATCCTCGGATGACGCAAGACCCAGACGTGGTTGGCGTCAATCACAAGAATCTAGACCTATCAAGAGACGCAGGTCCCCCTTCCCGCTCCAACAACCCTCTTGCAGCAAATGGAGCTCTCCAGAGAGATTCCTGTCGGAAGAAGACGGCGTTTCTGCGCCTAAACAGAGGCGTAAGACGCATAACTCGTCGGAGGAAGAAGACGTGTACATTACTTCAGTTCACGCTTCTCCCCCGCCCCCAGAATGGGACGTGTCGCAAGCTGCGTCACCTCCTCATCATCAAAAGATCCCAGCTAGAGTCTCCGAAGTTGTGGAAGCTCGTGCAGTGCCATCTCCAGTTGTTTCCCAGCAACAAGTGGCACCTCAAGTAAAGTTCTTGTCAGGAAGTTCCAGCAGTCCCTTGCGTCTCTTTTTGACTCTTACAAGTCGCAAGGACTAAGAGAAGAAACACACAAGAAGGAATCTAAGGACGTCAACAGACCCAAGAAGAGGATAAGGCAGGAGTCAGAACAACAAGACGCTAACAGCCAGCAAGACGCAAACTTCGCGGCAAGTTGCAGCGCTCATAGACGCTTCCTGGCAACAAGCCGCACAAGTGACGGGAGGTGACAAGGATCGTGAAGCTCCCTCGCAGCAAGTTGGACGCATGCGTGACGCACGCAAGCAGCACGATACACACGTTTCCCCCACTCGTTCGACATCGGAAATAGCGGATCCTTTGGAAGAGATCTCGGAAGAGGAAACTCAAGAAACTCTTCATGCCGCTGATCTGAAAAGACTTCTTACTCTTTTGGCGGACTTATTTCCTAACGATTTTCAACAGGCCGTACCTCGGAGTCCTCCTCGCAATATTTGATGGGTAGACCCCAGAAGTCTTCTCATTCAAGAAGACAGTGTTGGCCAAATCAGTGAAGAGAGCCTTTTTCGACACTGAATGATTGGATTTTGAAGAAGAAAGAACAAGGAAAGACAACCTTTTCCTTTCCCCGACAAGATTGGCTTCTAGATCCAGCGTGTGGTACGAGACTGGGAAGCTCTCGGTTTGGGAGTTCCTGCCTCCTCCCAAGGGGACTTCTCCAGACTCGTTGACTCTTCACGGAGAACAGCCATGACAAAAGCCAAGGTTCTGTGGTCCACTTCGAATTGGACCATTTGCTGAAAGGCGTCTTCAGAACTATTGAAGTCTTCAGCTTGATGGACTGGACTCTTGCAGCTCTTGCAGAGGTTTCAGATGAGAAGAATGACACGCAAATGCACCTTATTGCCTGTCTCGATAAAGCTGTGAGGGACGGGACGGTCGAACTTTCTGCCCTTTTCACAGCAGGTGTTATCAAGAAACGAGCTATGCTGTGTTCGTTCCTGTCTTCTGGAGTGACTTTAGCTCAGAAATCTGAACTGTTGTATGCTCCTTATCTAAACAGCTCTTCCCTTCAGAGCTGGTTAAGGATTTATCAGCAGCCCTTGCGCAACAATCAACGCAAGATCTGATCACAAGGACTGCTAGGAAAGTTCTTCCGGCAAACTTTTTAGCCAGGAAGGACAAGGAAGCTCCTCCTACGCGTCAGCCCTTTCGTGGGAGAGCCCTTTCGAGAGGAAGTCAGAGAATGGCTGCTGGAGGACAACTTCGTAAGAACCCCAAGCAGCAACCCAAATCCAAGAAATGATCACAACAACCTCCAGACACAAGTGGGAGCCAGGTTATCCCACTTTTGGCAAGAGTGGAGCCAAAGGGAGCGGACGTATGGACAGTCGAAGTTTTGAAGGAAGGATACAAGATTCCCTTCCTAAGGAAGCCCCTCTTTCACAAGAACCGTTAGAGTTGACAGCTACTTACTCGGGGAGCAAAGCAGCAGCTCTTCAAGAACAGGTGACCCAGATGCTATCAAAAGCAGCAATAGAAGAGGTAAAGGACCTCTCGTCAGAGGGTTTTTACAACAGACTTTTTCTGGTACCCAAGAACTCGGGGGGTTGGAGACCAGTTCTGGACGTAAGTCCACTGAACAAGTACATAAGCAAAGTCAAGTTTGCCATGGAGACATCTGCGTCAGTCCTAGCAGGCACCAGACAGGAAGACTGGATGGTTTCAATAGACCTACAGGACGCGTATTTTCACGTACCAATTCACCCGAACTACAGAAAATATCTGAGGTTTGTGCATCTCGGGACAACCTATCAGTTCAGAGCACTTTGTTTTGGACTAAGCACGGCTCCTTACGTTTTCTCTCGAGTGGCATCGAACGTAGCTCACTGGTTACATCTAAAAGGGATACGGATTTCGATGTACCTGGACGATTGGCTAATCAGAGCCAGATCGCAAGCAAAGTGTCTGGAGGATCTACAAGTTACAATGAATTTGACGCAACAATTAGGTCTGGTAGTAAATCTAGCCAAATCACAGCTAACGCCTTCACAGGACATCATCTACCTGGGGATGAGGATTCAGTCAGTGGTTTTCGGGCTTTTCCAGCCCCGAAACGCATTCTAGATTGCTTAGAAAAGGTGAAGCTCTTTCTAGGGAGATGGACCTGTTCGGCGAGGGAGTGGATGAGTCTGCTGGGGACCCTCTCCTCGATCGAACAATTCGTCTCCCTGGGAAGACTACATCTACGTCCACTTCAGTTCCATCTGTCAAGCTATTGGAAAAGAGGCCAAGATCTGGAGACGTGGATTCGATCCTCTGGGAATCAAAAATCATTTGAGTTGGTGGAACGACCCCAAAAAACTTCAATTAGGCCTCGAACTTCAACAAAAGAACCCGACCTAGTGTTGTATTCAGACGCATCGGACATGGGATGGGGTGCAACGCTGGGGAAGGCGAGATCTCAGGTCTATGGGAAAACCATCAGAAGAAATGGCATATAAATGTCAAGGAACTGGTGGCCATTCATCTTGCACTAGTCCACTTTCAGGAGAAGGTCCAGAACAAGATTGTACAGGTCAACGCAGACAACACCACAGCGTTGGCCTACATCAGGAAACAGGGTGGCACTCGTTCGGTTTCCCTTTACGAGGCAGCAAAAGATCTCCTGCTGTGGGCAGAAACGAACAACTTAACTCTGATCACCCGCTTCATAGAGGGAGAGAAGAACGTCAGAGCGGATCTTCTCAGCAGAGGAAGACAGGTTCTCACGACAGAATGGACCTTACATCACGATGTGTGCAACAGGCTTTGGAATCTGTGGGGAGAACCGTCAATAGACCTCTTTGCGACACAGAGAACGAAGAGGTTACCAGTCTACTGCTCTCAGTCCCAGACCAGGAAGCAGTGGCAGTGGACGCCTTCCTCATGAATTGGGAGGGACTAGACATGTACGCTTTTCCTCCATTCAAGATCCTAGACAGAGTCATGAAGAAGTTCAGAGAGTCGAACGACGCCCGCATGACCCTGATAGCTCCATTTTGGCCCATGAGACCATGGATCACGGAGGTGATGGAGTGGCTAGTTACCTTGTTGGAACGATCTACTCAGACAGCCACATATAGAGAGATACCATCAAAATCTCCTCGCTCTCAACCTAACTGCCTTTCGACTATCGAAAAACTGGCAAGAGCGAAGGGCTTTTCAAGGGAAGCTGCAAGAGCCATCGCGAGAGCGAGGAGAACGTCCACACTCAAGGTGTACCAATCAAAGTGGGACGTATTCAGGGAATGGTGCAGGAAAAATAACATTTCCTCTTCCAGTACCTCTCTAACTCAACTGGCAGATTTTCTTCTGCATTTGAAAACCCAAGGAAACCTAGCAGTATCTACCATCAAGGGATACCGCAGCATGCTTGCTTCCGTCTTCCGTCACAGAAATATTGACGTGTCGGGAGACAAGGACCTCACGGATCTCATAAGGTCTTTTGAGACAGTTAAGAGGAAGGACAACCCACCCCTCTTGGAATTTGGACGTAGTCCTAAAATTTTAACCTCGAATAGGTTTGAACCTCTCGACAAGGCTTCATGGAAGGATCTCACTAAGAAGACCCTTTTCCTGGTCGCTTGGCTACAGCCAAGAGGGTAGGAGAACTACAAGCCTTTAGCAAGAAAGTAGGCTTCAATGGGGAAAATGCAGTCTGCTCACTTCAACTTGGTTTTCTCGCTAAAAACGAACCCTTCTCAACCATGGCCCAGATCTTTTTCCATACCAGGGCTGTCTCATTTAGTAGGACAGGAAAAAGAGAGAGGCCTTTGTCCAGTTAGGGCCCTAAAATTTTATCTACAGAGGACCAGAAACATGAGAGGTCAGACAGATCACCTCTGGTGCTCAGTGAAGAAACCTTCGTTACCCTTATCAAAGAATGCACTGGCGTTCTTTATCAAGGACTTAATAAGGGAAGCTCACCAAGAATGTGACGAGAAAAGCTTTCCAATCCTCAAAGTCAAAGCGCACGAGGTAAGAGCTGTGGCAACTTCGATGGCTTATAGACACAACAGGTCTATGAAATCGATTTTGGAAGCGACTTTTGGCCAAGCAAATCTATCTTCGCAGATTGTTACCTGAAAGAAGTACAGACCCAATATGAGGATTGCTGTTCCCTGGGTCCGTCACGTTGCCTCCGCGCGCGTAGTTGGAGAGGGTACTACTGCCTCTACCCTATAACCTTTTTTTTTTTTTTTATTATACCCTTGCCTTTTTCTTGATTTGAACTCACAGGTTGTCTGTGAAGGTTGTTGCAACCTTCCACAGTCTGGGGTTGCAAGTCTAAGTTAGGTTTTATGGAGTGTGTTATTTAGTGATTTTAGTGGGTCAGGTGGTCAGCTCTTTGTCCATGGCTATGCCAGGATAGCAAGGGTGGTGGTCTAGTCATGTTAAGGTTGAGGACCGTGTGACAGCCCCATAGAGACTTTCTACAGCCCCCTGGATGGGTCGCTGGGTCTCTCAAGGAATGCAGGCGAATGAGGCAGGATAATTATGAAGCCAGCTTCCTTATCAGGTAAGAACCAGAGTATGTTTACAGCTAATATTTAGTGTTTAGTAATTATACGAATTCCCAACGGTGTTTTGGTTCTCTAACCCACCACCAATGGTGTCAATCAGCTATATATATGTAACTACCAGGAAGTTAGATATTTAAAAATGGTATTTTCATTATAAAATAAGTTTTTAAATATACTTACCTGGTAGTTACATATATAAAGGTCCCTCCCTCCTCCCCTCTGAGAACAGGGGCATGGAATTTCTGAGGACAATTGGGAATGGTTCTAGTTACCTGGTAGAGGGCGCTCAGGTATGGCCACCTGACCATCTATCGGCGATTGCCGCACTTTTGAATTTCTGCCGTCTTGTGCACGACCAATCGGGGGATAAAGCTATATATATGTAACTACCAGGTAAGTATATTTAAAAACTTATTTTATAATGAAAATACCATTTTAGTTTTCCTACTCAGTTCTGAAACTTAGATTGCATTTGCAAAAAAAAGTTTCATAAAAATGTTGGTCCCCTAGATCGCACATAACCAATTGCACCTTCAGTTAATTAGGAATTTATTCTGTGGAACTTATCTCTAAATATATCACAAAAGGTTCACTAATTCACACAATTTGTAAACATAGAGCAGTATTCACTAATTACTGTATTTTCATTTTATTTTCATGACTAAATACATTTTTTATTATATAAAATTAATTACCAATTTTCAAATATTAATATAAACACAACAAAATATCAATAAAATACTAAATTAAGATGGACTGTTAGAATTTAAAAACAGCTTACCAATATTGATTAAACTCCTCAATTAGACCACTTCTCTCTCCCCTCTCATTTACATATCATTTTTAAGACAAAACAGCAAAATATCAATAATGTTATTTCACTTACAGAATCCATTTATATCTGTATTATTATATTGATCTGTTGTCAAATTGTCTGTTATGCACAAAAAAAAAAAAAAATTATCATACCTAACATTTGTAATTGTTTTGCTGATGTAAACACAAGTACAAAGGTATTTGTTGCTAAAACTTTTTCTTTTCTTCTGATTTACTTCACCTTACTTCATTACAAGTTTAGTTGATGCTTTGATTATCACATATTACTGTATAACAGTACTGTACACAAGATATTTTAGATCGTGTTGATGTTTCATCTCTGATCACTGTATAAAAATATTTAAAATCAAATTTCTTACATAAGCAACTCAAGGTTATAATCTTGGCCTGCTATTGATACCGTTCCTGTAAGTCTCGTCTCCAGTGCTTGGAAAACTTTCATTATAAACCACATAACTTCTCTCTCTCTCTCAACCTCTCTCAGCTCTCTCTCTCTCTCTCTCTCTCTCTCTCTCTCTCTCTCTCTGCATTTTCTCTCTCTCAATGAAATATGAATTACTTTATCATAAACTTTTATATACAAAATTAGAAATAATTCCAATTTTTAAAATGTGATTTGCAATACTTTGTCTAATTTTCAAAATATTATGACTTTATGTAAGGTTAAATAATAATATAAGATTAAATAATAATAATAATACTGTACATGTAATAAGTATGTACTAATTTCAAATAATAAGATTAATAAGATTTTTAATAATAATATTGTACCTGTAACAATAATAAAATGATTAAATCATTCAAATGGTATTCACCAGTGATGAATGTTGATTAAAGGTGATGATGAATTAGCTGTGCAGTCTGATGAATGACAATGAAGATATTGCAACAAAGCTGAGAAGTAACATCTCTAGGCCAATCTTTCCCCTTCTCCAGGTGACTTTTAAAAAAACTTTGGGAGGCACTTCTTCAGGGTTTTGGGAGGCTTTGGAGGGTCCTTCTTCGTCCGTTTGATAAATGTTGTGATCAGGCAGCTGCTGTCACTGCTTTTTATGCTGGTGAGGGCATCGTTATTATGTTACTCTTCTACATCAGGGCATTTGAAAACTCAAAGTTGAATGTTTTATAAAGGATTGATGTGCCATAAATCACGATAACTGCGCAAAATTTGATTACCTCTTAAGTTAGGACAGGCGTTCCCAAAAACAGGCCCTCATTGTCCTCCTCATCCCCTGAACCTTCAATGTCATTTCCTCATTTTGACAGACTTTGTCAGCTCTCTTCACAAAATATTGGTCCGTGAGGAGGTCAGAGTGGAAAATCAATGAGGTGTCCCAACTGGACTGCCTTATCAGTGGCCACAACTTCTTCAGCAGGCATTCAGGGTCACTTCTTCATGTCCTTCAGTGCTTTTATAGTATGTCATTACAGTCAACGTGGTAATCATGAAAATGTGCGCAATAGTCCTTCAGTATAAATTCACTATCAGTGTCCATAACATTCACAAGGTGCTGGAGAGGATTTCTGGGTTTTGAAATGCCTTTCATATAAGATCATGCCCTAGTCCATAGGCTGAAAATGCTGTTGGCAGGGAGGAACTCAAGCTGGATTCTGTCATAATAAAGAAAACTGGCCTGGCATTATCCATAATCAGCAACACCTTAATTCCATTCAAGTTATTGAGATTTTGCCTAACAAAACGGATGAAGCTCTGAATGCACCAGTTAGAGATAGGGAATTTTGATCCAGGCCTTTTGTGCATCAAAATTCAGGCAGCCACCCGTTGATCTTATTCTTGAGGCCCTGGGGTTTACAAATTTGTAAATGACCAAAATCATGAAGCCAGCCTACATTACAAAATGATTAGGGTAACCCTGTTGGGCCTTGAACCATTTTGCTCACAGGCTTTGTCATACATAAGGTATGTCCATGAAGGCATTTTCTTCCAGAACAAGCCAGTGTCATCCATATTGAATGCCTGTTCTGGACAGTAGCTCTTGTTGATTTGATTTTCTGATCTTGGGATATTTCGTGGCCACTTCTGTGTCTGTTGATGCTGCTTCAGCCAAAATGAACACTCGAGTTGGAACCACCTCTGAAAATGGTGGAACAACCCGCTTGCTGGCCTGAAAACCAAGAGGAGCTACGATGGTCCTGCTTTTTGGCTCTGGTCTGCTGTTTGAGGGCTGACAGTGGTCCTGCCTGTGGTTCTTCCCTCTTCTTATGCAAATCATCAAAGCCTAAGTGTCTGATTCAAATCATCACCTTACTGTACAAATGATTTGGCGTTATGGGGATCTTCTTCGTAAAGCAGTTTTTAACAAACACACCAATGCTAGTGATTCCATCTTAACAGTTGTCTTATTTTTTTTGTGTACAAACTCTTTTGCACTACCCAAGACATCTTATATACATAACAGTCTGGAAGGTTTACATGTGACTAAGAAACACAATTGTTTCTCAACACTTAAAATCTAATCTTTCAGGAGGGTTCTTCCACTCAGTCTGTTGGAGGAGTACTATACTTCAGTTCTGATTTGTTGCAAGATTTTCTTAAGTATTTACAGCAGGTGGTTCAATGACTTCCCTTCTGCAGGTTGCACATCTGTTTTAATTAAGTGTTTTGTTTTTGAAACTTGTACTTATTCCTACATGATATTCAAACCATCAGTCCTTTACATTAGAAATTATTTACAGCGAAGCTGGAAACGGCTTTAAAACTCTTGAACAAGGTGGGTGGCATAACTGTCGTCCGGTTTTGATTCCCGACTGCCTCTTGCAAAAATCCAGTTGTTTCACCATCATGCTGTGCAGACGTGTTTTTGGGGCTCTCTGCCCAATTGTTCTTGAGCAGCTCCTTTTCTGGTGGACCTTTGTGTCGTTTTGTGTACATATTTTGCAACCTTGTTTGAAATTTTTCATGCTCTACCCATGATTTTCTAGCCTTGCTCTTATTTACAGTGTGTGTTTCTGACCTTTGGCGGTCAAAAACATAAATTTGTCGCTCCCTATCATTTGGGCCCTCCACCCTCCACTCCTTGTACAGGAGGTGTGATGGTAAATTTCTGTCTTGTAAGAGGGTTGCTCTTTGCCTCCCTGCGCTGTGGGTGGCTTTGCCCCTCCAACGTTGTCGGGAGGGGTTGCCAGGCGTCGTCAGAATATTATTCCCTTCATTCCCTTAGGTAACTTCCTCTGGCTATGTCTCTGTGAGAGATCTCTCCCTCCGTCCTCTTTGCTTGTGGGCAGGCGGTCGGGTGACCTCTTCTTAGGCCTTTCCTCTCACTTAGGACAATCTCCCTCGGAGTGAGAGGAGTCTCCCTTTACTAATTTTTGCTTTTTTTCTCCAGGCTAGATGTGCATTGCCAAGGCACAGCTGAAGTTTCCTGAAAGCAGGAAGGCTGCCCCATATAATGGACACTTTGTTGACGACCACAGTGATGGTAATGGCTAAGATCCCCATGTGTGTCAACATTGTGCCCCGACATGGGGGACCAACTGCTGTTTGTTCTCTGGCACTTTTTGTAGGGTGTGCCACTGCCTCCTGTCGCTACCTGTGGTCCCGTCTGCTGCTGCTGTACCTCCTGTCTTTTTGCAACTGTTGCCCTGGCGGCCAGTCACCGGGCAGCTCCTGCTGTGCCTCCTGCCCCAGCTGCCTGGTTGCCCCTGTTGCCGTTGCTGGCGATCCTGAAGCTCCTGCTGGACTGGCACTCCTGTCGTGCCTCCTGCCTCAGCTGCTGTGGTCGCTCCTGTCACTTCTCCTGGTTCCCTGTTGCTTGGGCCACTCCCATTGCGCTTCCTGATGTAGCTGCCTCGGCAGTTCCTGTTTCCTGACCACCATCCTGTAGAAGATGCTGGAGAAGAGATTTGAGGGAAGACGTCCTGTGAGATGTAGTATCTTTCTTCAATTTGATCTTTGACTTCGTCTTCTGCTGCCTCTCCTTCTTCTTCTGAGGCTCGTCAGCCAAAGAAGAGGAAGGCTGCCTCTCCCTCCCCTAAGAGTCCTGCCATGGGGCTTCAAAGGACTGCCTCCCTTCGGGAAAGCAGTGGGATCTCTCTTATTCTTCCCCGCCTTCAGGCTCGAGAACAAATCGCTTACCCCAGGGTCTTGCATCTCAGAAGTCATGATTACGCAAACTTTAAGTTTGCATTTCCATTGCCATTCCAGGAGTTCTGCTTCTAGACTGGTGCTATGTTGGGTGCTTGACTTTGTTGGAGTCACACCGGTGCTCGAGAATCCTTGAGTCTCTTTATCCCTGAACCGGTGTCGGAGAGATCCTCACCATCCCAGTTCAGGCACAGGGTGTATGAGAAAGAACCAAGACATGCAAGTGTCTCGGTTCTTCTGGCAGTACATTTTGAGTGCTCAATCAGTTCCAAAACAGTGCTTAGTCAGGTTCCCAGCCTGGCGTCTTAGTCCCGAGGGGTTCAGCGCATGGATAGGCAAGGAGAAAGGTTCCTTTCAGAGGTCCCAGGGACTTCTGAGACTACAGGCAGTCCCTGGTTAATGGTGATCTGGTTTACGCGCTTGTCTGGTGACGAAAATCGCTGATTTTCAATTATCGGCACTGATAATTGGGTATTGGCGCTGACACATACCTAACAGAAGCACCGATAACTGAAAATCGGCACTTTCGCTCTGATAAGTCCCAA
>NC_089763.1:3392506-3602506 GCF_040412425.1 Macrobrachium rosenbergii | reverse complement strand
GATAATAAGTCCACCGTCCCGTGGGGTCGAACCAGCGACGGCCGAGGAATCAGGACTACAGTGACACACTAACCAGACGGTGGACTTATTATCAACTAAAAATTCCCCTTCGGTAACTATATATGAATGACATATTACTTCGGTGAAAATAAGTGAATATTGGGCGTTCTGCTTTCTGACAATATGAATCGCGATGATGTGATAAATAGTCATAATATGGCTCGTGCAACAGCGCACTACGCGTCAACGCTGTGTTGAAAAATGGTAGTATCGGCTCAAACGCAAGCTGATTCGCAGGCAAACGTGAGAGGTAGTATTCACCTGCCCTCTCTTGCGGCCCATTGTGACTGCTGGAAATCGCGTTCCTGTAGAAAAAGAAAACATGACGTTTGCTTTGTCTGTCCACTCCGATAGATGACGATTGACTGAAGACACGAACACACACGAGTTTGGAAGAGACAGCGTCGGGTTCTTACAACAGTACCAGCGTCGTTTACTGCTTTACGTGCCCAGAGAGGATATGCCAGTCCTCCGTAAAAAAAACGTTGGTCATACTTCAATACTAAAAGATGCCTACAGGCCCATCAAAATAATGGATCCATCTACCAACACTACATGCCATCACAACTGCAAACCTACGACACAAGGGCTAGTGGAGAATACAGATATCATCCAGACACAGAACACAGTCTCCATAGATTTATCATAGAAGAATCTGTTTGCATTGCATTGCACAAACCAACAATGAACAGACAACTAGAAGTGGAAAGATCACTCCCATCCAGCAGATGCCCTACAACATACAACACTAATATAAGAAACAACCATAACTACGGCAACAACACCTTTTACATCACGCGCTTTCTCTCTCCCCGCTTTCCACTCCACTTATCCCCGTAATCCGTATACCTGCATTTCTATTTCTGTTGTGTTTGTTGCCACCAGAACACGTGGTTTTTTCATTATTTTTCACAAAGTAAATTATGTTTTTAATATGCTTTTTATTGTACTGTAACTTTTATAACTGTAAATTAATTAAAATTGTTTATTTTGTACTTATTGTTATTGCAGTGATTTATATTGTATTATTATTGTGTTGGAATCTACATACCCCATGTCTGCACACTGTAACAAAACAACAGGTCCCTGTGTACAGATAATAGCCTACACTTTGAAGAGTCACGACGGGTGATGGAACAGCTGTGGTGTTGTGTCTTTCAGTAAATGGAACAAAGCGTTAATCTTCTTTTTTTGTCAGTCAACTGAATTTGGAAAAACTTAGAAGATTCAGAAAATATTATCAAACTAATATGAAGTTGATCAACAATCAAAAAATAAAATTCAACAGAAATCTGCATATATATATATATATATATATATATATACATATATATATATATATATATATATATATATATATATATATATATATATATATATATATATATATAAAGTGAGTCCTTTGGAATTTAATTGTACTTAATTTTTGATCTGGGTCTCACTGGCGACCATCTATTCCTATTTCCTTTTGTAAATTACAAGTAGACCTCTGTCTCAAGGCCAGGTAAGATCTCAATATTATTATTCCTGCTTGCACTTGTAACAATATATATATATATATATATATATATATATATATATATATATATATATATATATATATATATATATATATATATATATATATATTATTACAAATGCTTAGCAGGAACAATAATATTGAAATCTTTACTAAAGCCAGAGTTAAACTCATAGATAATTTGAAAAATAAAATAGATAGATGCCAGTGAACAGAATCAAGTTTTCTAAAACAATCTCCAAAAAAACTTGTAATTGATAAGGAGGACTGCAGGAAAACATAATTAATTATGACTAAAATGACAAAGGAACAATTTGACCTGGCTACAAAGAGCCTGTGTCAGGGGATGGTATCGCAAATTAAGCAGTAATGGGTTTTATTCGCAATGGACTTTAATGTCGTAAATTGGCGAACTGGTAACAGGGATGCCAAGGCAGAGTTGATTTCACACATGAAAGAGCGTTTCCTGAAAATGCAGAGAGAGCTTCATTGGCTATTAAAATTAACAGGCAGGCATAACAAGTAAACAAACAGCGTTTAAGGCTGGAGGAGGCATTTAATTCACTTATTAAATCAATTAAATTCACTTCTTTAATTCAGCCAAGATAACTCATTAAGCAAAGGATATTTAATTACTGATTGCCAACTGAAAGAAGATTCACAAGGGAGGAGAGCTTGAAACTGAAAGATGAGAGAACTATAGAAATTAAACTGGGCAAAATCCCCTTCCTATCAAGGCATACCTGTTGACATAAGATCTACTCTCATAATCAGGTAAGAATGAATCTCAGTTGCATTTGTATGGCGGCCCTCAGTGCAGTTGGACTTTGGGAATGTTATCTTCATAGGAAAAAGGGGACCTTCTCTACAAAGGAATGCTATCCCAACTGAGAGGAAGATGTTCCCTGATTGATTGCTCACCAGCGTCTCTCTGCTTTCGTCTCTCAGATCCTTGTTTGACCCTTGTCTTGGGTCACATGGACAGTTTGATCTCATATTTGCTGGTATTATCTGGAATGGTGAGGTTCTGTGCCAGCGTAAGGTCAAAATAAGGAGACAGAGGATTAAAGATGAAGGATTGGCCAACCATGTGTAAATGCATTTACAATAGGGGAGAAGAAGACCTAGGCATTTCCTGCCAGCTTTGGCTGGAAACTGTCCTCTCACACTTTCAGTTAGCTTTGGGGAGTTTAATTCAGTAAATAATATTAATTTTTGAAATGGCAGAAGACCTGAATTCATAACAGCTTCCCCTGTAAGCAGAAATTCCATGACCTTACGGGTTGGAAAGTCTGCAGGCGACAGCCGCTGTCATTTATGTTACAAGTTCACTCTTTAAGCATTAGCATTTATTCTACATAAATAAATAGCTGCTTCTAATATTTTACTTAATCACATGCAGTGGTAAGAGAAATGCATTAAATAGACTAATAAAACAGGTGAAGCAAATAATTAAAATGTTTTAGCTTTAAAATGAGATACAATTAGTTTAAAATGTGGCATAAACATACAAGGATCCTGCTTTTGGAATAAAATACAGATTCAATAGTTTAAATTTAAGATACACTTTATTAATTCTTTGTAAATAAATGGCCAGTCATGAGAACACCCAGCCTTCTTCTTCTTCCTCTGCCAGGAAGAACGCGCAAATCATGGCCCTTTTACCCCTCTTTCCAGCCCAGAAAAGGGAGAAAGGGGAAGAATAAAAGGAGGATGCTAGAGGCAGTGTTCCCCCTCAGTTGCTGCCATTGGTGGTGGGGTGCCTGTCGAGCCATTGGGCAACCTGGCAGCAACACGGAGCGAGACCTGTGTAGTGGATGTCCTCTGGGAGGGTATCTACTTTCCTTCAAGTCTCAGCCACCCCCTACCAACAACCCAGTCCATCTCTAATGTATGTTCCCAGTTCACCGAAGGATCACATACTAATGCAAGAAGTGCAAGCCATGCTGAAGAAGGCGCTGTGGAAGTCGTGTCGGATCAGTCCCCTGGCTTTTACAGCCATATCTTTCTCATAGAGAAAGCCTCAGGGGGTTGGAGACTGGTCATAGACCTCTCTCCCTTGAACAGATTCGTTTGCCAGATTTGGTTCACAATGGAGACAGCGTGCTCAGTGGGAGAATGACTTCATGCTTACGGTGGACTTGAAGGATGCATATTTCCAAATACCTAGCCATCCATCTCCCTGCAAGTACTTTCACTTTATCTTCAGGAAGACGGTGTTCCAGTTCAAATTACTCTGTTTCCGGGCTCCTGACCGCTCCCCAGGTGTTCATGAGAGATCACCCTGGTGTCAGCTTGGGCCTATTCGTGCAGGATACGTCTGTTGAGGTATCTAAGCAATTGGCTCATCCTGGCAAGCTCCCACTGCAGCAGCTTCAGGAGAGGAATGGCTTCTCAAGTTTTGCTGCAGCCTAGGGGTCATAGTAAATCTCAAAAGTCCAGTCTCATCCCCAAGCAGAAGATAAAGTACCTGGGCATGCTGATATATGGGGTAGCAGCAAGAGTGTTTCCCTCTGACTCTTGCATGAGCAGGTTCAGGAAGGCAGCACAGCTGTTCCTGTCTTTACGGAGCAGCCAGCTCAGCAATGGCATCTTCACCTTCATTCTCTACAGTGGAGAATGAAGGAGTATTGGTCCCAGTCTCGAGACCCTCATTCCTTTCTCATTCCTCTCTCAGAGGAAGTAAGAGGATTAAGATTGGTGGATGGATGGCATGAATCTCTTAATAGGAGTATCTCTGCATACTCCCCCTCCCGACATGCTTCTGTTCTCGGATGCATCGACCATGGAGGAGTTGCTGATGTCAATATTCTGGAACTTAAGGCAGCCTTTCTGACCCTATAAGAGTTTCAGGATTGAATGATGGGACACTCTGTGATGTTGATGCGCGACAACACCACAGTAGTGGCACATGTCAACAAGCATGGGGTCTCATGTCCCTTCCACTTCACCAGTTGTCAATGCAGATGCACAAGTGGGTGGTAGCTCACTTGGTGGAGCTGTCGGCCAGATACATTCCAGGCAAGAAGAATGTAGTGGCATACAAGCTCAGCTGCCAGAATCAAGTGATAGGGATGGAGTGGTCCTTCACTCGGACATCACAGAGAGATTGTTCAAAAATGTGGGGGTGCCCAGTCATCAACCTGCTCGCCACCCAGCACAACAGAAAACTCCAGGTCTTCTGTTCCATCATGCTGGACCCATGGGCTGCTGTGGAGGACATGTGACAACAGCTGTGGGACAACTTCAACATCTACGCCTTCCCTCCATTTTGTCTGATTCGCAGGGTAATCAATAGAGTGTTGATCAGCCCGAATCAGCCATTTGATATCCCGACCTGCTAGCTCTGCTCTCAGAGGCACCGAGAGAGATTCCTCCCTGGCCCAACCTTCTGTGTCAACCTCACGTAGAGTGGTGCCACCAGGCAGTGCAGCCCCTGTGTCTTCATGGCTGGAGGTTATCCAGCATCACTAGCGAGCAAGAGGCTTTTCGCACTGCACGGCAAAAGATGGCTGGGTACCTCTGCAGCAGTATACCAGGAAAGTGGGCCATCTTCTTTGGTTGGTGTCATAGATGGGGTCTCTCTCCAGTCGGAAATATTATTCAGCAGGTCGCAGACTTCTTCATCTTCCTTCGCCAAGAGAAGCTTCTCTCCATTTCATCTGTAAAGCCTATAGAGCCACACTCAGCTTAGTCTTGTGTCTAAAGGATGTAGAATCTCCTCCTCACCGGAGATTTCACTGCTGATGAGAAGCTTCGAAAGGTCTTGCCTACCCAGGGACATCAGGTCCTCTGCAAGAGATGTGACTCTCATTTTCCAGGAGCCTGACTCGTGCACCATACTAGCCTTTACAAGAGTCATCAGACAGGGATCTGACCCTCAAGACTGTCTTCCCACTTGCCCTGGCATCGGCGAAAAGAGTAGGAGAGTTTCATGGACTTTCCTTCGATGTTAATCACTTGAGGTTATGGGGATCAGTTACACTCAATTTCGTCCCAGATTTTGAAGCGAGACTCAGAACCCATCAGTCCCAGATGACAGGTTCAGGTCCTTCACAATCCCTCCTAGAGGACTTTGTTGATAATGATCTAGACAAGATGCTACTTTGTCCTGTTAGAGTGCTGTGGCACTATCTGAAAGAGGTCTCGACATATCTGGCCTGAGTGTCAATGACTCTTTGTTAGCACTAGCTCGTCCAAGAAAGAAGTGTCCAGGAACACGATTTCTTTCTGGCTTCGTGAGAAATCAGGAGAGCTTACTCTGCTACTGGTGAAGACGGCACTGGTACCTCGCGCCCGAGAGCTCACGAAATCAGGGCCATTGTGGTCCAGCCCTCACATTCTGGAAGAATCTGTTGGTTCCTCAGGTGCTGAAAGCTGGGGTGTAGTCTCATCACACTACCTTCACCTCTTTCTACCTTCGGGATATTGCCCACAAGTCCTTGGACACTTTTTCCTTGGGGTCTGTGGTGGCTGCTCAACAAGTTGCGTAGCTTACCCAGCTCCTTTATCAGGAAAGGTTGCATCTCACCTAAAATGTTCGGTTGTGAGAGAGAGAATGACTGAGTGAGTGACTGGCCTCCCCTTCTTCTCCTTCCCTATCATCCTTCTTTTCTTCCTGGAACCAGCGGCTGATGCCAGATTTATAGAACCAAACCCGGTCCATCCTCTAGCAAGGGAGGAATTTATTAAATTAAAGATCTGGCTTAGAGGCTTAGATACTCGGCTAATCTGGCCCTGACAAGTAAAGCCATCAGTTCTAACCATGGGATCATTAGGATGTGTTTACTACAATGGGCAATTCTAAGTTTTGCTGTTAAAATATTGGTCTCCTCATTGACGTTTTTAGCATAACTACTCCCCCATAAGCTTTCATGGAAGCATCACAAAAACATATAATTCTGAATTCTCTGAAACTACTCCCCTTTTGAACTTTAATTGATCAATCTCCATGAAATCAGCAAGTACTTCTCTCACTTCTGCTGCTCTCACAGGAGTAAGCACATCATTCCAACCCACTTTCTCGTTCCACAGAACTTGCAAAAAAGTTATACTTTTGACAAAAATTGGGGATACAAGGCCTAAAGGGTCAAAGTTGGACACAACTAAGGACAGGATCTTTGGTTTATCATTCCCTTCCCCTTGAACAGTTTGAGTGACAAAGTTATGGACTTGTGGTTCTAAACCATCCCAAGAATTGGAATTTCTACTGGCTCTTCAACATGAACTTCAGTATCAAACTGTGAATTGTTACTAACTCATCCCCTGCGTGGCATGTGAGCATGTTCCAAAATTGCTTGGACTTGAACTGAACCTTGCATCATTTTCTCAACTGAATCTGTATGTCATAGTAAAACTGTCGACATAAAAGTGCTTCATGAGCTCATCTCTACCCTCCCTCTGCAGATGAGTTTGTAAGACTTGCTGCAAGAGGTGGGGCTCGAGGTTACACCATATATGACTACTTTGAACTCAAAGGTGGTAATTTTGGGTTATTTTTCTGGCTACAGAAAACAAGCATATTTGGTGTCTTTGGGGTCTAGGATAACACAGTGAAACCCCTTAGAAATATCGGCTGCCACAGCATAAGGCTTGAACCTGAATCTCAATAACAAATCAAATAACACTTCTACCAAGTTAGGGCCAGCATGTAGGCACTCATTAGTGACCGCCCGCCCTTTTACTTTGAAGAAGCATTAAACACTACTTAGAGTGACGTGGCCCCGCTTTTCTTAACTACACCAAAGTCAGGCATAAGGTGCAGGACGACTTATCGCCGCCGACTCAGCACCAGGACAACTCACCACTGGGCCACCAGCCAACTCAACACCAGGACAATTCAATGCCAGGACAAATAAAATTAACTTATTAATTGTCATTTTAAAGCACAGCTTTTTAAAACCGAATAACAGTAATTTACTAAGGGTCAATTTTTAATACATACTTAAATTTTAATATACAAATATACTGAAAATTGTATACAATTCCTCTCAAATATTCAGTGGGAGATCGTTGTGAAAAAAAGTAACAATCTGCAAAATTCTTTCAGCTGCCTTCACATACTACTTCAATTCACTGCTCCCACAAGCCAAGTCAGCACTTACGAGTTTCGGAACAACGGTTTGCTTGTCAAATTGTCTAAAGCTTTTGTCGAAAGTATGTAGAGCATTTCAAACGATTCGTAGAAAGAATTCATAGCTTCATACTGGTGTTGGCTGTCATAGTGTGCACCCATGTGCAGGTGGCGCTGGGAATCGCCATTGGGAAGTGAAGTGCATGACCATCTCTGGCGCTCGGCCTCTGACTTCCTTTAGCAATTCAATATTATTTGAGGTTTATTTCCGTTTTGCTGTTAAATGTTTTGCAGTAATAAATAATCTTATTTACTGACTTAAATTATATCAAGTGAATAAATCATATGTCAGTCAACAACAACAAAAAAGCGATAAATCATTTCATTTTTTGTACTGGCCAAGGAGAAAGCTGTAGTCAGCCAACAAACAAAACAATGTATACAAGCAAAAAGATAAATGAAACACTTAGTACATATCTTTAAGATTAATTTTATTACAAAAGGAGATTCATCTATGTCATTTTATACAAAGAACTACATTAATTTACTCGTAAAATTTTATAAACAATAGCCTAAGGAGGAGAAATGGAACTCTTATTGCAAACCTTTGCGATTAATATTTACAAAATGATAGTCCTGTACGTCTTTCTATATAAACACAGTCCATGAATTTATTGGTAAAATTCAGTAAATATGATAAATATCTATAACTTGAATAAGTTCTTCATTGGAAGGGTGGGTAGAGCTTTCCAGCACGCTGTTGGCCCAGCGTTCGACTCTCCGAGCAGCCAACGAAGAATTAGAGGAATTTATTTCTGGTGATAGAAATTCATTTCTCGTCATAATGTGGTTCGATTCCACAATAAGCTGTAGGTCCCATTGCTAGGTAACCAGTTGGTTCTTAGCCACGTAAAATAAACCTAATCCTTCGGGCCAGCCCTAGGAGAGCTGTTAACCAGCTCAGTGGTCTGGTTAAACTAAGATATACTTAACTTTTTTTATAACTTGAATAGCATACACAATATATCACTTCATAGTTTCTTCAACTTTAATATTGTAGTAGAAGTGCCGGTCCTGTTGAGATTTCACATCCTAAAAAACGTCCTACATCGAACAAAATGTGAAATTATATCATTAGGAAATGAAACCAACATTACAATGCTGGAAGATTATAATCCTATAGCCCCTTTGCCTGGTTTTAAAGACTTGTTCCCTGCAGTGACATTTGAAAAGTTTTCCATCACTTTCAATTTCCTTAGAAAATCCTCAGTAGGTTTCGTTAATTTTCCTTCTCCTCTGCTTATAGCATCAATCCAAGAATTATCACCAGCTGGCACTTTTGATGAAAGAAAATTATACTGTAAAGTCCCCGCTCAACGGGTTCTCTGTAATGAACATCCCGTTTTCTGCGGTGCCTTCACATGCGACCTAGGGTCGACCGAACACAATCTTATTATCATTATTGTGAATTGTATATTTATTATCTGTTCTTTGACCTTGCACCACGTATATGTGACAAGAGTATTTTTATGTCTAACCAGTCATTGTTAATCATTATGTTTTTTGTATGTACCTGTCCTATTTTGTGTAGAGAAATAGTTTGACCTCAGGTCACCTGTCAATTTTGGTACCCGTGGTCTCTGCGTATACGCAGACGTCCACATGCCGCTTTGTAAGCAGGTCGCTTCATCAATAAACCAGCAGTATTTGTCTTCCTGCTCATTATTTCGCACCTCTCTCACAGTGGTGACCCCGGGTGGTTCCCGGAGCCATTAACAGACCCAAACGGCAACTTAGTCTTGGCCTGATGAACCAACCCATGCCCTAATGGACTAACAACGGCGCTCCAACAAAGCATTCGGGTGTTACCGACCCTCGTTGGCAAATCACCAGCATCATTAGCGGGCCCGCATGGCACGCTCCCAAGCGTGTATTGACGCAAGTGTTCCCTCACACTCCAAGTGAGAGTGCGGAATGAGCATGGACACAGGACATCCCTAACCACATACAAATTACCGTGAACTCCTTGGAGGCAGACATCTACCTCGCGCAACCCCCTCCTGCGTGCTCCTCCACGCCGGTGCCAGCTCCCAGCGATGCCCCTCCTGACAGACCAACCAAGGGCAGCCCTCAGCATAAAGCTGCTGCCATTCACCCGTCAGAACCCAGTGTCCTGGCTCTACAGGGTCGAGGGGCAATTTAGGGTGGCAGGCCTGACCGACGAGGTGTTGAAGGCGGACATCGCCATCAATGCCCTACCGGAGGAGATATACAAGAAAGGTCACCCCGTGGGTGAGGACAACGGCGAGCCCTGCAGCCTTCCAGGAGTTAAAGGCCACTCTTGTCGAGACCTGCTCCCTGCCGGTCTCTAGAGAGCCGCCCATGCCCTCGACCTCGCCATCAACCCCGGCAGGACACAAACCTCTTGGAAATGTGGCATGCCCTCCAGGACCTCCTCCTCCTCCCCCAGACTGACAGCAGCGGCAGGCGCAAAGAGATTAGCCTGTCGAGGGAGATCCTCCTGCGGCAGCTACTCCCAGAAGTCCTTGGGGAGATCACAGAACTATACACCCTGCCGGTCAAGGACCTGATCAGGGCAGCGCAGCAGCTAATGGACTCCACGCCAGCAAACCCCATCAACTGCCTCCAGCCGGAGGACCCCACCACAGAGGGCATCAACGTCATCGACAGGAGGAGGCCACCCCACCAGCAGAAGAAGGAAAGGCCGGGGCTTTGCAATTACCACCAGAGATTCAGTAAGGCTGCCCAATATTGCGAAGCCCCCTGCCTTTTCTCCCCTCCAAAAAATGAGGGAGGCAGTGGCCACTCTCACAGGCTGCCATGGCAGCGGCATCTGAAGCACCCAGGGACCCCGCACCAGTAGGCTTCTATGTCCGCGACACTATCTCCGGCAGGATGATGCTGATCGACACTGGGGCCATGCGATCAGTGTTCACGCCTTCCAGAGAGGACCGCAGACGTCCGCCGGACCCGGCTGCCTCCCTGATGGCTGCCGACGGGTCTCCCATCCTCTCCTACGCCACCAGACTCCTGTCGTTCTCCATCCTTGGCCAGAGGTACAGGTGGAACTTCATCGTCGCAGACGCTAGGACCCCGCTCCTGGGTGCGGACTTCCTCGCCCACTTCAGACTGGCAGTCGACGTCAGCTGCAAGCGCCTTCTGGACACCGAGTCCTGCCAGTCCCTGCCCTTGTCGCCGGGCCCCAGGGAGCCCACAATCTGTTCCGTCGCTCCCCACCAGTACGGCTCCCTCCTGATGGAATTCCCGGAAGTTTTCAAACCCAAGCTTTGTCAGGTGCCCAGGGCCCTGCCAAATACGGGATATATCATCACATCAAGACAAGGGGACCCCGCCTTTCAAAGTTCGGAGGCTTCCCCACAGCGACTTCAGGAAGCCAAGAAGGCCTTTGCCGAGATGGAATGGATGGACATATGCAAGAAGGCTCCCAGGTCATGGGCTTCCCCCTTCACATGGTGCAGAAACCAGACGGCACCTGGAGACCCTGCAGTGACTACAGGCAGCTCAGCCTCGCTACAGAACCCGACCACTACCCTCTACCAAACATGCAAGACCTAACGGCTTCCTTCCAAGGGCCAAAATATTCTCAAAGTTAGATCTCTTGAAATCATATTTTCAGGTACCAGTAGCTCCAGAGGATATCCCAAAACCACCATCGTCACGCCTTTTGGGTCCTATATCTTCACCTTCTCCACCTTCAGCCTGAGGAACACAGGGGCGACCTTCCAGTGGCTGATGGACAGCATCCTGGGGACCTGAACTTCTGCGACTGCTACGTCGATGATATCCTAATTTTTCCAGATCCCACAAGGAACACCTCGGCACATCTGGAAGGTCCTGCAGCGCCTGCAGGAGAGTGGCCTCATCGTCAGGTTCGACAAGTGCACCTTCGGCGTCCATAAGGTGGAATTCCTAGGCCATGAGATATCCCCAGGAGGCGTCCGCCCAGTTTCATTGAAAGTCGAGGCCGTCGTCAGGTTCCCCACCCTACCTCCATCAGGGCCATACAAGAATTCCTCGGAATGGTCAACTACTACAGGAGATTCATCCGGGGATCGCGCACACCATGGCCCCACCCCGACGGAAGTCCTCAAGGGCCGTCCAAAGACCTTAGAGTGGGGCCCCGACCAGCAAAGGGCCTTCTTCCTGACGAAGGCCGCCCTCACCAAGGCAACAGCTTTGGCCCACCAGGACCCCAGCGCTCCCCTCCAGTTGACGACGGACGCCAGCAACGTTGCCTGCAGGGCCGTCCTGGAACAAGTTGTCAACGGAGCCCCTCAGCCCATCACCTTCAGCAGAAAACTCAACCCCACTGAGTCCCGCTACAGCACCTTCGACAGGGAACTCTTTGTGGTGTACCAGGTGGTGCACCACTTCAAGTTCCTCCTGGAGGGTATGCCCTTCACAGTTTGGACGGACCACCAGCCGCTGGTCCACGCCTTCACGAAGCTGGGGGATGCATGGTCCTCCAGGCAGCAGTGGCACCTTGTGGCTGTCGCAGAGTTCACCTGCACCATCAAGTACCTCCCTGGCAAGAAGAACCCGTAGCCGATGTCCTCTCGAGGATCGAAATTGACACAGTGCAGCTCAGGATCGACTACGAGGACCTTGCCCGTGAACAAGCCGCCGACCCAGAGACTCCAGCTTACCACACAGCCATCATGTCGCTGAAGTGGAAGGACGTGTCCCTCGGTCCTGGTGGGTCAACAGTACTGAGCGACATAAGCACTGGTCGCCCCCGCCCACTGGTGCCCGCCTCCCGTCGTCGACTGGTCTTCGACGTCATCCACGGACTGTCCCACCCCTCCAGAAGAATGACACCCAGGCTGCTGATGGAGAAGTTCATCTGTCACGGCATACGGAAGGACGCAACGGCCTGGGCAAGGCAGTGTATACAGTACAAAGTAGGGTGGCACACCAAGTCTTGGGTGGGCGATTTTCCCCAGCCAGGGAGACGTTTCGGGCACAGACATGTCGACGTAGTTGGTCCTCTTCCCCCATCAGGAGGAGCAAGATACCTTCTAACAGTGTCGACCGCTTCACCAGGTGGCCCGAAGCTACGCCCATGGAAGAAGCCACCTTCAGTGCCTGTGCAGAGTTCGGTGTCCCGGACCATATAGCTATGGACAGGGGCCCCGCTTTCCTGTCCGAGCTGTGGACCACCCTGGCACGCCTGCTGGGGACCACTCACCACAGCACCACCGCCTACAACCCCACAGCCAATGGAATGGTGGAGAGGTTCCACAGGTCCCTGAAGACGTCCCTCATGGCTTGTTGCACCTCTGAGAATTGGAAATACCAGCTGCCCTGGGTCCTCCTCAGGCTGAGGACCACCCCCAGAGCCAACGGCGACCCGTCCGCAGCAGAAAAGGTCTTCGGGGAGACCCTTGTAGTCCCAGGGGAACTCATCACAGAGGACCGGGATGACTTAGCAACACAGAGGCTCCGCGGCAGGGTTGGGAAGTTCGCCCCTGCTGGCAGACATAAACTGACAGGACATCCCCCTTCAAGCCTCCCAGTCTGTCCTCCGCCACCCACGTCTTTGCCAGGGACGATGCCGTACGTCCACCCTTAACCAGGCCCTACAAGGGGCCTTTCCTCATGCTTGAGAGGAACAAGAAGGCATTCCGGGTAGCCGTCCATGGGAAGGAAGACTGGGTATTGATAGACCGCCTCAAGCCCACATTTCTGGAGGAAGACGTCGGGGGCACTTCCCAAAGCCCCCCGCAGGAGATAGCGCCCCCAACAGCCCGCCCAGTCTGCAAGAAAATGTCATGGGCGCCTCCAGAAAACCCCGGGACCAGGCAGGAGGGCAACCCAACACACCCCTCCACAGGACACCAAAGAAGACAACCACCCCGCCCCCCAGCTGGCATCAAGAAGGCGGGGCCCCCTCTGCCGCCCCAGAAGATACCTGCTTTGATCAGATGTTACCTACATCTTTGGGGGGGGGGAGAGTATTGTAAAGTCCCCGCTCAACGGGTTCTCTGTAATGAACATCCCGTTTTCTGCGTTGCCTTCACATGCGACCTAGGGTCGGACGAACACAATCTTATTATCATTATTGTGAATTGTATATTTATTATCTGTTCATTTGACCTTGCACCACGTATATGAGAAAGAGTATTTTTATGTCTAACCAGTCATTATTAATCATTATGTTTTCTGTATGTACCTGTCCTGTTTTGTGTAGAAAATAGTTTGACCTCAGGTCACCTGTAAATTTTTGTACCCACGGTCTCTGCGTATACGCAGACGTCCATACGCCACTTTATAAGCGGGTCACTTCATCAATAAACCAGCAGTACTTGTCTTCCTGCTCATTATTTCGCACCTCTCTCACAGTACTATGAAAACTTATGGGCAATGAAGCCACCAAAATAAAGTAAACCTTCTTCTGTAACTTCCATTTCACTAATTTCCACAGCTGGACCATTTTCAATGTTTTCATTTGATGATTCATAGTCATCATCTGACAAACAAAAGAACATTGCAGAGAGGATTAGTTCCTGCTGCAGAGAGTTGCCATCTTTTTCTGGAAATGGAGCTTCATTATCAGGGATACGTGAAAATGGACTCGATGACATTGTAAAGACGTCTTCTTTACCCATTAATTACGATCATGTATCACACCTATAAATGCAGCAAGAATCTCATGAATATATTTGTATGTAGAATTTCCTGGTCTTTTTGCCAATATATATTTCATCACTGTATGTATATTGTCTCTTGTTATTGTTATTTGATTGACTATTAACAAACACAAATTGCTCTCACTCAGTATGTGGGTCACGGGGACCTGGGGTTGGGCACCACGTTTCCGTCCACACGCTGCTATGCATACCTTATGCCCAGGTAATAAATCAATCAGTACTCAGTTCTGTCTTCTTTGACCTCACAACTGGCGACCCAAGGAGCGATGGTAAACACAGTGGTTTTGGTTTTGGCCACTTTACCTTCAGAGAGCCTTTAACGGAACCATATGGTGACAAATTCTAGACATCTGAAAGTTCCTTCCTCAGAGAACACCCACATAACTAACAGACTAATTATGGTGTACCTTCTTCAGGTACATTCTGGCATTCTCAAACGGTTTGGCCCTGCCATTTACGATTCACGTCGACTTTATTCAGAAGTCATTAACGGGACCACGCGGCATATAGTTTTGACTTCTGACGAGCCCCAAACACCATTAACGGACTAAATACAGCGCTTACTTCGCATTTTGGTTTGAATCAAAATGTCAGACACTAAGGTAGAAAGTCGCTCTGAGGACACACGGATCCTCTGCATCCCCTCTCGCCTTCAAAGGCAGCAATAACCCAGGCAATGAAACTGCCACCATTCTCACGGCAAAATACCGCATCCTGGTTCCATGTGGCTAAAATGACGGACGAGGAAACCAAAGCGGACATCACCATGACAACACTGCCAGAGGAGGTCTTCAACAGAATCACCCCATGGTTGGACTCGCAGCTGGCCAAGTCAAGTATGAAGACCTACGAAAGAAACTCATTGACACGTGCTCCATGCCCATCCCAGACAGAGAGCCCAACGCACCCTTGACCTGATGACCAGCCCCTGTGGGACACATCACCCAGGGATGCCTGGGACAAACTACAAGGTCTCCTGATGCTGGCAGGCTTCGACTCAGACAGACGGAGGAGGGAGATCAGCTTGTGACAGGAAATATACCTGCGGCGCCTTCTGCAGGAAGTGAGGGCACAAATCATGGAAATAGACGTGCTCTCGATAGACGAATTGGTGAGCCTCACACACAAACTCCACGAGGCCACTAAGGCCTCCAAGCACGCTGCAACACCTGCAGCCTGCAGCCTGATAGCAGAAGAAGCTGAAGAGTTGACACGAACGTGGTATACAGGAAGAAGGTGTTACTTCCATTGGAGGTTTGAAAAGGATGCCAAGAATTGCAGAGCCCCCTGTTCTTTCACAAAAAACTAGGAAGGCGGCCACTCATAGCAGCAGTGGCCACAAACCTTAGAGAATCCCAGCCAGTAGGATTCTTCATCCATGATGCCATATCGGGATGACGGATGCTGATAGACACAGAGGCTATGCATTCTGTATTTCCACCATCGGGGGAGGACCGCAACTGCACTTCCGGCACCACAGCCACACTAGTGGCCGCAAATGGAATCCCCATCCGCTGCTACGGAACTCGGACCCACAGAATATCCATCCTGGGCCACAAATATGAATGGCCCTTCATCATCGCGGATGTTAAGTTTCCCTTACTAGGCACCGATTTCCTCGCACAACATGGACCGCTGGTAGACGTTGGCAGAAAACGCCTGCTGGATACCGGAACCTGCCGCTCCCGACAGCTCTCCACCGGACCGGGAATGCCCGCTGTATACTCCATCTCATCAAACAAATACAGTGTCCTCCTGCACGGATTCCTAGATGTTTTCAAGCCAGAACTGCATCAGGTCCCAGGTACCCAGGCCAAGCATGGCACCCATCACCACATCACCACCATAGGCCTGCCGACACATGCCAAGTTCCACCGCCTGCCGCCCAAGAAACCCCAGAATGCTAAACGAGCATTCGCCGAGATGGAAAGGATGGGTATCTGCAAAAAGGCATCGAGTCCATGGTTGTCCCCCCTCCACATGGTGAAGAAACCAGACGGTTCCTGAAGGCCCTGTGGGGACTATCATCAGCTGAACCTAGTGACAACACCAGACCACTATCCCCTGCCAAACATACAGGACCTATCAGGAGCCCTGTACTGGGCCAAGATATTCACAAAAATGGATTTGCTCAAGTCCTATTTTCAGGTGCCAGTACATCCCAACGACGTTCGAAGACAGCCATCATCACGCCGTTCAGGGCATATACCTTCTCCTACTCCACCTTTGGCCTCAGGAATGCCAGGGGCCACATTCCAACACCTATGGATGGACAGCATCTTGGGGGACCTACCTTTCTGCGTCTGCTACGTGGACAACATCCTGATCTTCTCCAGGTCCCCAGAGGAGCACCTGGGTCACGTCTGGGCTGTGCTGAAACTTCTTCAGGAGAATGGATTGGTCGTCAAATTCGACAAATATACCTTCAGAGTGGAGAAGGCAGACTTCCTGGGACGAGAGTCTCTCCGACAGGTGTCTGCCCCATGGCCTCCAAGGTGGATGCAGTGAAAATGATTTGCCGACACCAACTACTACCGACAATTCATGCTGGACATCGCCTGCATCATGTATCCCCTAACCAGAGTGTTGAAGGGGAAGCCAAAAGCACTGACTTGGGAAGTCCTGCAGCAAAAGGTGTTCGAATGGACGAAGGCAGCCCTCGCCGAAGCCACCACCTTAACATATCAAGACCCCACCGCTCCCCTGAGACTTACCACCAATGCCAGCAATGTCAGTTGTGGAGCCATGCTGGAGCAGATAGTAGATGGTTCCCCCTGCACGCTTGCGTTTTTTTAGATGCAAGTTAAAGCCACCAGAGACCCACTACAGTGCATTTGACAGGGAACAGCTGGCAATCTACCAAGCCATGGAGCACTTCAAGTACCTCTTGGGTGGCAGCCCATTCACCATCCTGACAGACCACAAGCCTTTGGTACATGCATTCACAAAGGCAGGAGACACATGGTCGGTAAGACAGCAACGGCACCTGGCTGCTATCTCCAAATTCGGATGCACCATCAGCTACATCCCTGGCAAGACGAACCCGGTAGCCAACGCCCTATCAAGGATTGAAATAAATTCAGTCCACCTGGGCATAGACTATGAAGACCTAGCGAAGGAACATGCCACAAACCTGGAAACGGCAGCTTACCTCATGGCACTCACCCCACTAAAGTGGGAAGACGTGCCAATAGGTGAATCTGGATTGCCACTTCTCTGTGACACCAGCACAGGCCACCCAAGCCCCCGATACCCGCGTCATGAAGAAAGCAGGTGTTCGACATCATCCATGGGATATTCCATCCATCAGGACGAACAACAACGTGCCTGATGACAGAAATTTGTGTGGCACGGGATCAGGAAGGACGTACGAGAATGGACGAAGAACTGCATACCGTGCCAGACAAGTAAGATCACAAGGCACACGGAATCAGGCATTGGAGACTTCCCTCAACCACGACGGCATTTCGGGCACATCCACGTAGACGTCGTAGGACCTCTGCCACAATCAGGGGATGCCAGATACCTCCTGACAGTCATAGACCATTCCACAAGATAGCCAGAAGCAACCCCAATGGTAGAAGCATCAACAAGCGCCTGCACAGAAGCCCTACTATCAAGTTGGATAAGCCATTTCGGTGTGTCGGACAATATCACTACAGACAGAGGCTTGGCATACTTGTTGGAACTCTGGGTCTCCCTGGCACGCCTGGTGGGGACAACACTCCACAGTACAACGGCATACAACCCTGCAGCCAACGGTATGGTGGAAAGGACCCACCGCTCATTGAAAGCAGCTCTGATGGCACATTGTACTGACAAGAATTGGAAGGCGCAGCTGCCCTGGGTCCTGCTGGGTCTCCACACTGCACCAAGGGCAAACGGCGAGGAATCTCCCACAGAAAAAGTCTACGGTGAAGCATTGGCCGTACCTGGAGAATTCCTCCCCACGGAGCCGGATGACCCGGATACACCCCTTCCAAGGCTAAGAGAAATTGCAAAGAAGTTCGCATCCTGCCGGAAGGCTTTCTTGGATAGGACCCATAACTTCAGCCCAGAAGGCCTGGAAACCTGTACACACATCTTCATGAGGAACGACGCCCACCGCCCACCCTTGACCAGACCATACAGAGGACCATACCGAGTCGTCATCAGCAGAACATCCAAGGCCTACCTCGTCAACATCCATGAGCGGGAAGACTAGATATCTATCGACAGGTTAAAGCCAGCCTTCCTAATGGACAGTGGAACCAGGGAGGAAACCGGCAGACGTCCCAGGATTCCTCCACAAAACAAGACCTCAGATGAAGAGATCGGCATCCCGAAACGAGGCCGAGGACGTCCCAAGGGCCGCACTAAGGATGTCATCTGCCTGACAAAACCGCCGGACAACTCAGCAGCTGAAACTGCCCCACAACCACAGATATTAAGAACTCGGGGTCAGATCCTGCTCCCAAGAAGATACCGTGATTAACATTCAACAGATCTTCCAATCATTATTTCATAATAATTGTCTGGGGGGTGGAGTACTTGTAAAGACGTCTTCTTTATCCATTAATTACGATCATGCATCGCATCTATCAAGGCAGCAAGAATCTCATATACATATTTGTATGTAGAATTTCCTGGCCTTCTTTCCAATATATATTTTATCACTGTATGTACATTATGTCTCTTGGTATTGTTATTTGATTGACTGTTTACAAACACAAATTGCTCTCACTCAGTGTGCAGGTCACGGAGACCTGGGGTCGGGCACCACGTTTCTGTTCGCATGCTGCTATGTATACCTTATGCCCAGGTAATAAATCAGTCAGTACCCAGTTCTGTCTTCTTTGACCTCACAACATATTATCCCCTGTGCCATTTTCTTCTACATTGTGTTTTTACCCATCAGTGAACTGTCTTCTCCTAATAGAGGACATCTTACACGATATTTGACATGTCGATAGGTGCTGATAAAATCCTTCTATTTGCCGTAAACAAAACAAAAAAAAAATGCTTTAGTCCATCTTGATTTAACCAGTAAGTCAATATGTATGCGATATTATATTTTGACTTCACCATTTCAAACAACTTAGGCAAAGACTTGCAGAATATTATTAATCCCCTTTGAACAGGATAAAGTTCTTTGCTCTCAGACACTCTCATTGATGAAAATACCTCACTTGCTTCATCTATTACTTTATTTTGAAATATTAAATCAAGTCCATAATCATTTCTGGAGGGTTTTCTCTCAGACAATTTATCACTTAGAGAAATGAATTTCCTTATACCCTCAGGAAATTGGAACTAATATTTTTAAATCTACGATGGTAACTATGAAAAATTGAAAAATATGCAGAAGTATTTCTTGTTGATCTCTACATTGCACATGCTTGTAAACAAATGGTCCGCATGTTTACTCTTGCTGCTTAAGATCATGCCCACAGTCCAGACTTGGGAGCGGCCACAGACGGGAGGAGCTGACGTCACGACCTAAGCTGTGCAGAAAAGGTCTTATTTTGGGTTGTGGATGGGTAGACCTCTAGACCTTGGTGTGCACATCTCTTAGATCAGCTTGTAGGCTCCCCACACACACCCTCCCCCGCTGGAGCCCTCCAGGTGGACCCCGAGGGCCGACCTCCGACACCTGATTGCCAGAAGCACAGACCAAAGATAAGCTGTAGAGATGACGTTTCTTATGTATTTTCACCAGACGTAATCGCCTATGCATAAAAACACAACTGTGTACAAATGTTAAAACATTTCAGCTGTCATACCATATGAATTATATTGTCTTCCCTGGTCTGTACAAGGAAATGTTCATTCTTTTTTATGTGTGAGAAAACACACTCAGATTGCTACTTTTCCACAACGATCTCCCACTGAATATTTGAGAGTAATTGCATAGAGCTTTTAATAAATTTGTAAATTAAAATTAAGTATGTATTAAAAATTGACCCTCAATAAATTACTATTATTCGGTTTTAAAAAGCTATGCTTTAAAATTACCATTAACAAGTTCATTTTATTTGTCCTGATGTTGAGTTGCCCTGGCGTTGAGTTGTCCTGGCACTGAGTCAGCAGTGGTGAGTCGGCAGCATTGAGTTGTCCCTTCCCATGAGGCATATAATAGCCCTCGATGACTGGGCTTGGCACTTTTTGAATGAACCTGGTATCTACGTATGTTTAGATCACATTAGAATATTGCTGATGGTAGCCTACACAGGATCACGACTGAAATGAGCTTCTAACGATTTCATGTGAGCAATTGCAAGCTTATAGTTAGTATTCAGCCTCTTGCAATCATGTAACAAAAGACTGACCTGGCAACCTCTCGAGGTTTGTTTAACATTGCTCACAACAACATGTCGCGTCGCAGAGTGGTGTGCAACAGTGAATTGCTCATCGATCCGAATGCCCAGCGTGTCTAATCTTCACTACTCATCAACATCATGCTCATTCTCTTGAATTCTACACACACACACACATAAAGTTCTTGTGACAGATATATCAACGCCCTGTCTAGCCAATCCTGGTAGACTCCCATTAGGTGTTACAAATAAGCTGATGCCGTCATACTTTACTAATACATACACAAAATAACTGAAATAATCAGCGCTGATCAAAATTTGCATATTTTCAAGTGTGTCACTTTCAACCTCCTGATCAACAAGTGCATAACCTTTCTGCTGCAAACGCTCTCTTACAGTCATCACCCCAACGTTGTGAATGGGCATGTTTACTTTATCATGAACTAACAACTGTAACCTCAGGATTCATTGGCCTATTCTCAGCCGGCATGCTACTAAATTAAACTCTCCCTCCATCACATCATGTGCAAAGGGTGCAATATTCAATGCAACCTTTATGACGATGGGGAGTTTCAGTTTAGTGGCCAAACAGCAACAAATAAAGTTCCTTTGGCTTTCGGTGTCGAAAAATACTTGGGTCACATATTCCTTATTATTATTAACACAAATGGTAGCTGTAGCATTTGGCAATAAAGTGGGTGGCAAGTCCACGCTACTAGGAGAATTCAACAGTCTATCATTGAACAGTAGGCTTCTCATCTGATATGTTACATTGATTGCTTATGTTATGCTTGCTCTTCGGGCTCTCTTTTTGCTGGTTTTGGGTCTGAGTGGTGGGTTAAGACACAAAGTTGAATCTAGGAATGGTGTTACTAGGTGAAGCTACGTTAAGATTTTGATTAGATTTTACATCATTGGAACAAACGAGGGTATGGAGACGTCCTCCACAAATTTTGCAATTTTGATTGCCACGGCACTCACGACTATGATGTCCTTTCCTAAGACAACTGAAACATTGTTGGTTTTGCATTAAGACCCTCTTACGGTCGTTTACGCTGACAAAATTGCGACAATCATTCTCGGAATGCCCTTTGTTGCAAAAGGGGAAAGATTTGACGTGAGCATTTGCTGATGGCTGTTCGGTCTTAGGAGTTGAGGAGTTGGAAGATGGCGTCATAATTGCAACATCACTGCAAGTACAAATATGGAAGCATAGAATGTCATATAGTTTGGTTACTGAATAATCTGACTCACCCAAAAAGTTGACAACTTGAGGATAGACTCCCCGGTGACAAGTTTCTTGTTCACTAAGTTAAGTACTATCCTTTCCCCACCTAACATGGGACTAAGTTTGTCAATTTGCTCCAATACAATAGCAAGTTCGATGCAGAGCCTTTTGAGGCTTTCATGCTCAAAGGTAGGGATAGGCAAATCCCCGAGGCAATTGAATAACAGAGCTGATGTCTGCTGTGAGTTACCATACAACTTGTCTAACAAATGGTTTGCTACATCATAGTTCTCCACGGTGACACTCAACGACTTTATCAATCTAAGTGGCTCATCTTCTAGCACACTAAATAGGTGTGTGAACTTGGTGATCAGATTTAGCTCTGAACGGTTGCGTACATAGACATCGAAAAGCTGTTTGAATGTTGCATACTCGCTCAAATCCCCTTTAAAGATAGGTAATTTAATCTCCCTTAATTTCCCCTGAGACGGTTGATAAGTCTGGGAAAACTGAGCGACTCTTGCTTGAAGGGCGCCTACAGCAGCTCCAGCCTCGCTGAGTGCATTGCACAGTCTTCATTAGAGACATCCTCTAACTCAACACCTAACCTAAAAATGTTAAGTTCATGATGATCTCGGTCGATCTTTTTCACGAGATCCCGATACATCTCTACAGGTTGAGTCTGTAGTAGTTCTCAGTTGGACTCTTTGATAAGATGACCAAGGAGAGTTATAAGGCTGTCGCTTTAGCTGCCATCTTGACTGTTAATAGTTACGCACTCAGGCGTTGCAAATCTCTGCAGTCATGTTAAAGCGATTGCGTGATCTCGCGATTCGGCACTGCAGATCACCAGCGTTTCATGGGTTTGGGCTCGTTCACTGCTAGATTGTATAAGACAACGAAATCACAAGTACGTGTCCCGCATTCCTCATCAATCAATGCTACCCAGAATGGTAGGCTATAGCCTAGCCACGCGCGTTCTGGCTCGTTACCTGTGTATCCGCCGTCGAAGGACCAAATGTCGAGAATTTCTCCCAAGGATAGTTCAGTTAATAATGGCTCTCGCCTGTTGTTCTGGTCGAGGATACACAATCGAAGGACAATGGCTCCGAGCCAGCAATAACAGATGGTAGCTACACAAAAGACGCGTACATTTTCTAAATTACATTACTATGAATAATATATGCAAATTTACAACATCTTTACTTTAACCTGAACTATACCTGGGTTTACATTCAAGAGCGAACCGAACGAGGAACGAAAGGTGAATTTCCGGAACACATGGCAGCTGAATCAAGGCACAAAAAGTTACGGTAAGTCCACCACAGTTTCACTGATATCGCTATTTAATCGAACCTATAATTTTGTACATTGGGCTCGGTACCAATGCTGTGCTACTTCGCAGCACATTTCAGTTCAACACAAAAGTTGAGATGGGCATCGATTAAATCGGATTACAATTGCTATAATTACCTAAAGTTTCGTGATCAATCTAGCAAGTCATGGCCTCCCGGTAAAGACAGGACACACAAAAAACTCGTCTGCTCTACTTGGTTCTAGAAGAATGAGCGGCGACTCGCCACTTGGCTTTGCCAAGAAACATCCTCTTCAAACAATCTCAAGTTTTTAACTATACTACTTTAAGCAAATTTCTTAGTTCCACAACTCTAACTAATCAAAAGTGCAACGTACAGTGTATTCCTCAACCATAAAAGACATGTAACAAGAGAAGCAGTAATATCATTTCAACACGAAAGTCCGCGTCACTCATTTCTCGTCAGGTAACTCATTACGTCTCATTTGCTATTTCTACTGTCTCTAAACCTGACTAGATAGAAGGTTTTGTTGGCAAAATCCCTGCAGAAGATTTTGTCGACAGACTGCAAGACGTAAACACCAACATGATCGAAAAGAAAAGAAGACCAGTAGTAAACAACTTAAGACCTACATTGCTGCTAAAGATTCTGTAAAATACATTCATGATAAAATTTTAAGTTGCTTAAGACTAAATGTATACTAGGCAAGTTTTACAGGAGGGGGCAAAGTAGATAATGACGTTTTCATTGTATAGAATCCTACAGTAGAGAAAAACTGTTATGGAAATGTAAAATCTCTGACAGTGACAACAATAGACTTCAGTAATGCTTTTAAATGCAAAAATGGCCCAGTTTATAGAAGTATTTCAAGATTAGTGGCTATGACCAAAGATCTTACATGCAGTATCTAACATACACATAAGGCGACAAAACAAGCAGGTAATGATAAGAATGATCAATGTAAATTATGGGCAGAAATATGCAAGAATGTTCAGGTTCAACATAATTATTCAAATTTATAGCATGCCAAATAATAAAAAAAAAAAAGATATGTGAAGAGGGAAAAGCCTTTGATAAAGAAATAATATAGGAATATTTTTTCTTGGTACCTTGATTAGAACAGTTGTATAGAATACAAAAAATAAAATCTTAGCTCCAGTACGAAGAAGAAGAACGCTCTGCTTCGAGATAAACAAGTAGAATATAAACATTATAATAAATGGGTTGAAAAATGTGCCAGTGAACACTTTGAATTAAAGTAGCTGAGAATATAAGTTAATTAGATACTGGAACAGACACCTAGAGGGAAATATTTAAATGACCAAAATGGGAACGATAGACAGCATATAGCTCAAAAACTAGCTAGTCTAACAAAATTAGTGATAAAGATTTTTCAGTAAATCATAACAGATAAATATTCAGAGATTTTGAATAGAAATAACATAACAAACCTTACAAAAATAGAAATTAAAATGTTTGAAAAACTTCAAATGGGAAACTCACGAAGATTATAGGTGGTAAATTTGTAATATTGTAAAGACGTCAGACGTCTCTTCGTTTTCTCATTAATCACGTCATGCATTGCATTTCTTAATATGCCAAGACTCTCATGTAAATATTCATGTGTAGAATTTTCTGGCCTTTCCGCCGATATGTATTTCATCATTGTACATTTATTTTGTCTCTCAAACTTGCCATTGTTTGTCTGTCAACAAACACAAATTGCTCAGAGTGCGGGTCACGGCGATTGGAGGTCGGGCACTACGTTTCCGTCCGCACTCTGCCATGTATAACTGCGCTCAGGTAATAAATTAATAATTAATAAATAATCCCCCACCAAAATCACTTTCATGTATCATAATAAAGTTTTCATTAACCTACCCATCTCACAGACTCATCATCAACATAGAGTTACGGGCTGCTCTAGGAGCAAGAGCCCATGCTGGCACAAGGCCAGCTAAATCTAAAACAACAACAACAACAACATAATAAATAACATAACGGGCTGCTCTAGGACACTGACACAATCACTGAGAATCAAACACAGACAAATGACGGATTTACGCTTGTGACGAAGAGGAAGGCCCTCAGGAAAGCACGAAAACAGACCCATACAGCAAAAACAACCACCAACACAAATACAAAATCACTAAACGAATACCCCCCACTCCCGTTCCCCAAATTCAGACCAACCCCAAAAGAAAATGAGACGTCATATGCCGCAGTAGCAGCCTTAGAGAAGAAACATCCAGGAATACAAATACTGGCACGACCAAACCATAGAGGACTCTTCACGATTACACCGCAGACGCCGGAAGCAGTTGAGATCATGAAGCAGGAAGTGCAAATACTAGACCCAGCAGAAAGGACATAGAAGGGCATCATTTGTCGATACCCAATAATCCTCCCCATAGACCCCATAAAGGAACTCTCCTACATTCAGGATGCAGTACGTTGTAGGAACAAGGCTGGAGAGCCAACACAAAAGTACTGGCAGTATTCAAAGGAAGGAGACCAGACAAGTGGTCATCCCAATATGGGAAAATTCCTACAGAGGCCTACACACACGGAACCTTTGAGATGCTTCAAATGCCAGCGATTCGGACACCACCAGAAACAATGCGTAGCACAATATGTAGTCTGTGGTGTCTGCAGTTCAAGACACGACACCACCAGCTGTATACAGCAACACAATAACAAAGAGAAGACAAAAGCCAAATGCCCCAACTGCGGGCAAGGACACAATGCGTGGTACAAAGGGTGCCCGACACAGCTTCAAATAATCTGGAAAATGAAGGGACTACCTCAGGCTCAACAACACCAGCAACAACTACCCCAGCGACAACCACACCAGCAACAACTACCCCACCGACAACCACACCAACAACAACTACCTCTCAGACAACCACACCAGCAACAACTACCCCTACAACAACCATACCAGCAACAACTACCTCACCAACAACCCCAACAGCAAGCCCCTCCTACAAGACCTCCACAGCAGCACACACACAATCCTACACAACAGATGCAACAACCCCAACAACAAACTGCACACACACACCAGCCTAAGCAACACAGACAACAACACAAAACTCTCCCACCACCACCCCCTATAAACAAACGAGACCCCAGACTCAAAGAACACAGACACCAAGATGCACGCGTTGACACATAGACTCCATCCACAAATCCCACTCCTTTCTCCACCTACAACACCCCAGTCACAAAAACACCCGTTCTTCCAAATCCTACTCCTTTCTCCACCATCAACACCCCATCCAGAAAAACACCACTACTTACCCTCCCACCCGCCCCAACCACCGCACCTTCATCCTCACATCCTACCCACAGCACCCCAGAGTCCCCCTCCAAAAGAAATGCAGTCTCCATCACTCGTGAGGAATTTCGATGAGAGGTAGCCAGAGTTGTGGAAGCAGTTATAGCACAACTCTTCCCAGGAGTGGACTACACAGCAACACTGAGGAACACAGTTGCAGCCCTTTTATAAACCAAAATGGCTGAACACAATACAAATAATAGAGACAACCAAAACTGCAGGAATACACTAAAGAACAATCTCAAAATCCTTCAGTGGAACATAAACAGTGCCAACACAAAATATGCCCTCCTGCAATCACAAGTGCTGTCAGAAGGGCATGATGTCATCCTCCTACAAGAAACTCTAGTAAGAGAAACCGCCAAATTCACATTCCAGGGATATACAGTGTACAGAACCCCACACACAAATGAAAACAGAGGGCTAATCACGCTTATCAAAGCAACAATTCCCTCTGAACAAACAAGAAATATAGACTGTGGTCAAGGGATAGAAACGCTAAGTGTCCTTATAAGACTAGCAAATACCTCCCAACATATACAAAGGCCATAACAAAACCTTTGAAGGAGAAAACCTTTTCAGTGCAGTCACATCACCCGTGTCTACACTCACAGCAACATACAAATGCAGCAGGCAGACACATAAATCTGCTAATGGAAGAATTTCTAAAGTGAAGCTGCTAAATGATATCAATGAAGCAACACACCTCCAAGGCAGAAGGCTAGACTTGAGCTTCATATCCAAAAATCTACAGGAAAACTGCACATGGAAATTGCACCAATATTGGCCAGCGATCACTTTGCAATATATAGAAACTAACATAAGGATAACAAAAATACTTCCACCACCATCTCCCCAGCAGGTTGGAGACCAGATGTATGTATGTATTTATGCCAACTGGTTAGTGTTTGAAAACCTTATGACCAGTTGGGTAACACAGTGCATACAAGACCCAGCCCAAAACATGAACCAACTGCAAGAGAACTTTGAAAAGAGCCTACACAGTGCAGCAAATGCTTCCATGCCAAAGAGAACCTTTGGTACAAACAAAATCCCCCACAAAGACAGCTGGTACTACAACTCAAGAATAAAGGAAATGAATTCGAGAGTTAACAGAACAAGGAAGCTCTTCAGGAAACAACCCACAGATGAACTACATGCTGTCTTAAGGGATGTAATGAATCATGCAACCAAAACAGCCAGAGAAGTAAAGCGGGAAACCTGGCTGATGTGGTGCTCACAGACGACCCGTCTAACCCCAATAGCGAAATATGGTGGTGGTTCAACAAGGTATCAGGAAAGACCAGACCACCACAAGCACATCATCCCAACCCACAGGCAGAGGCGAACAGACTTGCGCAACATTTTGCTGACTGGACCAGAACGGCACATCTGCCACCTGCCACAAGGGAAAGGCAGGTGACATTAGATCCAGGAGATGACTAGTTATCAACACAGTGTGCAATGAGCCTGACGACACTGACACCCCATTCACAATGAATGAGCTTAACAAAGCCCTCCAAAAGGAAAGAACACAGCTCCAGGATCAGACATGATCACATACAGCATGCTGAAAAATATGGGCACAGCAGCCAAGGAAGTACATCTGCACATAATCAACAGAACATACACTGAGCAAGTCAGACCCACACAATGGAATCAACAAAACACACAATCAATTCTCAAACCCAAGGAACCAAACTCATACAGGCCCATCTCTCTCATCAGCTGCACAGAAAAGACTGCAGAGAGAATGGTACTAAACAGACTCATATGGAAAACAGGACCACTACATCATCGACTATACGGTTACAGAGAAGGAATAGGCACACAAGAATGCCTAGCAGATGTAATGGCAACAATAAACAACAGAAAGTCAATTGTAGTTTTTCTCGATTTAGAAAAAGCCTACGAACTAGCCAGCGCAGCAGTCATCCTTGCTACCTTGGTGGACAAAAGAGTTAAGGGTAACCTGTTAGCATGGGTCAAAGGATACATGCAAAACAGACAAGCCAGAGTCACCTTCCAAGGTGCAAGCTCAGATTTTCTCAACTTAGAAAATGGAACACCACAGGGAGGAATACTTAGCCCCTTCCTCTTCAATGTACTAATGGAAAATGTAGCCACAATCACCCTCCCAGAGGGAGTGGAAAATTTTCATTTATGCAGACGATGTGTGCTTAGTGAGCACACACAGGTACAGATCCTACCAAAATATGCAAAATGCAATAACACAAATTGAAAACAGCTGTACAGATCTTGGTCTAAAAATCAATACAGCAAAAACCAAAGCAATGGCAATTAAACATGACCTAAACCCAAATGAAATACAACTCATGGGTGAACCCATCGAATGGGTAGAAAACTTTGTGTACCTAGGAGTAAATATCAACAAACAACTCTCTCCACGCAAAGAAATAGAAATACTTAAGCAAAAAATCAAATGCAGGCACAATGCCATGAGAAGAATCACCTCTCTAAAACAAGGAGCAGTATAGGCTACCATGCCCTCAGAACCTTCTACATACAGACAATAAGGTCAACTGTGGAGTACGCAGCACCTGTCCTTACTCGCCTCACAAACACAGAACAAAAAAGCTTCGAAGTAATCCAAAACAATGCCTTAATACTCATCACAGGTGCACCCATGTGGACTAACTTATGTCTCTTGAGAAACGAAAAAAACTTACAATCTCTAACACACAGAATAGATCAGAGAAACATCCATACTGCTAAAAAACTTGAAAGGTAGCAGGAACTGCCCACTCAAGAGAGAAATCAAGAAAAACATCGAGCTTCACGAGGAACTAGACCCCCAAGACATATGCTGGTGACCTCCTAGCAGCTTTAAGGAGAGTAGGAATGCAAAATCAAGCTGCCGCAATCAAGGAAGACACGCCAATCGCAGAGTACAGAGAACAAGCACCCTGGGAGCCTGAACTATTCAAGATAAACTTTACAGTCCTCCCTGCAAGCAAAGAAGCATGCACTGCTCAACAGCTAAGGCTTGCAGCCCAAGAGGCAATCAGGAAAACTGCAGCCACAAATGAATATTTTACAGATGGATCAGCAGATCCCAGCATCCCAGCAGCAGCAGGGTCCACTCAACAACCCTCAAAGGATGCTGGAGGCTCTCTGACAATGCCTCCACTCTACAAACTGAACTGATTGCCATTGCAAAAGCTCTAGAAGACTCTCAGCATAGGCAGGGAAACACAACAATTCATACTGACTCAAAAGGAGCACTACAGGCTATAACAAAAGGAAAAGCAAAGGAAAACATCAGACTTCTATCAAGCATATGGGCAATTGCAAGCCTCCATCAAAACAGGAACAGGGAAATAACATTAAACTGGATTCCGAGCCATGTGGGAATCCAAGGAAACGAAGAAGCAGATTCTTTAGCAAAAAGTGGGTTGCTACACACCAACATTAGTATCAAAATCACCCCCTCGCTCACACAACTGAAAAACAAGGCAGCAGCACACTGCCAACTACAGGAGGAAAGCAAAGTCAGAAGAGCTGTTTTCGGTGGCTCAAAACCGCCAAATGGTACATGGACACCGTAAACCTAAAACCACACAATATAACCAAAGACATGTCACTGGCCAAAGCAGTCATAATCCATCGGCTAAGGCTAGGATACCTGTGCACATGGCAAAGAATAGTAGACAATCCTCAACCATGCAAGTACTGTGAAACAATCCCAGAAGAACCCTGGAACACTACCTTCTTGACTGTACAGAAACAGAACAGCTAAGAACAAGTTATGAAGGTAATGAAAGAACAGCTACCCAAATAACAAAGCACATACTGATAAACATCCATGAATTTGCAGGCTTCCTATGCTCCTACCCACCACCAAGATAACTCTAAAGAATCCATACCTTTAACCACCCACTCTCCTTCCCAATTCTTAAATCAGACTCAACAGACCCGACCCAGACAACAAATCAAAATCCATACCATTCATCTCTAGATGCTGACTCTTTTAGAAATCACTCCCCCCCTATCATTCCATCCATCACAATCAACACCCAACAAATACACAAAACACATACAGCAGACACAAGAATTAGGACCGGACAAGGAATATGGCTTTGATCACCACCAACTAGCATACTAGCTACCTGTGCCTACTACTCAATTCTTCTTTTTTTCCATCTGTTGGCCTCTCCCACTAGCCAACACTCACTGCTATCGTACTTTTATCCTCATCTGATGGGTACCTTAGGGTTCAAAGAGGTTGCAACCTTGCCTGTTAAATCTTTTCATTTCAAAATTCACCCCCACCAAAATCACTTTCATGTATCATAATAAAGTTTTCATTAACCTACCCATCTCACAGACTCATCATCGACATATAAAGTTACGGCTGCTCTAGGAGCAAGAGCCCATGCTGGCACAAGGCCAGCTAAATCTAAAACAACAATAGCTCTAAGCAAGATGTGCATTTATCTGGCACAAGGCCAGCTAAATCAAAACAACATAGTAAATAATTAGCCAGGCTGCTCTCAGTGCAAGAGCCCAGTCCTTGCTGGCACAAGGCCAGCTAAATCTGAAACAACAACAATAATAAATAATTTAATACCCAGTTGATCTTTCTTGCATAAAATATCATTACAGGAGGTTATAGAACATCTTCAATGAAATCAATGGTGGATGGGAAAGAACTATAGATAGTACTTATATTTGTATATCTGTATTATATATATATGTATATATCCATATATATATATATATTATATATATATATATATATATATATATATCTCACTGGACATGCAGGATAAAAATGAAATAATGGCCATCATTAATATGTAGATGTTAGGGCTACCCTTGAATTTAAGACATATATAAAACTGTTAATTTTAGGTAGACATAAGCAACAAAAATTAAATAGGAATTTGATGAATAGAGATAAGAGCTACAGTTTGAAAGAAATAACTGGAAGATGAAAACTACAAAAAGATATGTAATGCATTTTTGTATTGGGAGAGAGCTCTAATTACCGAGGTTTGTGAAAATTTAGTACAGGTTTTTCCCAGAGCATAGGAAAGACAGACAAGAATTCTTAAATTACAACAACCATAGGAAAAAGACAATGATGAAGCTGTTGGGAAATTCTTATTAAGTGAAGAATATGATGAAAAGCTCATAACATCCAGACCAATAAAAAGGAAAAGAAAACGGACATACAAAATTGAGATGCCGTTACTAAGGGCATCAATCCTGATGAAACTGAGTAGAGGAAGAAGCCATAAGTTGTTTACACTTTTCAGCCCAAAACCCGAACTGCAGAAACGCTATCATAGGAGGATCAACTAGGAGCAGAATGTGTTATTTGGTTAATGCTCTGGACCTATAAGATGGAGTGTTTTGGTATAGTAACTTTTACACTTTGTTGTATGGGTTGATTTGAGCCATTCGTGATATATTAGCTTTAGACCTTGTTTATTCTGACAGTTTAAAAAATTAAAGAGAATGATTAACCCTATTTTTATTGATAAAGGCTATTAACTTACCAAAGAAAACCGAAAGGGTCGTTTTAGCCCTAGCCTATATGTAAATTATGTAGTGACAAGGGCCAGTTGAGAACGACGGACGCTGTTCCGCCAACGAAAACAAACCCAACCACTCTTAGAGTGCCGTGTCCTGACCTAGCCTAACCAAACCGTACCTTACAACCTGAAGATTAAGGCGCCAGAGTTCTGGTCTGGCCACGAACCCCCCTTCCACCCAGTTAACACTGAACATTGGAAACGTGGACTAAGCTTCCACTCGGGGGTAGTGTTAGAGCCTGGTCCTGATCAGTTCCATTTTGTTTGGTTTTATGTAAGCCCTCCAAGAATTGAGTCCCTCTTTATAATGATGATCTAGTTTTAGATAAAACCACAAAGGAGCCTTATAAATGTTGAGATTCAGTGTTTTCTCATTAGGTTTTTTGACCAAGTAGCTCCTGCAAAGCATGCAGTCCACTTTAGTTCCATTTTTTTTTTAATTTGCTTTTTTCCCAAGTTGCATAGAAGATTATTAATCAAATATGATCTGTATTATTTTTCAAGCTTTTGACAACACCCTTTATATACTGTCTGACTTGTAACCTTGCCGATGCTTGATATGTTTTATGTTTAGTATCACAATTACCTTTCTTTACAAAAGAGACACTTGAAGATGTTGCACATTTTCATTTGATTTGTGATTGTTCCAATACAATATACAAATGAGTCAGTCCTTTAGGTTTAAATTACTTTCAGCGTGGGGACTCAGAAACGACCTTGCAATATTAAACATCACTGAGCAAGGTGGTTAGGTGCAGTAACTCTACCAGACATCGAAGGTGGAATACCCTGCCAAAATAAACATTCCAGTTTGTTCTTCAGATGCATTGCAGACGCCAGAGACTAAATGATCTCATTGTCTGACTGTGTCTTAAGTCTTGATTATCCGGAGGGACCCAAAGTATTTTTGTCTATATATTACATGTGTTTGATATTTATTAATACAAACCCACGATTTGTGATAACCTTGGATAAGCCTCGTTCCCTGCATCTGTGTCTCAGGTTTGACAGCCATAGGGCGTGTTTAGAGGGCATAACCGAAAAGGTATATGCTTCTCTTCCAGCAGCCCATTATTTAGATACTGATTATATTTATCAGTAAAATAACTGTTCAGAGATATTATTTGGGACGTAATATCTTCGCTTCCCTGTATTGATTACATTTTAGAGTTCAACATGTGAATGTCCAGAAGAACTAACCGCATAAATAAAATAAGTACCAAAATTAAACAGTAAAATGTAAAATTTTTAGCATATTTAAAATAAGTATATTTAAAAACTTCTTATAAATTACATTTATGAGTAAAAACTTATTTTATATTAGCTATGGAGGGGTTGTATACAGGTATTGTCTAACCTTATAAATGTAAAATCGAAAATCATTCGTATTAACCTAAAAATAACTTTTTCTGATAAACATGACACTCTTTCTGAGAAACATTACAGTAAAAACAAATAGTGGTGTTTCGAACCAACTCCCTACTGGATGTAAACAAACGACTTAGAAAATTTTCTGAGGATGCGATTAGATAATCATTAATATCAATGATATGGTTGAATCTTGAATCAAAAGTGTGTTCAGAGACAAAGTTTTATTATTTTATATTATGAAGATTATAGTGTGACCTATTTTCTTATATCTCACCGGGAGTTGTTCTGGAATTGACCGTTATTTCAACCTTTCTTTACGTTTCTTTCCCTCTGTATTTCGTGTATTTATGACTACTCTTTTAAAGTGTGCTGAGTGTTGTTTCGTGATTTAGAAATTTCGCTATATTTGAGAGTTGTTGAGGGGAGGCTAAATGTGATTAAATTGTTTTAAGTTTCTCGTCTTCCACGACGGTCAAGGTGGACTGGTCAGACCTTCCTTCTCTCCCTGTAATCGTTCTACTTTTTTCTCCTTCTGGCTATTCTCTCTCCTCTAGCCCCTCTTTGCTGAACGTTGGCTAAGGCTCAGAGGTGGGAGGGTAGGCTATGGCCTGTTGGATTGACTGCTTCTGAGGGGCCTTAACAATTTGCTGCATAGGTCGCATTTCCTAATGTAGCCAGAGGAGTCTGCCTCTACTAAACATCTTTACTTTCTTTCAGGTTGACAAGGAAATCAGAGATGCTCCAGTAGTTGGCTGGATATCTCAGGGGATATCTTGCATGAAGGAGTCCCGACATTCATTTGGTTTTGCTTCAGGATCGACCACAGTACCTGGTTGGAATGGCATAGTTCCACGTCTGGATTGTTCCGACTCTATTCCCGCCAGTGTGGATCAATTGCTGTCATTGCTGACCTTCATGTATGCCGTGGCACTGACTGCCTCTGGCATATCTGTGGTCCATCTGCTCCTGCTGTTTCCTGTGTTATGCTTTTGTTAACTCGACAACAGTCTCTGGGTGGCTCTTCCTGGCCTCCTGCCGCAGCTGTCCTGATCGTTCCTGTCGCTGCTGGTGACGTTCATGTGACTCTCTAATGGCTGTTGCTGTAGCTTCTGCCCTCTGAACTGCTTCTGTAGCTCCTGCATCGGCTGTCCTGATGGTGCCTACTGCTTCTCCTGGTGGTGGTATCCTGGGCTGCTTCCATTGCGTTCCTGCCTAGCTGCCCTGGAGGTCAAGTTACGATGTCCACCATCCCGGTTGAAGATGTGACTTTAAATTCTGAAGGAAGTAAAATAACTGTGGAACGCCAATGGCTGTTGCAGTCTAGCTCCTGCCTTCTGAACTGCTTACGTAGCTCCTGCATCACCTGGTCCTTTTTCATACCTGCTGAAAAGAAAGGTGGTAAATAATCCTGGGCCGTTTCCGTGTGTTCCTGCCTAGTGAACTGGAGGTTTAAGATATTTCAAAGAATATCCTGTAAATGGGTTTTAAATGAAGGTGATTTCCAATCACCCTGTGGAAGTGGCTTAAACTTTCTGTCAACTTATCTTTGATTTCATCTTCTGCTGGCTCTTCCCTTGATCCTCTTTTGAGGTACTCGAGGGGTCCTGGAAATGGACATTGACTTTCAAACAAGGAGAGGAAGGCTACCATCTTTTAGGATGCCCTCGGATGTCTAGGGACAGCCTCCTGTCTGAACAGTGGGTCTCAAATTAGCTTTTGGTCCTTCGGCGATTAGGAAACCGACCTTCCATAGCCCTGACTTTTGAGCTGTTTTTTCTGCCAGTGGATCTTTTCTCCTTTTTTTGTGATCCTTCCCAGTCCTTTGAGGTTGCAAGCTCAATGACGGAGCTGCTTCGGGCCGCTTGTTCGCATCTGTCCTGGGTGCTGGAGAAGTTGCAGGAATTCGAGATCCCGATTGGTGTGAGAGTACACTCCCAGCCCAGTTCAGGAGCAGTGTGTTCTAAAGATCTACTGAGGCACCCAGGTGTGCAGGTCTTTGAGTTTGAGGGGAGCAAAACAGTACTGCTCCCTTCCAGTGCTTAGGGACAGTGCTCCGATGAGTTCCCAGTCTAGTGTCTTAACCCATCGGTTCATTTCACCAGAAGGAGCAAAGAGATTTACTTCTGGAGTCCTCTGGGACTTTTGAGGGATCTGACTTCTCTTGCTCCGGGTGTGGAAATTTCTCTCATTGTCTTTTCCTGCCCTCTTCTTGGGGAACGATTCACATTCTCCTGAGAGGTCTGGCTTTCTCCCGCCGTGAGAGTGAGGCCTCCACTAACCTTTTAAACCCTTTCCACGCCAGTTTAGAAGTCTGAAGCTTCCCTAAGACTGGTTCTGACCTGGCCTTGTTCCACAATATTGTTCCATCCTCGGTCCTTTCATTAGCCCTGTCTGACTGGCACTCCGCTGGAAATGGCCACTCTTGAGCAAGTTGGTTAGGCACCAACTACTGTGACCAGGTGACAGGGATACCTGCCTGCCCGGATGTAAACATTCCAGTTTTGCTTTTGTGAGCCGGCATCCCAGCACAAGACGTGGCCCTGTTCTCTCCGCCTGACTGTCGTTAAGCTCCACTGTCCCAGGTAGGATCTTTCTCTATTTTTGTTTATAGAGGCATGTTTGATATTTATTAATACAAACCGCAAAGATTTGTGATAACCTTGCATGCCCACCTGCCCTGCCAGTGTCTTGGGTTTGTGGCTCGGCAAAGGGCATAACTGGCCCCACAATCCCAACTGCTCTGGTAATGCTTCTCTTCCAGCAGGCCTTTCTGGTACCCCAAGGTGCCCTGGCTGGCTAGTATCTTGGTTGCACCTCTGCCCCAGTCATTCATCGGGACGTAGAGTTCGTTCCTGCTTCTTGGGCTTCTCCCTCCATGTATAAGGCAACATCTGGCTAATTCCCTCCTACTTATGCTGAGTGTTGCTCTTGCCTGATGGGGATTTGAGAATTCATCCTGAAGAAGGGAGGGTGCGGGCCGAAGAAGAAGTTCCGCCTTCGGCGCCTTGGTGGCCTCCCCTCCGTCCAAATCTTTTTTCTCTTCCCGTCTTCTTCCTTCTCCCCTTTAGTAGATGTCTCACCTTCTCCCCATCCTCGGACTTCATCGGACTGAAGACACAGGGGAAGCAACAGGGCAACCTCTTGCTGACTAGAATACCTCCAAATCACTAACCCAGTTCCTCTAGCGTTTTGGAGGAGCCTCCTACTGATTATCTTTGCTTTTTTCTTTCAGGTTGACAGTGAGCATCGCAGAACCACAGCAGTAGTTAGCTGGATATCAGGTGCTCGCATGAAGCAGTCCCGACATTCATTCAGTGTTGCTTAAAGACTTTCGATCCCAAAATTACCTGGTTAGATGACATATTTCCATTCGTATCAGGATCGCTCTGACTCTGTTCCAGACATGTGGATCGACTCTCTGTCATTGCTGGTTTTCATGTATGCTGTAGCATGCCTCCTGGTTCTGGTGGTCCATCTGCTCCTGCTGTTCCCCGAACATGCTCTTGTCATTATGGACGACAGTCTCTGAGGTCCTCTTCCTGGTCTCCTGCCGCAGCCGCCTTGATCGTTCCTGTTGCTGCTGGTGACTTTCAAATGACATTTCAGTATGCCAGCCAGCTGCAGTAGCTCCACCTTCCGAACCGCCAACGTGGCCTGGCTCACCTCCTGCATCGAGCATGTCCTGATCTTGCCCGCTGGTTCTCCTAGTTTGTCTCGTGCCCAGGGCCACTTCTGTTGTGTTCCTGCCAGCTGCCCTGGAGTTTACGATCATGTCTGCCATCCTGTTCAGATGTTGACAGTGAAATCATAGGAAGCAGCCTGATGGAAGTGACGTTCTGGCCATTGCAATATCTTAGCCTCCGGAGTTTCTGTCATATCTTGCATCGGCTGTCCTGATGACCTGCTACCTTCTGGCGCAATCGTGCCTGGGGCCATGTCCCTGTTTTGTTCCTGCCAGCTGGTGAGAGGTTACGATGTCTGCCATCCTGTAGAAGATGTTGGCCCAAGATGAAGGAAGTGCCCCTGTTGAGGTGATGTTCCTGTTCCTGCAGTGTTCCTGCCTTCCAAACCACTGCCATAGCTCCTGCATCAGCTGTCCTGATCATGCCTGTTGCTTCTCCAGATGTGTCCTGGCTGCATCCGCTGTGTTCCTGATTTACTACCATGGAGGTTCCAAAATTTCCTGTCCACCATCCTGTAGAAGATGTCAGAAGGAGAGTGAAGAAGTCCTGTGGAAGTAGCCGCCATCTTCTTCATCTTATCTTCGATTTCGTCTTCTGTTGCCCTTCCCTTCTTCTCCAAGAGGGTCCCGAAACAGTGACCTCCAGTTATGCTGAAGGAGAGGAATGCTGCTTCTTGCCCTTGATGCCCTTGGATGGGGTTTCCAGGGGGCTGCCTCCTTCAAGGAGGCAGTGGGTCTCTCATTGGCTCTTCCCTGACCTGGGTTAGGAACAGATTTGCATTAGCCCTGGGTTTTGCATTCGGAAGTTATGGGCAGAAGACCTCAGTTTGCGATCCTATAAACAAGTCTTAGAAGTTCCACCTCTAAGATGGGGCGCTCTGTCGGGTGCTGTTCTCAAGTCACACCGAATGCTCATCAAAACTATGGAATCTCGAGATCCCGATCTGGTCTGAGAGAGATTTTCCTCGGCCCAGTTTGGTGCAGGCAGAGAAAATGGCCAAGGCACAAGATATGTCTTGTGTTTTGGTTCTTCCTGCACCAGTTTGCAGTGCTCAGTGTGTTTGCCAGTGCTCGGTCAGTTCCCATCCTGGTGTCTTGGTCCTGTCGGGTTTGAACATCAGAAGAAGCAGGGAAGAGGTTCACTTTAGAGTCCTGTGGGACTTCTAAGGGACTGACTCTTCCAGGAGACAAGTTTCTCTTGTTTGGCTTTTCCCTGCCCTTGGGTTGGGAACCGATTCACATTCTCCTGTGGGATCTTGTTCCCGGGGCCTTGAGTGTGCAACCTTCGAGGACATTCTCGATTCCAGTTCCTTGAAGTCTGTGTCTAAGACTGGTTCTGTGCCTGGCTCTTTGTCTCTATTAGGAAACAAAGCAGCCGATCCCAATGATTTTTGGAAGTCTCTTGGGTAGCTGGAAAGAGCTATAATTTCTTCGCTCCTTTCGCGAGTGCTTAGGATAAAATGCTGTGCCAAGACACCCAGGTGTCTGTGGAAATGCCGGCACACCCAGGTGTTTGGGTGCCGAGACGCTCTCCGTGTCTGGTTTAGCCGAGACGCCAGGTGTCTCGAAACTGCCCACCAGCTGTTTTGACACTGCTGGCCGGTCTTTGATTGCTTGTCAGTTCGAACTTTGGGTTCGGTTCATGCAAGATAGCAGACACAGAATTCCCCTTTGAACCTTCTTCTGAAGGGGCCTCGGCCTCGGAGGAGTTTAGAGTTGTCTTGAAACAGCATTGTTCACAATATACAAACCCTCGGTCCTTTACATTAGGGATTACTTTCAGGCCAGGCTGGAAACGGCGCGAACTTCAAACAAGGTGGTTAGGCAGTTAACTACTGTCTGGGAGGCGGGAGTACCGCCTGCCCATGATGTAAACATTACAATTTGCTTTTGGCCGTCGTGCGTTGGACGTTGTTCTTCCAGCCTCTGCCTGACAGCTTTTTCTGCTTTTGGTGGGAAATTCTCATTTTTTTTATATTTGCAATGGAGAAATCATCTAAACCCTCCTATCCCCAGCGTGTGTGTCCCGGGGTCAAGGAAAAATGCAACTCTTTTTAGATCTAGAGTCGACGTGGACCCACACGCCCTCTGTACATCTTGCAGGGGCGTCTGTGTTCATGGTCGACGACCCTGGCTCTGTTGTTCTGGTCCTCCGAGCAATGGGGGTAAGTTCGAGGGGAGAGAGTTACCGTCTTCCTACCAAGGAGTCGTTCGAGGGAAATGCGCCCCCGGGACTCCAGTGGTGGCGAGCGTGTGGGCTTGTTTCTCCCTCCCGGCGAACTTCCCTGCTTGCTCCTCTCCTCAGGTGAGACTCCCCTTCCTTCCTCTTACATTTCATCGTTTGTGGAAGGGCGCTGGGAGAATTGGACCGACATCCTCTCTGAAGTCTCTTCCCATTCTGGAGGGAGTTTTTCCTCCAGAGCGACTAGAGGCTTCTTGTACTGACCCAACTTTTGCTTCAGGACTCGGGCTGGATAGCCAGACACCGATCCCAAGTTCATCCTGGCTACACCTGGGCCTACCTGGCACGTCACTGGAGGGATTGGCTCCTCTGCCCCTTGCTCCAGTAACGACCACAGTCGGCAACGACAGTCACTACAACATCTGTCACCATGTCAGTTTGGATAACTTCCGGTGAAGGTTGCATCGCATCTGGACACCCAGATCTCAGCTTCCCTGTGTTGCAACATGCTGTTCCGCTGCCTCCTGGCTTCCTGGCTCCCTTCACGGCGCTGGCCCCGCCCATGGTGACGTCATCATCCCTTATGTGACTGTCGCTGCACCCGCTGACCCTGGCCTGTCCACGACTTCTGTTCCTCGCTCTGACTTTCCAGCCCGGCCCTTCGTCTGTTCCTCTCCCCATCCCATCGACCTGGTGCGGCCCGGCTTGAATATCCACATGGGAGGGCAGCGCCTGAATTCAGGCCCCTCCCACTTTTGTTCCTGGCCGACACGCCTTGCTCCTGCCCAGGCAAATGCTAGCTCGAGCTCCACGAATCTCTGCCCGGGATGTGCCATCTGCTGCAGCCCCTCCTGCTGTTCCTGAGTCTGTGGCCTGCATATCTCCTGGTATTTTGATGGTTTTATCTGAAGCAGATGGTGAAGAAGAAGAAGAAAATACAGGAAGGTTAGTGAATCATCTTCATCTTCGTCATCATCCGTCTGCTGCTTCTTCCGCTTCTCCTTCCGAGGCTTTGCAGCTGAAGAAGAAGAAGTCTGCCTCTCCCCTAAGAAACCTCGCACCGAGACTTCTAAGGGTCTGCCTCCTTCCACAGGGAAGGCAGTGGTATCTCTCATCGGCTCTTCCTGATCCACGGATCAGAGAACTGCTGCTCTGGCCTCCGGGTCAGTCGCATCGGGAGCCAAGAGCATGCAGACCAAGGTCTGCAACCAAGCTGTGCCTAAGAAACCTGCTTATCAAGGCCAGCGAGTCCACATCAGACACTTTCGGCCCTCCGATTTACTTGAAACACCTGGGTTTTTGAGGAGACCCAGGTACCCCAGGCTGATACGGGAGAAACTTCTCGGTGTACAGACCCGGGCATGAGGTGAGAGAAAGAGTCCAGGCATGCAGGTGCCTCGACTCTTCCTACTGGCACTTCTGTGTGTGCCAAGTCAGGTTCCTGGGATAGTGCTTTGGTTCCTTGGGTCCGAACGCCAGGAGAGGCAGAGAAGAGGTCCCCTGCTCAGTCTTCTCGAGAGGCTACAGTCTCAAAGAAGACTGGGGCGTGTCTAGAGGACAGCGCAGGCTCGTGCCAGCCAGACGCGCTCGCGCCAGCCAGATGAGTGCTCTACTCCTCCCAGTCCCCGGCCACGCCCGCACGGCCAGCCTGGCTTGATGGGACAACTCACACGAGCCGCTCCGCTTCCTCGGGAGACTGCTCTAATTCAAAGCACTCTCCTTAACCCGTGGCTTCACCCCACCACCGATGGTTGGTGACAGCTCCTGGCCCAACCCTGCTGGTTCTGCCAGCAAGGCCAGTGGGAGCGCCTTCCTCCTCCTCCGCCTGTCCCCTCCACCTCCTCTGGGAGTGGTTCCTTCCAAGGGGCGAGGCTCGGTTCTGGACCAGGTCTTACGCTAGCGGACAGGAAGGTTCAGATGAGTTTTCTCCCCTGCAGAGTTCTGTCTCTGGAAGGACTGGGGGTCCTCTGCCCCAGGATCGCGGACACCCTGAGATACAGAGGACTTTTGCAGAGGTTATTGCGCTTGATTCTGTCAGCACAATCACCTCGGGAAAGGTACCACGGCCTCAATCCAGGATTGTCCGTCCATCTGAATCCTTTTCTGGACCCAGAAGGAACCCAAGGCTGATGGGGCTGCCGTGGTCCACGCTTGCCCAGGGGTCCTCAACCAGGTGAATAGTCTTGTGTCTGGGTAGGACAGTTCACTTCTCAGGTCGAGCCGCTTGGATAAGCTTCTCCCCTCTGCCTCACCAGAAGCACTTCTACACTCCAGCTGTAGGGGCATTACCGACTAAACAGGTTGACCCGGACCTCACACGTCTGGATCCGGGTCTGACATTGCAGCAGCTTACTGCAGAGAGCATCTCCCTCTCTCAGCAAGAAGCTGTAACCCTGCAAGCCACCGCCATGGCGGCCTTCCAAGCAGTCTCCTGGCTCGATCTGTGGTCCTTCACAGTATCAAAGGTAGCTGCTTCCTCTGGTGCTATCGTGCCTGGGGAGGACTCCGCATTTGGGAAACTGTGCCAGTCTGGGGGTAGGGCTATCTCAGTACCTCCTCCCACCAGACGGCAAACCTGTGGACAAACCTGGTCCTGAAGCGCAGGGACGCTGTTCTCTCTCGCTGACTCCAGGTCCACCTAGGTCCCCTGTCACCAATAACCCTAAGGAATGGACAGTTGCTGGGTTCCATCCTTTCTCTTCCCCAGAGAGTTGGTGGATGCCGCGGTGGACAAGCGCCGTCTCGATGACAGTGACTGGCTTGTCCACCAGGCAGTGGCCAAGACCTCTGGGTCTTCTCATACCACTTGTGTTTTCGGCCAGGTCTTTAAGGGCCAGGCTGGCACTTCCTCGGCCCCTAAGAAGTCCCAGTCTTCGAAGGGGTCCCGTGGAAACACCCAGCCTTCTTCTTCCTCGAGAAAGGGGGTTCCCTCCCACCCCTTTCAGCTAGGGGCGGCGTTCCCCCCCAAAAGCTGCCGAAGGTGGGGTGGTGCCTGTTGATCCATTGGGCAACGTGGCAACGACACGGAGCCGAGACCTGGAGAGTGGATGTCCTTCGGGAGGGATATCTACTACCCTTCGAGCCTCGGCCTCCCCTCACCTACACTCCAGTCCATCTCCACACGTATGTCCAAGGACACCGCACTACAGCAAGAAGTGCAAGCCATGCTGAGCAAGGGTGCTGTAGAAGTCGTGTTGGACCAGTCTCCAGGCTTTTACAGCCGTGTCTTTCTCATTAAGAAAACCTCAGGGGGGTGGAGACCGGTCATAGACCTCACTTCCTTGAACCGCGATCCGTGCTTGCTTCCATTAGGGAGAACGACTTCATGCTTACGGTGGACTTGAAGGATGCAAAAGTGAACCCCATTTTCCTAATGTGTCCCACACCCCGGTCCTTAGGTCAAATCCCATGCCCACCTTAAAATCCCCCTAAAAACACTTAGAACTGCCCATTTGTTCCGACACAATATACAAACCCTCGGTCCTTTACATTAGGAGAAACTTTCAGGCGTAGGCTGGAAACGGCCGTTAAACTCTTGAACAAGGTGGTTAGGCAGTAACTACCTCCAGGTAGGCGGGGATACCCGCCTGCCCGGATGTAAACATTCCAGTTTGCTTTCGGCTGTCAGCCATTGCTGACGTATTTTTCGTTCTCTCTGCTGACTGTCGTTAAGCTCTTTACGGTGGGATCTTTCTGTATTTTTGTTTATATATTGCGTGTGTTTGATATTTGCAATACAAACCCACGATTTGTGATAACCTTGTGTAAGCCGTCGTTCCCTGCCTGTGTCTTGGGTTTGACGGCCAAGGGCATAGCTGGAGTAAGCGTAGCCAAGTGGTAATGCTTCTCTCCAGCGGCCCTTTACGTAAATACTGAAGGCGCCCCTGTACTTTCGGGATTAGTTTGGGACGCTTTTTCTTCACTTCCCTACATCCATCGGGACGTAAGATTAGTCCCTTCTTGGGCTTCCGCCCTCCGTGTGTAAGGGGCATCACTAATTTCTTTCTTCTTATGCTGAGTGTTTCTCACCACCTGCGCTTAGAGATTTGGGGGCTGAGTGGGAGGTTACGGGCGTCGTCGATAAGTTCCGCTTCCACGGCGCCCTTGGTGGCCTCCCCTCTGTCCTTTTTCTCTTCCCGTAGGTTCTTCCTTCTCTCTCCTTCGCCCTCTTCGCCGCTCGTCGGGTGAAGACACGGGGAGGGGGAGGAGCGAGCAACCTCGTCTAGAGTACCTCCTAACGCTGCGTAGGGCTGTTCCCCTTGTAGCGGGAGGAGCCTCCTCTACTAATCATATTTGTTTTTCTTTCAGGTTGACAGTGAGCATTGCAGAGACAGCAGTAGTTGGCTGGATATCATATATCAAGAATATCTTGTATGAAGCAGTCCCGACTGTCATTCAGTGTTGCTTCGGGATCGACCACAATACCTGATTAGATGACATATTACCACGCCGGGATCGCTCTGACTCTGTTCCCGCCGATGTAGTTCGATCGCTGTCATTGCTGGTTTTCATGTATGCTGTTGCAATGCTTCCTGCGTATCTGTGGTCTATCTGCTCCTGCTGTTCCCTGTGTTTTGCTCTTGTCAACTCTCACGACAGTCTCGGGCTGCTCTTCCTGGTCTCCTGCCGCAGCCGCCCTGATCGCTCCTGTCGATGCTGGTGACTTTCAATGACACTCTGTCTGTTGCATTAGCTCCTGCCTTCCGAACAGCTAACGTAGCTCCTGCATCGAATGTCCTGATCGTTCCCACTTCTTCTCCTAGTGGTCGTGTGCCGGGCCACTTCCGTTGTGTTCCTGCCTGCTGCCATCCTCTTGTAGAAGACGTGGGCGTGAAGGGAAGGAAGTCGCCTTGTGGAAGTGACGTTCCTGGCCGTTGCATAGCTCCTGCTCTCCGAACCTTTGCCGTAGCTCCTGCATCGGCTGTCCTGATCATTCCTGCTGCTTCTGGCGGTTGTGCCCGGTCCGCTTCCGTGCGTTCCTGCCAGCTGCCCCAGAGGTTACGATGTCCGCCATCCTGTAGAAGATGTCGGCGTGAAGATTTAGGAAGTGGTCCTGTTGAGGTGATGTTCCTGGCCGTTGCAGTAGCTCCTGCCCTCTGAACTGCTGCCGTAGCTCCTGCATCGGCTGTCCTGATCATGCTTCTCCTGGTGGTGGTGTCCTGGCTGCGTCCGTTGTGTTCCTGCCGGACTACCCTGGAGGTTACGATGTTTCGTGTCCACCACCCTGTAGAAGATGTGGGAGTGGAGATGAAGGAAGCTGTCCTGTGGAAGTAGCCGCCGTCTTCTTCATCTTATCTTCGATTTCGTCTTCTGCTGCGTCTTCCCTTCCTCTCCCCGAGGTCCTGGAGGTCCCGAGAATCGGACAGACCTCCATCGGCCGAAGGAAGGATGCTGCTTCTTCCCCTTGATGCCCTTGGACATCTAGGGACTGCCTCCTTCTGAGGAGGCAGTGGGTCTCTCGTTGGCTCTTCCAACCTTCGGGTTAGGAACCGATTCGCATAGCCCTGGGTTTTGTGTTTGGAAGCTGCGGGCGCGCAGACCTCAGTTTGCGTTCCCGTTCCCAGTCTTAGAGGTTCCGCCTCTAAGATGGGGGCTGCTTCGGGCGCTTGTTCGCGAGCCGCTCGAGTGCTCGAGATTCTATGGAATATCGAGTATCCCGATCTGGTCTGGAGAGATTTTCCTGGGCCCAGTTCGGGAGCAGTGCGAGAAAGAAAGGCCGAGGCACCCAGGTGTCTCAGTTCCTCTTCCTGCCAGCACCGCAAGCGCTCCCCGAGTGTGTTTGCCAGTGCTCGGTCGGGTTCCCAGCCTGGTGTCTCGATCCTGTCGGTTCGAACACCAGAAGAAGCAAGGAAGAGATTCACTTTGGGAGTCCTGCGGGACTTCTAATTGACTGACTCTCTTCCGGAAGACAAGTTGGCCGATTCGCATTTTCCTTTGGGATCTTGCGTTTCGGGGGCCGCACAGCGCAGCCTCTCGAGGCCATTCCTCGTTGCCAGTCTTGGAAGTCTGCATCTAAGACTGGTTCTGTGCTTGGCTCTTTTAATCTATTAGGTAACAAAGCAGCCGCTCCCGATTTTTGGAAGTCTCGTGGGTAGCTCGAATTCTATGAATCACGCGCTCTCCTTCGAGAGGCATAGGACGAGGAAGTGCCGAGACACCCAGGTGTCTGGTTGCCGGGACACCCAGGTGTCTGGTTGCCGAGACACCCAGGTGTCTGGTTGCCGGACGCCCAGGTAGACACCCGGTGTCTGGTTGCCGGGGCGCCATGTGTGTCTGGTTGCCGGGACACCCAGGTGTCTGGTGCCGAACACCCAGGTGTCTGGTCGCCGAGACACCCAGGTGTCGGTGTACCGCGACGCCAGGTGTCTCGATTCTGCCCGCCAGCTGCTTCAGTTGCTCGGGGGGCTTCGTTCTTGTGTCTCGAACTTTAGGGTTCGAGCATGCAAGATAGCAGACACAGAATTCCCTATGAACCTTCTTCTCGAGGGCCTCGGCCTCGGCCTCGAAGAGTTTAGAGTTCGGGAAACTAGCAATTGTTCACAGCAGACGAGTCTGGCCTGCCCAGTTATGAGTCTGGCTCTGGCTTGGCTCGACTTGGCTTGCCAGACTGGCTCGGCTTGCCAGACTGGCTTGGCTCGCTTCGCCAGACTCGCCGTCGCCTCTCGCCTCCCTCCCAGTCTGCCGCATACCGACCAGCTGGATCGCGTTCTCTTGATCGGCTCGGTTCGGCTCGGCCCTACTCGGTTTTTTTCCGATTCGGGTTCTCGCCTATGCTCGAGTGAACTTTTGCTCTTCCCAGGAAAGCACTTTGCCACAGCATAGGTGCTCTTCTTTCCCCGTGTGGCAGTAATCTCCTTCGGTTGATTATTGCTCACGGTCCGCCTCTCCTGCTTATCATTCTGGCAGGACAGGTAAGGCTACTCTTTTCTCCTCACCTGTTCTCTTCTCCTTTGGTTGTTCCGAGAGGAGCGAGATGGACAGAGAGAGCTCTGACGAAATTTTCTTTCGGAGTTCGGCTGCCTGGCGTGCTTTGGGTATCGGTTCCCCGATTCTCTCGTATTATAACCAGGTAGCTGAGAAGGGTTTCATGGGATCTGTCAAGGTCTCCCTCCAAGGGGAGAAGTACAGGGGTTTCACGCATCGAAACAGCGAGGGTCTTCCTCTTCAAATTACGACGCCCCGTGTTCTCGGGAACTTCGCGCTGATTCGTCGGCGTGAGGATCCCCGGGACAGGACCGCGGCTCCCCCAATGAATAACCTTCATCACTTGCAACCCTTGCAGTTTCCGAGGGGCCGAGAATGTCAGGGACCGCCGCGGTCCTGTCTTCCGAGAAACGTTCTCGACCTGATGGATTCTTTTCTTCGATGGAGTTAATTCAGGTCGAAACACCAAACTTCCACCCCTGCCTCGGCAGAATATGAATTCTTGCCTCCTTGGAGGGTCTTGCTGACCACAGTTTTTTGGGCAATTCTGGTGCTAAGAAGAAGGACTTTGTCCCAATTCGGATCTCCAGTTTCAGTAAGTCCCGAGTTGGCTCGACCCTTAGGAAACGAACCTTTACTTGGTTCTGCCTTTCTCTTTCAGAGATTTGCCAGATACCCCAGTAATCAAGGTTCCCACCAGGGCACTGCCTTGTCCTTTGGGCAATGGCCAAGAGTTTTGGGTCTTAGTCATTTCAACTCGACCTTGAGTTCAAGCCAGCCCACCTCAACTCCTTAGCTAAGAAGTCCTAGGCTTCAGAAGAAGATTGCAACTGCTGATGCCTGGACAAAATGATGCTTATCAAGTCTCTGGAGCTGGCAGCAACATTGCCAAGACCTGGGAATGGATTCCTTCAGGAGAAGTATCTATTTCCCTTAGGTCTCGGCAATTCTTTCCATCGATCTTCTCATCCCACCACCTCTCCCGTGCTCCCGATTCGGGAAATGCCAGCCGGCTAGAGCTAATTGTCTCGGTTCCCTGTCATCTTGCAGAAGCTTCCCCATGGTGGAAAATGGAAGTCTGCTTCCTTTTCCATCCTTCTTTCCTCTTCGAGGTATGAGGAAAGAGTTAGGCTAATGCTTGATTATAGGAACCTTTGAATATGCCTTCATATTTCCCTCAAATCTTGTGTCTACTCACAGATTCACAGGTTGAGGAATAGGCGCACACTGGTAAAGACCTTGTCTTGAATTTGTGTGACCGAGATGATTAGTACCTTCTCATCACCGTCCTGGGCTCAGGGCAGCCTTTTGGCCGTCCGAGAATCCAGGATGGGTTTTGGGCACTCACTGGTTTCATTGAACAACAAAACCACAGTAGTGACTTTTGTCGACAAACAGGAGGCAATCGTTTTTTCCCCTGTTTCATCTCGACATTTGCAGGTACTCGAGTGTTGTTCTATTACACACTCGACAGCTCAATTAACCAGATGCATCCCTGGTGGGGATGTATTGGTAGGCAAGCCTGGCCTCGGGTTTGAGTGATCGGGACAGAACATGCTGCTCACTCTTTCTTCACGAAGACTCATGCAGAGACTGCTGGACTGAGAAATCCCTACCGTCCTTCTGTTGCCTACCTGCACACAAGTCAGTAGTGTTTTCTCGCTCCCTCATACCAGACCAGGGGCTGCTCTGTTGAGGCATGCTGTCTTTTTGGTGAAAACTCGATATCAACGTTTTTTCCTCCCATATTTGTCCGTTTCACTAGGGGTTCACAAACATTGCTCACCCCGAGTTACAGACAAATACTTAAAGACTTCCCCCTCTTCCGACCTGATTGCCGAGGCATCGAGAAGAATTCCGCTTGACCCATCCTCCTGTGCAGCTACACAAGAAGCGGTTCTTGAGGCAGTACATCCCTGTGTGTTCAGGACTGGGAGACTTTCCAGCTTTCCTTGCAAGCACAGGCTTTCTCGCTGAGCAGCAACGGATATAGCTGGATATCCCTTGAAGTCCTCTGCAACACTGTCCCAGGGACTGGATCCGTCTTCGCTGGTGGTGTCGTTGTCGGAACTTCTTCTCGGGTCAGAGTCGCTCGTCAAGTCTGGACTTCCTCGTCTTCTCCGCCGAGGGCTGCTTCTCTCCCTTTCAGTTTTGAAGAACGTAGGCCCTTGCGACCTAGTCTTCTATCTGAAGTAGCCTTCATCTCCTCAGTCGAGAGTTAGCTACGGACGAGAAGCTTCTTCAGTCATGCTGTCCCAGGGAACTGTTTCCTGGGTGGCATGTGACTCGTTTAGGGTTCCTGTCCATGCTCTGCACTGCCCCTTCGAGAGTCGTCGGATAGAGATATGCCCTCTTAGGTCCATCTCTCATCTTACCCTGGCCTTGGCGTAGAAGATGGAAGAACAGGGTGGGGATCATTCCATCTCCTTCTCGGATGTCGAGGTGGACTCCAAATCCATTGGCATCGACTGTCGGGTTCGAGTCCTTCTTGTTCCCCTCCTCCTTGGACTTTGTATCGATGATCCAGATCATTCGTTACTTTGTCCTATTGGGAGCTGTGGTACTTTCCGAAAGGTTTGACATTCCTAACCTGGATGTCGTCAACGTTTTCGCTAGTACTGTCTCTCCCAAGGAAGAAGTGTCTAAGGACACATCTTCCTCCTGACTTCGTGAAAGCGATCAAGGAGGTACTTGGCAGCTGATGACGATGATACCGGTACCTTTCACCCGAGAGCTCACAAAGTCGATGGCTTGGTCCATCCCTCGCATTCGGAAGAATATGTTGGTCTGGACAGGAGCTGAAGACGTGTGGTCCCAACAGACCACCTCACCTCTTCTTCCTCCGGGATGTTGCCCACAGTCCCTTGGACACTTTTTCCTTGGGTCCTGTGGTGGCTGCTCAACAAGTTGTGTTGTCTTATCCAGCTCCTTCAAGAGGACAGGATTGCATCTCGCCTATGTGTTGGTTCTGTGATGGGGAGAATGGAGGTTGAGTGACTGGCCTCTCTTCTTTCTCCCCATCCTGGCTCTCTTCCCACTCCTTAGGGATGAGAATATGCCTTTACAAGCTGGGAACTGGCACTGAGGCAGATAAGCACATAACAGGAGCACCCATCTATTTCCGTTCAGGTTAATAGAAGCAATTCCACTCCTTCCTCTTGCAAGGGAGGAAGGAGACCATGACTATGAGACAACCCAATGCTTGTATTTGCCTTATTGTCATCCGACGTCAAATTCTTCCAGCCTACTTTGCATGAACTGACGTTTCCTCACTCATGCAAAGGGACCCAGAAGTCTGACATTTGATCTTGCAGTTTCTACAACCCTGATCAATTTGTCAGAGGCAGTTTTTCCTTCCTCGCTCTCTTTTGACCAGGAAGGGAAGACAAGGTGGTGAACTCCAGTCAGTTCAGAGAGACTTTCTCAGATTCCTCCCTCCAATCAGTGAGTCTCCTAATGTAAAGGACCGAGGGTTTGTATATTGTGTCGGAACAAATAACAATTTTTAAAGTAAATTGTATTTTTCCTAACTATACAAACCCGAGGTCCTTTACAATTATGCCCACCTCATGCCACCCCTCAATCTGTACCTGGGCCGAAAGGCAAACTGGAATGTTTACATCCGGCAGGCAGGTATCCCCGCCTACCTGGCAGTAGTTACTGCCTAACCACCTTGTTCAAGAGTTTAACGGCCGTTTCCAGCCTACGCCTGAAAGTATCTCCTAATGTAAAGGACCTCGGGTTTGTATAGTTAGGAAAAATACAATTTACTTTAAAAATTGTTGATTTTGATTTAAAAAGAAAACCCTGTAAAAATGCTTATTCCTGAGTCTTTTAATAGTTTTATCACAAAAAGTGCATTTATTTCTGAAAATTATATAAAAATACAGTAATTAGTGAAAATTTCTCAGTGAAAAAAATACCTGAATGGGCGAATTTTTTATAAAAATGGCAATGGCTAGATATGTTCCGTTAGAGAAACCCATGATCCGTGAGTCCGCTCCCCCCATGAGAACGCCAATCTGATGAATTTATATTTCCAAATACCCATTGATCCGTCCTTGGAACATACCCTCGCTTTGTCCTCGGGAGACGGTCTTCCAATTCAGGGCACTTTGTTTGGGCTCTCGACCGCTCCCCCAGGTGTTCACGTAGTTTTATAGTTCAGCTTGGGCCCAGAATGGGATACGCCTACTGAGGTATCTCGATGACTGGTTAGTCCTGGCGAGCTCATGCTCGCAGTTGCTACAGGGATCGGCTCCCTTTGCCGAGATCTAGGGATGTGGTGAATCTCGAGAAGTCAGATCTCATCCCCAAGCAGAGGATAAAGTACCTGGGCATGCTGATAGACTTGGCACTTCTTTCCCTTGGACTCTCGTATCAGCAAGTTCAGGCAGGCAGCACAGCTGTTCCTGTCACGACAGGAGCAGCCAGCCCAGCAATGGCAAGTCGTCATTGGTCACCTGTTGTCATCGGAGAAGCTAATACCTCACGTCTTCACCTGCGGTCTCTTCAGTGGAGACTAAAGGAGTATTGGTCCCAGTCCCGAGACCCCAGTCCTTCCTCATTTCTTTTCCGAGGAGGTGAGGAGGACCTTCTGGTGGTTGGGGACAGGAACCTCTTGATAAGAGTTTCTGCATACTCCCTCCGACATGCTACTGTTCTCAGATGCATTCCGAGGGATGGGGCGCCCTAAGGAGTTGCTGACTTGTGACACCAAGATGACAAGCGCCTTCACATCAACATCCTGGAACTCAAGGCAGCCTTCCTGGCCCTCCAAGAGTTCCAGGATCGAGTGATGGGACACTCCGTGGTACTGATGAGTGACAATACCATGGTAGTGGCATACAACAAGCAGGGGGCCTAATCCTCCTGCTTTTCATTTGAATTGCAGTGCACGAGTGGGCCGTGGCTCACTCAGCAGAATCTGTCAGCCAGGTACATTCCAGGCAAGAGAAATGTCGTGGCAGACAAGCTCAGCCGCCAGAATCAAGTGATAGGGACCGAATGGTCCTCCACTGAAGTGACGGAAAAGGCTGTTCGACCTGTGGGGCGCAGTTTTGTTACCACCGCACAACAGAAAACTCCAGGTCTTCTGTTCTGTTGTGCCGGACCCATGGACTGCTGGACGGGAAACCTCGGCGTATTCTGTCTGATTCGGGGAAAGTGATGATCAAAATCTCAGGATGATTCTGGTGGTAAAATGGCCCCAGGCCTTTGGTACCCAGACCTGCTAGCTTTTCTGAAATCAACCTGCTGTTTCAACCCCACGTGGAGTGGTAGCACCAGGCAGTGCAATCCCTGTGTCTTCATGGCTGGAGGTTATCCACCATCTCTTGCAAGCGAGAGGCTTTTCACGTCACGCAGCAACAGAGATGGCAGGATACCTCAGAAGATCCTCTGCAGTGGTATACCAGGGAAAGTGGTCTGTCTTCTGTGGTTGGTGTGTCGTTAAAGGGGTATCTCTGGTCGGAGCTACTATTCAGCAGGTCGCAGACTTCCTCGTCTTCCTCCACCGAGAAAGCTTTTCTCCTTTCAGCTGTGAAATTTAGAAGTCTTATGGCTGAAAGGAGTTGACATCTCTTTCTTTCGAGATATCTCTACTAATGAGAAGCTTCAAAGGTCTTGCCCACCCAGGGACCTCAGGCCCCTGTGTGGGATTAGACTCTGTTTAAGGAGCCTGACTCGTGACCGTTTATATTTTACGAAAATGGATCTGACCCTCAAGACCGTCTTCCTGCTGGCCCTGGCATCAGCGAAGAAGAGTTGGCAACTTCATGCACTATCCTTTGTGAAACACTGAGGGGATGGGGATCAGTTTTTGATTTTTCCCCGGATTCCAGCTATAAATCAGAATCCTTCGGTCCCTGACGAATCCATCACGATCCTCTCCCTAGAGGACTTTGTAGGTAATGAACTAGACAAGATGCTACTGTGTCCTGTTAGAGTGCTGCGGCGCTATCTGAAGAGGACTTGACGTCTCGGCCTGAGTGTCGCAACTCTTAGTTAGTACTGGCTAAGAAAGAAGTGTCCAAGAAATTTACTCTTTCTGGCATCGATAAGGAGACCGTCTGCAGGAGAAGACGACACCATTTCGATTTATCACAAAAGCATTGGTCCGTGCATTCCGGAAGAACATGTCGGTTTCTCCAGGTGCTGAAGGCAGGTGTGTGGTCCCAACAGACTACTTTCACCTCCTTCTACCTTATGTTGCATAAGTCACTTTTTTCCTTGGGTCCTGTGGTGGCTGCTCAATAAGTTGTGTAGCTTACCCAGCTCCTCTAACAGGACAGGTTGCATCTGATGTATGGTTGTGAATGGGAGAATGATTGTGGAGTGACTGGCCTCTCTTTTTCTCCCCATCCTGGCTCTCTTCCTACGGGCAGGGAGCGGACGTGCCATTACATGCTGGATCTGGCGGTTGATGCAGGTAAGCACCCAACGGGAGCTCCCGTTCTATTTTCTGTTCAGGTTGATAGAAGCAACCCCACTCCTTCCTCTTGAAGTGGGGGAAGGAGACCATGACAATAAGACAAACCCAGTGCTTGTATTTGCCTTTATGTCATCCGACGTTCTTCTAACCTACTTTGCATGAACTGACATTTCCTCTTTCATGCAAAGGGACTCAACTGATCCCGTGTTTCTTACAGCCCGATCATTTTGTCAAAGGCAGTTTTCCCTTCCTCACTCTCACAACCAGGAAGGGAAGACAAGGTGGTGAACTCCAGTCAGTTCACTCAGATTCCTCCCTCCAACCAGTGAGTCTCCTAATGTAAAGGACCGAGGGTTTGTATATTGTGTCGGAAAATCACAATTTTTAAAGAAAATTGTAGTAACTATACAAACCTTTTAATCATTTATGCCCCTCAATCTGATACCAGGCCCGAAAGGCAAATTGGAATGTTTACATCCGGGCAGGCGGTACTCTGGCCACCCAGACAGTAGTTAACTGCCTAACCACCTTGTTTGAAGTTCACTGGCTGTTTCCAAAAGTAATCCAAGAATGTAAAAACCTCGGGTTTGTATAAATAGGAAAATACATTTAAATATCTAACTTCCTGGTAGTTACATATATATAGCTTTATCCCGCCGATTAAAATTTTACGCACGGCAGAAATTCAAAATTCGCGGCAATCGCCGATAGATGGTCAGGTGGCCATACCTGAGCGCCCTCTACCAGGTACCTAGAACCATTCCCAATTGTCCTCAGAAATTCCCTGCATGTCGTTCTATCAACACGTTGGAAATTCGCTCTACTTTGGTTTGCTTTACTACAATTGGTGAAGTACCCATTACTTGTTTGGTTTTCGTTGATGGCTTTCGCTGATTTTGGATTTTCCCTGGATTTTTCTTTTTCTCATTGTTAGCCTATTTGGTCGGTTTCTGACTGTAACAATTGTTCTTTGTACTTGCTTTTCAAGATGGCTGACCCTGTTGTTAGAATGTGTGTTAGGGGATGCAAGAACCGGCTTCCCAAGGCTGCTCTTGATCCCCACACAGTTTGTAAGAAATGCAGAGATCATGTGTGTGCATTTGATGATAGATGCAAGGAGTGTGAAAGTTTGTCCGAGAAAGAGTGGAGAGAGTATGATCGCTATGTGAGGCGATTGGAAAAGGACAGAATTAGGAGAGCTAGATCTTCCAGTGTCCTTTCAGCTAGGTCTTCTGATAGTCAAGTCCTTTCTAACTTGTCTGATACTAATATTCCTGATCCTAACCCTAAGGTTATAGTACCCGATCCTCCTGCGGAGTCGGGAGTAAGTAATCCGTCTTTAAAGGATATAATGGCTGCTATTTCGGCCATAGGAGTTTCTGTGCAATCCCTTTCTTCGGATAGGGAAGTGATGTGGGGGGCAGTGCATAGTTTGCAACAAAAGTTCGGTGACAGTGTTAGTGCAGTGGAGGGTGCGTCCGTTCGTGTCTGTCACGCTCCTAGCCCTAGACCTCTTCCATGCTCCCCAACCCCTGGGAGAAGGAACGTCGACAGGCTAAGGGAGGTGAGAGACGTTGAACAACGAGCGGACGTCCCCTCGAGCGATCCTGTTGACGCATCCCAGGGCGCTCCCCCTCGCCGCAGGAAAGGCGAGATGAGGACGTGTTCGTCTTCCTCGGATGACGCAAGACCCAGACGTGGTTGGCGTCAATCACAAGAATCTAGACCTATCAAGAGACGCAGGTCCCCTTCCCGCTCCAACAACCCTCTTGCAGCAAATGGAGCTCTCCAGAGAGATTCCTGTCGGAAGAAGACGGCGTTTCTGCGCCTAAACAGAGGCGTACGACGCATATCTTGTCGGAGGAAGAAGACGTATACATTACTTCAGTTCATGCTTCTCCCCCGCCCCCAGAATGGGATGTGTCGCAAGCTGCGTCACCACCTCTTCATCAAAAGATCCCAGCTAGAGTCTCCGAAGTTGTGGAAGCTCGTGCAGTGCCATCTCCAGTTGTTTCCCAGCAGCAAGTGGCACCTCAGGTAAAGTTCTTGTCGGAAGTCCAGCAGTCCTTGCGTCTCTTTTTGACTCTTACAAGTCGCAAGGACTAAGAGAAGAAACACACAAGAAGGAATCTAAGGACGTCAACAGACCCAAGAAGAGGGTAAGGCAAGAATCAGAACAACAAGACGCTAACAGCCAGCAAGACGCAAACTTCGCGGCAAGTTGCAGCGCTCATAGACGCTTCCCGCAACAAGCCGCACGAGTGACGGGAGGGACACAAGGATCGTGAAGCTCCTCGCAGCAAGTTGGACGATCGCGTGACGCACGCAAGCAGCATGATACACACGCTTCCCCACTCGTTCGACATCGGAATTAGCGGATCCTTTGGAAGAGATCTCGGAAGAGGAAACTCAAGAAACTCTTCATGCTGCTGATCTGAAAAGACTTCTTACTCTTTTGGCGGACTTATTTCCTAACGATTTTCAACAGGCCGCACCTCGAGTCCTCCCCTCGCAATATTTGATGGGTAGACCCCAGAAGTCTTCCTCATTCAAGAAGACAGTGTTGGCCAAATCAGTGAAGAGAGCCTTTTCGACACTGAATGATTGGATTTTGAAGAAGAAGGAACAAGGAAAGACAACTTTTTCCTTTCCCCCGACAAGATTGGCTTCTAGATCCAGCTTGTGGTACGAGACTGGGGAAGCTCTCGGTTTGGGAGTTCCTGCCTCCTCCCAAGGGGACTTCTCCAGACTCGTTGACTCTTCACGGAGAACAGCCATGACAAAAGCCAAGGTTCTGTGGTCCACTTCGAGTTGGATCATTTGCTGAAAGGCGTCTTCAGAACTATTGAAGTCTTCAGCTTGATGGACTGGACTCTTGCAGCTCTTGCAGAGGTTTCAGATGAGAAGAATGACACGCAAATGCACCTTATTGCCTGTCTCGATAAAGCTGTGAGGGACGGGTCGGTCGAACTTTCTGTCCTTTTCACAGCAGGTGTTATCAAGAAACGAGCTATGCTGTGTTCGTTCCTGTCTTCTGGAGTGACTTTAGCTCAGAAATCTGAACTCTTGTATGCTCCTTATCTAAACAGCTCTTCCCTTCAGAGCTGGTTAAGGATTTATCAGCAGCCCTTGCGCAACAATCAACGCAAGATCTGATCACAAGGACTGCTAGGAAAGTTCTTCCGGCAAACTTTTTAGCCAGGAAGGACAAGGAAGCTCCTCCTCACGCCAGCCCCCTTTCGTGGGAGAGCCCTTTCCAGAGGAAGTCAGAGAATGGCTGCTGGAGGACAACTTCGTAAGAACCCCAAGCAGCAACCCAAATCCAAGAAATGATCACAACAACCTCCAGACACAAGTGGGAGCCAGGTTATCCCACTTTTGGCAAGAGTGGAGCCAAAGGGGAGCGGACGTATGGACAGTCGAAGTTTTGAAGGAAGGATACAAGATTCCTTCCTAAGGAAGCCCCCTCTTTCACAAGAACCGTTAGAGTTGACAGCTACTTACTCGGGGAGCAAAGCAGCAGCTCTTCAAGAACAGGTGACCCAGATGCTATCAAAAGCAGCAATAGAAGAGGTAAAGGACCTCTCGTCAGAGGGTTTTACAACAGACTTTTTCTGGTACCCAAGAACTCGGGGTTGGAGACCAGTTCTGGACGTAAGTCCACTGAACAAGCACGTAAGCAAAGTCAAGTTTGCCATGGAGACATCTGCGTCAGTCCTAGCAGGCACCAGACAGGAAGACTGGATGGTTTCAATAGACCTACAGGACGCGTATTTTCACGCACCAATTCACCCGAACTACAGAAAATATCTGAGGTTTGTGCATCTCGGGACAACCTATCAGTTCAGAGCACTTTGTTTTGGACTAAGCACGGCTCCTTACGTTTTCTCTCAAGTGGCATCGAACGTAGCTCACTGGTTACATCTAAAAGGGATACGGATTTCGATGTACCTGGACGACTGGCTAATCAGAGCCAGATCGCAAGCAAAGTGTCTGGAGGATCTACAAGTTACAATGAATTTGACGCAACAGTTAGGTCTGGTAGTAAATCTAGCCAAATCACAGCTAACGCCTTCACAGGACATCATCTACCTGAGGATGAGGATTCAGTCAGTGGTTTTTCGGGCTTTTCCAGCCCCAAACGCATTCTAGATTGCTTAGAAAAAGGTGAAGCTCTTTCTAGGAGATGATGGACCTGTTCGGCGAGGGAGTGGATGAGTCTGCTGGGGACCCTCTCCTCGATCGAACAATTCGTCTCCTGGGAAGACTACATCTACGCCCACTTCAGTTCCATCTGTCAAGCTATTGGAAAAGAGGCCAAGATCTGGAGACGTGGATTCCGATCCTCTGGGAATCAAAAATCATTTGAGTTGGTGGAACGACCCCAAAAAACTTCAATTAGGCCTCGAACTTCAACAAAAGAACCCCGACCTAGTGTTGTATTCAGACGCATCGGACATGGGATGGGGTGCAACGCTGGGGAAGGGCGAGATCTCAGGTCTATGGGAAAACCATCAGAAGAAATGGCATATAAATGTCAAGGAACTGGTGGCCATTCATCTTGCACTAGTCCACTTTCAGGAGAAGGTCCAGAACAAGATTGTACAGGTCAACGCAGACAACACCACAGCGTTGGCCTACATCAGGAAACAGGGTGGCACTCGCTCGGTTTCCTTTACGAGGCAGCAAAAGATCTCCTGCTGTGGGCAGAAACGAACAACTTAACTCTGATCACCCGCTTCATAGAGGGAGAGAAGAACGTCAGAGCGGATCTTCTCAGCAGAGGAAGACAGGTTCTCACGACAGAATGGACCTTACATCACGATGTGTGCAACAGGCTTTGGAATCTGTGGGGAGAACCGTCAATAGACCTCTTTGCGACACAGAGAACGAAGAGGTTACCAGTCTACTGCTCTCCAGTCCCAGACCAGGAAGCAGTGGCAGTGGACGCCTTCCTCATGAATTGGGAGGGACTAGACATGTACGCTTTTCCTCCATTCAAGATCCTAGACAGAGTCATGAAGAAGTTCAGAGAGTCGAACGACGCCCGCATGACCCTGATAGCTCCATTTTGGCCCATGAGACCATGGATCATGGAGGTGATGGAGTGGCTAGTAGACACCCCAGATCGTTACCTTGTCGGAACGATCTACTCAGACAGCCACATATAGAGAGATACCATCAAAATCTCCTCGCTCTCAACCTAACTGCCTTTCGACTATCGAAAAACTGGCAAGAGCGAAGGGCTTTTCAAGGAAGCTGCAAGAGCCATCGCGAGAGCGAGGAGAACGTCCACACTCAAGGTGTACCAATCAAAGTGGGAATTCAGGGAATGGTGCAGAAAAAAATAACATTTCCTCTTCCAGTACCTCTCTAACTCAACTGGCAGATTTTCTTCTGCATTTGAAAACCCAAGGAAACCTAGCAGTATCTACCATCAAGGGATACCGCAGCATGCTTGCTTCCGTCTTCCGTCACAGAAATATTGACGTGTCGGGAGACAAGGACCTCACGGATCTCATAAGGTCTTTTGAGACAGTTAAGAGGAAGGACAACCCAACCCCCTCTTGGAATTTGGACGTAGTCCTAAAATTTTTAACCTCGAATAGGTTTGAACCTCTCGACAAGGCTTCATGGAAGGATCTCACTAAGAAGACCCTTTTCCTGGTCGCTTTGGCTACAGCCAAGAGGGTAGGAGAACTACAAGCCTTTAGCAAGAAAGTAGGCTTCAATGGGGAAAATGCAGTCTGCTCACTTCAACTTGGTTTTCTCGCTAAAAACGAGAACCCTTCTCAACCATGGCCCAGATCTTTTCCATACCAGGGCTGTCTCATTTAGTAGGACAGGAAAAGAGAGAGGCCTTTGTCCAGTTAGGGCCCTAAAATTTTATCTACAGAGGACCAGAAACATGAGAGGTCAGACAGATCACCTCTGGTGCTCAGTGAAGAAACCTTCGTTACCCTTATCAAAGAATGCACTGGCGTTCTTTATCAAGGACTTAATAAGGGAAGCTCACCAAGAATGTGACGAGAAAAGCTTCCCAATCCTCAAAGTCAAAGCGCACGAAGTAAGAGCTGTGGCGACTTCGATGGCTTATAGACACAACAGGTCTATGAAATCGATTTTGGAAGCGACTTTTTGGCCAAGCAAATCTATCTTCGCAGATTGTTACCTGAAAGAAGTACAGACCCAATATGAGGATTGCTGTTCCCTGGGTCCGTACGTTGCCTCCGGCGCCGTAGTTGGAGAGGGTACTACTGCCTCTACCCTATAACCTTTTTTTTTTGTATTATACCCTTGCCTTTTTTCTTGATTTGAACTCACAGGTTGTCTGTGAAGGTTGTTGCAACCTTCCACAGTCTGGGGTTGCAAGTCTAAGTTAGGTTTTATGGAGTGTGTTATTTAGTGATTTTAGTGGGTCAGGTGGTCAGCTCTTTGTCCATGGCTATGCCAGGATAGCAAGGGTGGTGGTCTAGTCATGTTAAGGTTGAGGACCGTGTGACAGCCCCATAGAGACTTTCTACAGCCCCCTGGATGGGTCGCTGGGTCTCTCAAGGAATGCAGGCGAATGAGGCAGGATAATTATGAAGCCAGCTTCCTTATCAGGTAAGAACCAAAGTATGTTTACAGCTAATATTTAGTGTTTAGTAATTATACGAATTCCCAACGGTGTTTTGGTTCTCTAACCCACCACCAATGGTGTCAATCAGCTATATATATGTAACTACCAGGAAGTTAGATATTTAAAAATGGTATTTTCATTATAAAATAAGTTTTTAAATATACTTACCTGGTAGTTACATATATAAAAGGTCCCTCCCTCCTCCCCTCTGAGAACAGGGACATGGAATTTCTGAGGACAATTGGGAATGGTTCTAAGTACCTGGTAGAGGGCGCTCAGGTATGGCCACCTGACCATCTATTGGCGATTGCCGCGAATTTTGAATTTCTGCCGTTTTGCATTTGACTTTAATCGAATCGGATAAAGCTATATATATGTAACTACCAGGTAAGTATATTTAAAAACTTATTTTATAATGAAAATACCATATTTACTTTAAAAATTGTGATATTTCTTTTTCAATATATTTCAGCATTATTTCATCCACCCATGACACCACTCTTCCATCTGCTTGTAGAACTTGAGGCCTGGAGTTGCACCTAACTCCTATTTTGGTGGATCTTTGGTATTAGGTTTTGAGGTTTGGAATGTGACTGACAGGTGTCCTTCCTCTTTGTGCACCAAGACCCTAGACTTTTGTCCTTGACCCTTGAGTGGCTGCTCAGACTTTTGTGAGGCTTTCCTTGCTCCTGGACATGTTTACTTTTTGCTTAAGGTTTATAGGTGGGCTTAGCTTTAGTATAGAGACACAATGCATATTGGGTCAGTTCCCACCTTGTGTCCCTCATAGTTGTAAGAATTCAGTCCATGTTTGTGTTGGTCTGGCCAGGCACTGGTCTGAGGACTCAAGTCTGACTATATACTTTCTGTCCTTTCTTTTAGAGGGGGAGGGTTTTTAAAGCACTATTATTCATCCTTGGATGATGATGTGCCTACTTGCTAACCTTGATTTCCTGTAACCCAAACAGGAAAGGCATGATTCCCTTGAACCGTTTGTAGAGCATGATATGATGTGTTGAACATAACTAGACCAGGTCCCTATCAGTCTCTCACATTTGATATCAGGGTATGTTGGGGGTTACAGGATTCGGCTTTCCCCTGCTCATGTTAATGACTAACAGTCAGTCTGTTTGGATGGATAATTGACCATCCCTTTAGCCTTTCCCTGTAAGCATAGATTGTATGACATGACAGAGATTCACCACCTTACATTTTTCTCAAATTTAGAGCAATGCCAGTCAGATCTGTGAGGAAAAATCTCTTACCTCAGGATTGAGGTTTCCAAATAAATGATGGCATGTATTATTGTAGTAGGAAATTTTAAATTCTTAAATTGTATTTTTCACAGATATACAGCCCTAGTAATTACTCAACATTTGGCCCTGTAGCAGAATGAAGAATGGGGTTTACTGATCCCTTTTCACCCACATTCAGATAGTTAACTCTATTACCAAGCTTCTATGAGTGAACCAGATGCTGAAAGAGGATACTCTTAAGTAAAGACTGGGGTTGCACTGTATATCTTTGAAAAATATCGATTATTTTTAGAATATGATACATTAAGAGAAAAGAATTTTCCTTGTAAAGGCTTAACCTGAAATGTTAGTTCATGACTTGAGTTGAGTAATTTTACCAGGATTTTGTACTATCAGATTTATATTTACTTTTCATAGCCTGAAATGGCATTGAAACGAGGATTGGAAGAAGAGGAGGAGGAGAAAGAACGGACTGGACGAAAACGAGGGAGACTTGAAGCTAGGGGGTTAGGACCCCTTCCTCCTTCTCATTTGAATTCTGTCTCACATGTGACTTCAGCCCGTACTCAGAAAATTATTGAAGAGAAACTTATGGAACTAGAGGAAACAGAAGCAGGTGAAGGTGTAAGTATTATAGCTATATTATACTTGTAACCAATGCTTAGTTTGAAAGTATAACAGTTTTATACGACCTTCATGAAATTTTCACATGAAATGTGCAGTGCTGTATTCAGTTTATTTATTATTTCTTAGTAAGTACAGAGTATTTTCAAATTAAGGTCCTCTGAAATGATGCATCAATTTTTTTCATAGACTGATGGTCCTTTAGATGAAGTGAAGCTGAAGAAGATGATTCTTGGATTTGAAAAACGAGTTTTGAAAAACCAGGAGCTTAGAATAAAATTTCCAGATGATCCAAGGAAGTGAGTCATATTATAACTTTTATTACATGAAATATTGCAAGGCATGTTGGACAATATTAGTACTGTGCTGTAGATTGTTAGAGAAAGTACAGCAAATTGTAAAAGTAATTTGTATTTTTCTTAACATAAAAGCCTGAAGTTTTTTACATAGGATTTAGCTTTCAGCGCAAGCTAGAACGGCCATTCAGACTTACTGACAAGGTAGCCAACTACCAGCAGGCAGGGGAAGCCCTGCCCACCTGTCAGTCTCGTCCCATGAAGAGGCACACAGACGATGCTGGCTGCTTTTCTCTGCTGCCTAGTAAGCGGTTTAAGGAGCGGGGTCACAGCCCTCAACCTTCCTGCAGTGCATGGGACAGTCTGGAGTATATCTCTCCTGAGCATCCTGCTGTTGGGTGCTAGTATTTGGCTCCCAAGCGCCCAACGATCCTTCTCAGGCACCCATCGTCTTCGTCCAAGCACCCATCTCCTCCCGAGCGCCTGCCGCCAGTTTCTTAGCTCCTGCTGGCAATTGCCAAGTGCCTGGCACCAACTCTTCAGCAGCAGTCTCCAGCTACTGGGCATCAAGTGCCCGCAGTAGAACAAGACGATCCGTCCTTGGCGCCCATCAAACAGCAGCTTGCTGAAATTATGGGCTTGTTTAAGAAAGCTCCTTCTTAGCCAATTTGTCCCTGCCTCCAGTCTCCTCTGACAAAGAGGTGTTAGACCAAGAGCCTGTCCCTCCTTCAGTGTACGCAGCTCTTCTGCGATATTTACTGGCGAGCTTTCCTTTCTTCTTTGCACCAGCTGCCCCAGTGTCTCCTGATGACAGCTCTCGGCTCCCCAAGATGGTACTCTCCTCGTCATCAGAGAAAGCTCTCAAGGAAGTTGGAGAACTGGCTTTCTGTGAAAAGGGAGCAAGGTAAGGCTTCCTTCGCCTTTTCTCCCTCACAGTTAATCCGTAGGAGACACCTTTCCTACGCCACCATCGAAGCTCCTTCTTTGGGAGTCACTGCCTCCTCCCAAGAAGGACTTCTCCGGCCTCATCAACTCGTTCCATCGCTTGGCTTTCTCATCGGCGAAAATAATGTTTTACAGTATATAAGTAACTTACCCATTAATTACATAGCTATTGTTTCCACTTTAATGGCAGCTTAGATTCAAAATTTCGTGGGTAACACTTCAATATAGTTTGTGTAGGTGATCAGCCCGTCCCACTAACAGAATATTTGAATGACCTGGCAAACAATTCTCATTCATTTCCTGCCGTCCATGGTGGCAACACCTGGTCTGGCGGTAGCTTTTTTCATTATTTTACCGGATTCCGATGGAGGACTCTTTAAAAAATCAGCCATTGGAATGCGTATATTGTAGCCTTCAAGGACCCTGCTGCAGACTGAAAACTTTCAGGATGAGTTTTTTCTTATACAGTATTGTTTTACATTGATTCAATCATCATCGAGCCACCGGTAAACGAGGCCATTTGCATTGATGGTTTGTTTACCAGTTAGGCTTCTGGTGGCCCCAATAATAATTTCGCATTAAAAGTAATTCTTGGATGTTACGACGTTCCATTATAAAAGTAAATTGTATGTTATGCATTTTCATTAGGCCATAACTTTGGCAAATTATGAAGTGTTTTCCAGCTATAAACTACTAGCAAGACACCGATAATATCTTTGTTTTTAAAAGTAATTCTCGAGCATTACAACACTCCATTATAAAGTAATTGGTCTAGACACTATTATAAAATAGTTGGTGTATGTTACGCTTTTCATTAGGCCATAACCTCTGCAATTTACGAGTTGGTTTGCAGCCTTAATATGCTAGCAAGCTGTAAATAATAGTTTTGCCCTAAAAGTATTCATGGATGTTACGGCATTCCATTATAAAGTAATCAGCGGATGTTACACCTTTTCAATAGGCATTAGCTTTTGCAACGCGTGGAATGTTTACCGACCATAGGCTACTGGCGAGACACCGATAATGTTTTTGCTTGAAAGTAATTTTCAGATGTCACGACATTGCATAATTATCTTTGATTAGGCCATAATTTTGGCAATTTATGATTTGTTTATCAGCCATATGCTTCACGCAAGCCACTGACAGTGGTCTTGAAAGTAGTTCTTGGGTATTTTACCATTTCATTAAGCCTGTAACTTTTGCAATTATGATTTATTTACTGGACCTATACTTCCTGGAAGCCTCCAGTAAATAAATTTTTGACATAACCGTCACACCTACCTTTGCAGAACTCAAAGTGCTAGGTAGAAAGTAGTAAGGAGAGAATTGGAGGCTTTGTTGGCGGCTATGAGTTGACGTTCACGACAGCCGAGAACCACCTCACGCTACGAGCCTTGCTGGCACCGATCTCGGGTGCCAGCTTCGTCCCCAACACCCTCTCTCATGCACTCGGCACCAGCGCTAGTGCCCTGGTGCCAATTCTCTCCTACTAACCATCTTACCACATGCTCCCACACCTGGCTCCCTTGCTTCCATTTCCATACCTTTGCCAATTTTGTGTCAAGGGTAACAGATGTTAATCTTGTTATAGTGAAGTGTAGTGCAGTGGAGGAGGTGACTACTTGTCCCCCGATGCTCCTAGACAGAAGGTCCCTGTCAAACTCCCCTGCACCTGGGAGGAGGCATACTGTTAGTCCATGTGAGTCCGAAAGATTTTGCCCCGGATAGCTACCCCTCAGTCAAGCCTGTTGTTCGCAGGTCTTGACAGACCTATCCAGCCCTCTCGGATCTCATAAACCCAATCCCTGTCAGACTCCCCTGCACCTGGGAGGAAGCATACTGTCAGTTCTTGTGAGTCGGAAGGGTTTTGCCCTGTATAGTTACCCCTCAGTCGAGGCTGTTGTCCGCAGGTCTCGATGGACCTATCTGGCCCTCTCGGATCTCATAAACCCAGTCCCTGTCAGACTCCCCTGCAACTGGGAGGAGGCACACTGTCGGTTCATGTGAGTCCAAAGGGTTTTGCCCTGGATAATTACCCCTCAGTCGAGCCTGTTGTCTGCAGGTCTCGACGGACCTATCCAGCCCTCTCGGATCTTATAAACCCAGGCCCTGTCAGTCTCTCCTGCACCTTAGAGGAGGCATACTGTCGGTCCATGTGAGTCCGAAAGGGTTTTGCCCTGGATAGTTACCCCTCAGTCGAGCCTGTTGTCCGCAGGTCTCAACGGACCGCCATTGGATAGGTGTCCGTAAAGTTGTGCTTGTCTTGGCTGTAGTGGCACTAATGACATTTTTTTTCACAGTTTACAGATCCCAGTGTGAATAAGATAATGATCCCAGTGTGGACAAGAGGCTCCATTGACACTTTCGGGATCCCAGTGTGGTTAGTTATGGATCACAGTTTAGAATAATGACGCCAATGGCGTTTTCTCGGATTTATTTCAGCCATTTTAAAGATATATTTCCCAGTTTTGGTGCATGTCAGGTTTAGTGGTTGCTTTAATGGGATAATTGTTTGCCAATTGTTCCCTTGTGGGTTGTCGCCTCCTTATCTATTTGTGTTTTTTCTTTGTGAGGGGGAGTTGACAGCGTCAGTCAGGTTCTTGGCAGCAGAGGAGTAATATCTTGGTAGCAGAGCAGAGGGAGCTGTTTGGATGGCTGACAGGTTTTGTCTACCTGTTGGCTTTGGCGGAGGGTGAAGGACCTCTTTGCCAGTTAGAGCGACTGAAGGACCTCTTTGCTGGTTGGAGCGACTGAACGACCTCTTTGTCAGTTGGAGTGACTTATTCCCTGAAAAACAGCGTAACCATGTTTCGACAATACGATCGGAGTTATCTGTTTCGTGGATGTATTCCATATTTCCGCAACAAGTGGTTGTCTCGATACTACGACCGTTTTTGTCTGTTCATTTGCTTTTTTGTTGACAGTTATGTCTTTTTTGACAACTCTAAATTTAGAGTGTCTGTTTTGTGGTATGCTGTTTGTTTTAAAATTTGTTGTATGTTAACATTTATTGCTCTGATATTTTTAATATTGTTTGACTTTGTGTTATGCCGTAACATTTATTTGTTCCGACACGATATACAAACCATCGGTCCTTTACATTAGGAATTACTTTCAGGCGTAGGCTGGAAACGGCCGTTAAACTCTTGAGCAAGGTGATTAGGCAGTAACTACCGCCAGGTAGGCAGGAATACCCGCCTGCCCGGATGTAAACATTCCAGTTTGCTTTCGGCCATCATGCGTTGCTGACGTGTTTTCGTTCTCTCTGCCTGACTGTCGTTAAGCTCTTATTATCCCGGTGGGATCTTTCTATATTTTTATTTAAATATACGTGTGTTTGATATTTATTAATACAAACCCACAATTTGTAATAAGCTTGCATAAGCCGTCGTTCCCAGCGCTGTGTCTTGGGTTTGATGGCCAAGGGCGTTATTGGAGAAGCGTAACCGAGTGATAATGCTTCTCTTCCAGCAACCCTTTACGTAAATACTGAAGGCGCCCCTGTACATTTGGTGATATAGTTTGGGACGTAATATCTTCACTCCCCTACATTCATCGGGACATAAGAGTTCATTCCCTTCTTGGGCTTCCGCCCTCCGTGTATAAGGGGCATTACTAATTCCTTCCTACTTATGCTGAGTGTTGCTCGCTGCTAGCGTTTGGAGAACTGGGGCCGGGTGGGAGGTTGCGGCCGCCATCGGTAAGGTCCGCTTCCAAGGCGCCCTTGGTGGCCTCCCCTCCGTCCTTTTTTCTCTTCCGTAGGTTCTTCCTTCCCCCTTTAGTGGATCTCTCTTCTTTACCCTCTTCGCTCACTCATCAGGCGAAGACCAGTGGCGGGGAGCGATCAGGCAACCTCTTCTAGAGTACCTCCTCCCTCTGCATAGGGCAGTTCCCCTTGTAGCAAGAGGAGTCTCCCTCCACTAATCATCTTTGCTTTTCTTTCAGGTTGACAGTGAGCATCACAGACACAGCAGTAGTTAGCTGGATATATCAAAGGATATCTCGCATGAAGCAGTCCTGACATTTATTCAGTGTTGCTTTGGAATCGACCACAATACTTGGTTAAATGACATATTTCCACGTCGGGATCGTTCTGACTCTGTTCCCGCCGATGTGGATCGATCGCAATTTGTTCCCGCCGATGTGGATCGATCGCTGTCATTGCTGGTCTTCATGTATGCTGTTGCACTGCCTCCGGCGTACCTTGGGTCCATCTGCTCTTGCTGTTCCCTGTGTTATGCTCTTGTCAACTTGACGAATCTCTGGGCTGCTCTTCCAGGTCTCCTGCTGCAGCCGCCCAGATAGTTCCTGTCGCTGCTGGTGATTTTCATGTGACATTTCTGTCCATTACAGTACTGTAGCTCCTGCCTTCCGAACCGCTAAAGTTGCTCCTGCATCGGCTGTCCTGATTGTCCCCACTACTTCTCCTTTGCCTTGTGGAAATGACGTTCCTGGCCGTTGCAATAGCTCCTGCCCTCCGAACCTCTGCCAAAGCTCCTGCATCGGCTGTCCTGATCATGCCTGCCGCTTCTCCTGGCGGTCGTGCCCGGGGCCGCTTCCGTTGTGTTCCTGCCAGCTGCCCTAGGGGTTACGATGTCTGCCATCCTGTAGAAGATGTCGGCATGAAGATGAAGGAAGTCGCCCTGTTGAAGTGGTGTTCCTGGTCATTGCAGTAGCTCCTGCCTTCCGAACCGCTGCCGTAGCTCCTGCATCGGCTGTCCTGATCATGCCTGCTGCTTCTCCTGGTGGTGGTGTCCTGGGCCGCGTCTGTTGTGTTCCTGCCGCACTTCCCTGGAGGTTACGATGTTTCGTGTCCACCATCCTGTAGATGTCTGAGTGGAGGTGAAGGAAGCCGCCCTATGGAAGTAGCCACCGTCTTCTTCATCTTATCTTCGATTTCATCTTCTGCTGCATCTCCCCTTCCTCTCCCGAGGTCCAAGGGGATCCCAAGAATCGGACAGACCTCTGTCGGCCGAAGGAGAAGAAGGCTGTTTCTTGCCCTTGATGCCCTTGGACATCTAGGCTGCCTCCTTCCGAGGAGGCAGTGGGTCTCTCGTTGGCTCTTCCCGACCTTCGGGTTAGGAAACCGATTCACATAGCCCTGGGTTTTGTGTTTTGGAAGCCGCAGGCGCACAGACCTCGGTTTGCGATCCCGTTCCCGGTCTTGGAGTTTCCGCCTCTAAGACGGGGGCTGCTTCGGGCACTCGTTCGTGAGGTGCTCCGAGTGCTCGAGATTCTATGGAATATCGAGTATCCCGATCTGGTCTGGAGAGATTTTTCCTCGGCCCAGTTCGGGAGCAGTGCGAGAGAAAGGGCCGAGGCACCCAGGTGTCTCGGCTCCTCTTCCTGCCAGCACCGCAAGCGCTGCCTGAGTGCTTGCCAGTGCTCGGTCGGGTTCCCAGCCTGGTGTCTCGATCCTGTCGGTTCGAACATCAGAAGAAGCAGGGAAGAGATTCCCTTCGGGAGTCCTGCGGGACTTCTAAGGGACTGACTCTCTTCTGGGAGACAAGTTCCTCTCGTTGGCTCTTCCCGCCCTTGGGCGGGAACTGATTCACATTCTCCTGTGGGATCTTGCATTTCGGGGGCCGCGAGAGCGCGGCCTCTCAAGGCCACGCCCTCGTTGCCAGTCTTGGAAGTCTGTGTCTAAGACTGGTTCTGTGCTTGGCTCTTTTGATCTATTAGGAAACAAAGCAGCCGCTCCCGATTTTTGGAAGTCTCGTGGGTAGCTCGAATTCTATAAATCATGAGCGCTCTCCTGACGAGAGGCACAGGACGAGAGAAAGTGCCGAGACACCCAGGTGTCTGGTTGCCGGGACGCCCGGGTGTCTGGGTGCCGAGATGCCCGGGTATCTGGGTGCTGAGACGCCAGGTGTCTCACTACTACCCGCCAGCTGCTTTGGTTGCTCGGCCAGGCTTCATTCTTGTGTCTTGAACTTTAGGGTTCGAGCATGCAAGATAGCAGACACAGAATTCCCCTTTAAACCTTCTTCTCGAGGGGCCTCGGCCTCAAAGGAGTTTAGAGGTGGGGAAACTAGCAATTTTTCACAGCACACGAGTCCGGCCTGCCCAGTTACGATTGTGTTCGCGTGATCGGCTCGGCATGGCTTGGCCCCCGGTCGCGCTTACGAGACTGGCTTGGCTCGGCTCGACTCTGCTTGCCAGACTGGCTTGGCTTGGCTTGGCTCGCCCCTCCTGCCTCCCAGTCCGCCGCATACCAACCAGCTGAATCGTTTTCGCGTGATCGGCTCGGCTCGGCCCTACTCGTTTTTTTCTGATTCAGGTTCTCGGCTATGTTCGAGTGAACTTTTTACTCTTCCCAGGAAAGCGCTTTGCAACGGCACAAGTGCTCTTCTTCCCCCGTGTGGCAGTAATCTCCTTCGGTTGATTATCACTCACGGTCCGCCTCTCCTGCTTATCTTACTGGCAGGACAGGTAGGGATACTCTTTCTTCTCACATGTTCCCTTCTCCTCTCGGTTGTTCCGAGAGGCACGAGACGGACAGAGAGAGCTCCGACGAAATTATCTTCGGAGTTCAGCTGCCTGGCATGCTTTGGGTGTGGGCCCCCGATTCTCTCATAGTATAACCAGGTAGCTGAGGAGGGTTTCATGGGATCTGTCAAGGTCTCCCCTCGAAGGGGAGAGGTACAGGAGTTTCACGCTTCGGAAACAGCGAGGGTCTTCCTCTTCAAGTTGCGATCGCCCCCGTGTTTTCGGAGAACTTTGCGCCGATTCGTCGGCGTGAGGATCCCCGGGACAGGACCACGGCTCCCACAATGAATAACCTTCATCACTCGCAATCCTTGCAGTCCCAAGGGACCGAGAGTGTCAGGGACCGCCGTGGTTCCTGGCTTCCGAGAGCATTCTCGACCTGATGAATTCTTTTCTTCGAAGGAGTTAATTCAGGTCGAGACACCAAGCTTCCACCCCTGCCTCGACAGAATATGAATTCTTCTTGCCTTGGAGGGTCTTGCCAAATGCAGTGTTTTGGGCAATTCTGGTGCTAAGGAGAAGGACTTTGTCCCAATTCGGATCTCCAGTTTCGTAAGTCCCGAGTTGGCTCGACCCTTAGGAATGAATCTTTACTTGGTTCTGCCTTTCTCTTTCAGAGATTTGCCAGATACCTCAGTAATCAAAGTTCGTACCAGGGCACCGACTTGTCCTTTGGACAATGGCCAAGTACTTTGGGTCTTAGTCATCTCAACTCGACCTTGAGTTCAAGCCAGCCCCTCAACTCCTTAGCTAAGAATTTCTAGGCTCCAGAAGAAGATTGCAACTGCTGACGCCTGGACACAATGATACCTATCGAGTCTCTGGAACTGGCAGCGACATTGGCGAGACCTGGGAATGGATTCCTTCAGGAGAAGTATCTATTTCCCTTAGGTCTCAGCAATTCTTTCCATCGAACTTCCATCCTGCCTCCTCTCCCGTGCTCCCGATTTGGGGAATGCCAACCTGGCTAGAGCTAATTGGCTCGGTACCCTGTCATCTTGCAGAAGCTTCCCCTTGGTGGAGAATGGAAATTTGCTTCCATTCCTCCATCCTTCTTTCCTCTTCAATGTATGAGGAAAGAGTTAGGACAATGCTTGACTGAAGGAACCTTCGAATATGCTTGCATATTCCCCTCACATCTTGTGTCTACTTATGGATTCACAGATTGAGGAATAGGCGCACACTGGTAAGACCTTGTCTCAAAGTTGTGTGACTGAGACGATTAGTACCTTCTCATCACCGTCCTGGGCTCAGTGCAGCCTTTTGGCCGTCCGAGAATTCAGGATGGGTTTTGCGGCACTCACTGGTTTTGTTGAACAACAAAACCACAGTAGTGGCATTTGTCGACAAACAAGAGGCATTCGTTTTTTTTCTTCCTGTTTCATCTCGACATTTGCAGATACTCAAGTGTTATTCTATTCCACACTCGACAGCTCAATTTACCAGATGCATTCCTGGTAGGGATTCATTGGTAGGCAAACTTGGCCTCAGGTTTGTGTGATCGGGACGGAACATGCTGCTCACTCTTTCTTCACAAAGATTCATGCAGAGATTACTCGACTGAGAAATCCCTTACTGTCCTTCTGTTGCCTCTCTGCACACAAGTCGGTAGTTTTTTTCTCGCTCCGTCATTCCAGACCAGGGGCCGCTCCGGTGAGGCATGCTGTCTTTTGGTGAAAACTCGATATCAACGTTTTTTCCCTCCGTATTTGTCCGTTTCGCTAGGGGTTCACAAACATTTCTCACCCCAAGTTACAGACAAATACTTGAAGACTTCGCCTTCATCCGACCTGATTGCCGAGGCATCGAGAAGAATTGTGCTTGACCCAACCTCCTGTAGCAGCTACACAAGAAGTGGTTCTTGAGGCAGTACATCCCTGTGTGTTCAGGACTGGGAGACTTTCCAGCTTTCCTTGCAGCACAGGCTTTCTCGCCGAGTGGCAACGGATATAGCTGGATATCCCTTGAAGTCCTCTGCAACACTGTCCCAGGGACTGGATCCGTCTTCGCTGGTGGTGTCGGTGTCGGAACTTCTTCTCGGGTCAGAGTCGCTCGTCAAGTTTGGACTTCCTCTTCTTCTCCACCGAGGGTTGCTTCTCTCCATTTCATTTGTGAAGAACGTAGGCCCTTGCGACCTAGTCTTCTATCTGAAGTAGCCTTCGTCTCCTCAGTCATGAGTTAGCTACGGATGAGAAGCTTCTTCAGTCGTGCTGTCCCAGGGAACTGTTTCCTGGGTGGCATGTGGCTCTCGCTTAGGGTTCCTGTCCGTGCTCTGCACGCGCCTTACGAGAGTTGTCGGATAGAGATATGCCCTCTTAGGACCATCTCTCATCTTACCCTGGCCTTGGCGTAAAAGATGGAAGAACAGGGATGGGGATTATACCTCGACTCCTTCTGGGATGTCGTAGGTGGACTCCGAATCCATTGGCATCTACGGTTGGGTTGAAGTCCTTCTTGTTCCCCTCCTCCTTGGACTTTGTGTTGATGATCCAGATCATTCATTACTTTGTCCTATTAGGGAGCTGTGGTACTTTCCGAAAGGCTCGACATTCCTAACCTGGATGTCGTCAACGTTTCCGCTAGTACTGTCTCTCCCAAGGAAGAAGTGTCTAAGGACACATCTTCCTCCTGACTTTGTGAAGCGATCAAAGGAGGTACTTTCGCAGCTGACGACACGACGATACCAGTACCTTCCACCCCGAGCTCACGGTCGATGGCTTGGTCCATCCTCGCATTCGGAAGTTTCTGTCAGTCTGGAAGCAAGACGTGGTCTCTTAGACCACACTCTTGTCTTCTTCCTTCGGTCTTGCCCACAGGCCCTTGGAACCCTTTTTCCTTGGCTCTGTGGTGGCTGCTCAACAAGTTGTGTTGTCTTACCTGGCTCCTTCAAGAGGACGAGTAGCATCTCGCCTAAGGTGTTGGTTCTGGAAGTGAGAAGGATTCCGAGAGTGACTGGCCTCTCTTCCTCCTCCTTCCCTGTCCTCCAACTTCTCCTTCTTAGGGATGAGAATAGGACTCGAACCAATAGCTCCTGGAACTGGCACTGATGCGGTAAGACTACACATCGAGCACCTGTTCTATTTTTCTTATAGAATCATAGAAGCAATTCTGCTCCTTCCTCTAGCAAGGGGAGGAAGGAGAGACTGGCAATAAGGGAACCCTATGTCGGCTTTCCCTTACAGCCTCCGACTCTAGATCCTTCCAGCCTATTTCATAGGAGTTACGTTTCCTCACTCATGCGAAAGGGTCCAGTATCTGACATTTGATCTTGCAGTTCCTACACTCCGATCAATATGTCAGAGGCACAGTACTCCTCGCTCTTTTGATCAGGAGGAGTAGCCCAGTTGTGCAGAACTCCAGTCAGTTCAGGAGACTCACTCAGATTCCTCCCTCCAACCAGTGAGTCTTCCTAATGTAAAGGACCAACGGTTTGTATATCGTGTCAGAACAAATCAAAATTTTTGAAAGTAAATTGTATTTTTCCTAACTATACAAAACTAAGGTCCTTTACATTGCATACCATGCCCACCTCATGCCACCCCTCAATCTGAACCTGGACCAAAAGGCAAACTGGAATGTTTACATCCAGGCAGGCGGGTATCCCCGCCTACCTGGCGGTAGTTACTGCCTAACCACCTTGCTCAAGAGTTTAACTGCCGTTTCAAGCCTACGCCTGAAAGTAATTCCTAATGTAAAGGACCTTAGGTTTGTATAGTTAGGAAAAATACAATTTACTTTCAAAAATTGTGATATTACGCTACCTGTCTTAGAATACCTTGTTATTTGTGTATTGAGCATTATGTGGCTCAGATGTTATTCAATATGTTATTGTTGAGATGTTTTTTAGTACAGTACATTATTATTTGTGTGTGGAGCAAAAGGTGGCTCAATTATGTTTTTTTTTTGTCATCAAAGTGATACTTAAGGATTGTTTAGGGCCTTGTTGAAGAGCTAATTACACAGGTTTTGATTGTTGCTGCTGCTGCTAAGTGTTTAACTGATTGGTAGTAATGTTCATTTAATTGTTTATTTTAAAGAACCTGACTCGCTTGTACATAATGTGTATTATTTTGTAAATAATAAATTAATTTGTTCTGACACAATATATAAACCGTCGGTCCTTTATATTAGGAATTATTTTTATCATAGGCTGGAAACGGCTGTTGAACTTTCGACAAGGTGGTTAGGCAGTTAACTACTGTATGGGAGGCGGGAGTACCGCCTGCCTGGATGTAAACATTCCAATTTGCTTTTGGCCATCGTGCGCTGCAGAAGTGTTTCTCGCTCTCTGCCCTGACTGTCTCTGAGCTTTTTTCCCAGTGGGATCTTCTTTGCTTTTTGTCTGAATATGGATGTGGATAAATCCCATAAGCCCTCCTTCCCCCACCATGTGTGTCCTGGGGTGGGAGGCAAGAAATGTAACACATTTAGATCTAGCTTTGATATGGACCCACATGCCCTCAAACCTACCTGCAGAGGACGTGTGTTCATGTGCTTCTCCCTGTTCAGAGTGTTGTTCGTGGTCGGCCGAGCAGTGGGCAAAGTTTGAGGGGAGGAGACGATACCGTAGGAAGTCCGCCAAGGTGTCGTCCGAGGGTAACATGCCCCCGATGACTCCCGTGGTGGCTGCTCCGTCGGGATCGTTTCTCCCTCCCAGCAAACTTCCCCTTCTTGCTGCCTCTCTCTCGGGTGAGGACTCCCCTTCCCCTTCCTCATTCGTTTCATCGGGTGTGGAAGGCTGTGGGGGAGCAGACATTCAGGACATCCTCTCTGGGGCCTCTCCTCGGTCTTGGGGTGAATTTTTTCCCCTGGAGCGAGTGGAGGCTTCCCTGTTTGTCTCGACTCTGTCCTCAGTCTTGGGTGTGGAAGCGTCTGTTGTTAACCAGGTAACTGATCTCGTCTCTGTCTGGCTGCACCTGGGTCTTCCTGGCATTCCATCACTGGAGGGCCTGGTATCCCATTTGTCAGGCGCTCCAGTGACAACTCACAAGCCACCTGATCCACCACCATGACCGTCACCATGTCATCATTTGGGAAGCTTTCTGTGACGCTGCCTCCTGGTTTCTTGGCTCTGTTATCCCTGCCTGGCCCCTTGCAGATGGTGACTTCTCCGGTACCATTCATGTCCATGCCTGCTCTTGTTGCTGACCCATGCTTGTTTCTGGCCACAGTTCCGGCTCCTGGCTATACTGACTTTCGGCCCGGTCTGGCTTCCCATGCGCCACCAGTGCCTCCAGCCCAGGTTTCATCTACTGGCTTTCCTGGCTCCCGTGCTACTGCACCCGCCCCTATAGCTGCTGGCCTGAGCACCATTTCCACTACCTGAGTTACGCCTGTTCCCCCCCCCCCCACCGCCGCCTGCGCCTGTGCCTCCTGCTGCTCCTTCATGGATGGGGGACCTGACTGCCATCCTGAGGAGGATGACGAAGAAGAAGTCGAAAAAGAGATCGAGGAAGGTGTCGTCGTCGTCTTCAACTTCGTCGTCGTCTGCTACCAGCCAAAGAAGTCTCGCACCGAGACTTCTAAGGGGCAGCCTCCTTCCACAGGGAAGGCAGTGGGATCTCTCGTTGGCTCTTCCCGGTCCACGGACCAGGGAACCGATGTGTTGACCCCCAGGTCAGTCGTATCAGGAGCTGAGGGCTTGCAGACCGCAGTTTGCACTCCCCCCGCTGTGCCCCCCCGCTGTGCCGAAGAAGCCTGCTTCTAAGGCCAGCAGGACCACGTCGGACTCTTGTTTGCGAGCCACTCCGAGTACTCGGGTCTCTAAGGACCAAGCACCTCTCTCCGTACGGACTCATGCATGAGACGGGAGAAAGTGTCCGGGCATGCAGGTAACCTGACTCTTCCTGCTGGTACCTGTTCGAGCGCTAAGCCAGGTTCCCGGGAAGGTGCGCTGGTCCCTCGGGTCCAGACACCTGGTAAGGTAGAGAAGAGGTCCTCTGCTCAGTCTTCACACGAGGTTTCGGCCTCAAAGAAGACTGGGGCACATCCAGAGGACAGTGCAAGTTCTCGCCAGCCAGCCGCGCGCTCAACTCCTCCCAGTCCCCTGCCATGTTCGCGTGGCCAGCCTGGCTCGGGGAGCCAAGTGTGCGGCTTGACTCGCATGAGCCACTCTGCTTTCTTGAGGAGAACGCTTCGCCCAGGTGAAAGCGTTCTCCTCGACCCGGTTTGCCATCACCACCACGGGTTGGTGACTGTTCCCGGCCCACTGCTCCTGTTGGTTTTGCCAGCAAGACCAGTGGGAGCACCCAATCCTGCTCGCTTGTCCCTTGTACCTCCTGGGCTCCTCCCAAGGGGCATGAGTTGGACAGGAAGGGCTCCGGTGGGTTTTCTCCCTGGAGTTCTACCTTAGGGGTGTACGTGCCTGGCTTGTCCAGGTCGTACGCCCGCTTGGTGCAGGAAGGATCACAGGGGTCTGCCGAGGTTCTCCCTCCTGCAGGGGGAGTAGATCGGGAGGACCGCACCCTGGAAGGACTCGAGGGTCCTTTTCCCCAGGAATAGGACACCCCCGAGATACAGAGGACTTTTGCAGAGGTAATTGCGCTGTTACGTCAGCACAGCAACCTCGGGGAAGGGACCACGGCTTCTTCTGTGGATCGTCCTTCACACCTCAAATCCTTTTGGGGACCAAAGAAGGAACCCAAGGCTTCGTTGGGGCTGCTGTAGTCCACACTTGCCGAGGGGGTCCTCGATCAAGTGAATGGTCTTGTGTCTGGGCAGGACAATTCACTACGATCAAACCACTCGGACAAGCTGCTTCCCCCTCCTCTGCCTCATCAGAAGCGTTTCTATACGCCCTCAGAGAGGTCATTACCGCCTAAGCAGTTGACCCAGACCTGGCTTGTCTGGGTCCGGGTCTCTCGTTGCAGCAACTTACTGCAGAGATTATCTCCCTCTCTCAGCAAGAGGCAGCAACCCTGGAAGCCACCGCCATGGCAGCTTTCCAGGAAGTCTCCCAGTTGGATCTGTGGTCATCCACAGTATCCAAAGTGGCCGCTTCCTCAGGCACTATTGTACCTGGGGAAGACCCCGCTTTTGGGAGACTATGCCAGTCTGGAGGTAGAGCCATCTCCTACCTCGCCCACCAGACGGCAAACATGTGGGCTAACCTGGTCCTGAAGTGGAGAGACGCCATTCTTTCTTGTTTCTCCAGGTCCGTGGAGCCCAAGTCGGCAATGACCCTGCGGAACGGACTGTTGCTGGGGTCTACCTCTCTCTTCCTTAGAGAGTTGGTGGAGGCTGTGGTGGACAAGCGTCGAGCCGATGACAGCAACCACCTTGTTCACCAGGCAGTGGCCAAGACCTCTGGGTCTTCGCATTCCACTGCGGCCAGGCCCTTGGGTCAGGCTAGCTCTTCCTCGGCCCTTAGGAAGTCCCAGTCTTTGAAGGGATCCCATGGAAACAACCAGCCTTCTTCTTCCTCTGGAAAGAGTGGGTCTACCCGCCCCTTTCAGCCTGCTTTCCAATCCAGTAAAGGGGGCAAGGGGAAGAAGAAGAAGAAGAAGGGGAAACGGTAGGGGCAGCATTCTCCCCCAACTGCTGCTGAAGGTGGGGCGGGTGCCTGTCGAGCTATTGGACAACATGGCAGCGATACGGAGCCAAGACTTGGATAGTGGATGTCCTTCGGGAGGGATATCTACTACCCTTCAAGTCTCAGTCACCCCTCACCTACACTCTGGTCCAGTTCTGCACCTAAGTCCAAGGAACACCAAAGGACTCCTCACTACAGCAAGAAGTGCAAGCCATGCTGAGCAAGGGTGCTGTGGAAGTCGGTTGGATCGGTCCCCAGGCCTTTACAGCCGTGTCTTCCTCATAGAGAAAGCCACAGGGGGATGGAGACGAATCATAGGCCTCTCTCCCTTGAACCGATTCGGTTCACAATGGAAACGACGCATTCCGTGCTTGCTCCCATCAGGGAGAATGACTTCATGCTTACGGTGGACTTGAAGGATGCATATTTCCAAATACTCATTCATCCATCTTCTCGCAAGTACCTCTGTCTTATCCTTGGGGTAGTTCTTCATTGGAGGGGTGGGTAGAGCTCTCGGATAGCATGCTGTTGGCCCAGCGTTCAACTCTCCGACCGACTAATGAAGAATTAGAGGAATTTATTTCTGGTGATAGAAATTCATTTCTCGTGATAGAAATTCATTTCTCGTCATAATGTGGTTCGGATTCCACAATAAGCTGTAGGTCCCGTTGCTAGGTAATCAGTTGGTTCTTGGCCACGTAAAATAAATCTAATCCTTTGGGCCAGCCCTAGGAGAGCTGTTAATCAGCTCAGTGGTCTGGTTAAACTAAGATATACTCAATTTTTTTATTTATCCTTCGGGAGACAGTCTTCCAATTCAGGGCACTCTGCCTTGGGCTCTTGACTGCTCCCCAGGTGCTCACGAGAGTCTTCTCTCTCGTGTCAGCTTGGGACCATTCGCATGTGATATGTTTACTGAGGTATCTCAATGACTGGCTGGTCCTGGCGAGCTCCCACTCGCAATTGCTGCAGCACAGGGATCAGCTCCTCAAGCTTTGCTGCGATCTTGGGATGATGGTGAACTTCAAGAAGTCGGATCTCACCCCCAAGCAGAGGATAAAGTACCTGGGCATCCTGATAGACACGGTAGCAGCGAAAGTCTTTCCATCGGACTCTCATATCAGTGGGTTCAGGCAGGCAGCACAGCTGTTCCTGTCTCGAGAGGAACAGCCAGCCCGGCAGTGGCAAGTCATCATTGGTCACCTGTCGTCGCTGGAGAAGATGGTACCTCATGGACATATTCACCTGTGGTCTCTACAATGGAGACTAAAGGAGTATTGGTCCCAGTCCCGAGACCCCCAGTCCTTTCTCATCCCTCTTTCCGAGGAGGTGAGAGACGACTTTTGCTGGTGGATGGACAACAGGAACTTCTTGATAGGAGTATCCCTGCCTACTCCCCTCCGGACATGCTTCTGTTCTCAGACATATCGACCGAGGGATGGGCCGCACGCTTGGAGGAGTTGCTGACTTCGGGAGTGTGGCACTGAGACGACAAGCACCTTCACATTAACATCCTGGAAATCAAGGCAGCCTTTCTGGCTCTTCAAGAGTTCCAGGATCGAGTGATGGGACACTCCGCAGTACTGATGAGCAACAATACCACGGTAGTGGCATATGTCAACAAGTAGAGGGGTCTAGTATCCCTCCCGCTCCACCAGTTGACGATGCAGGTGCATGAGTGGGCCCTGGCTCACTTGGTAGAGATGTCGGCCAGGTACATTCCAGGCAAGAGGAATGTCGTGGCAGACAAGCTCAGGTACATTCCAGGCAAGAGGAATGTCGTGGCAGACAAGCTCAGGTAAATTCCAGGCAAGAGGAATGTCATGGCAGACAAGCTCAGGTACATTCCAGGCAAGGGAAATGTCGTGGCAGATAAGCTCAGCCGCCAGAATCAGGTGATAGGAACAGAATGGTCCCTTCACTTGGAAGTCACAGAAAGGCTGTTCAACCTGTGGACACGTTCAGTCATCAATCTGTTTGCCACCCGGCGCAACAGAAAACTCCAGGTCTTCTGTTCTTTCATGCCGGACCCATGGGCCGCTGTGGAGGACGCTTTCCAGCACCTGTGGGACAACCTCGACGTCTGTGCCATTCCTCCATTCTGTCTGATTCTCAGAGTGATCAACCAGGCGATGATCACTCCGAATCTCAGAATGATTCTGGTGGCACCCAAGCTGCAGGCCATTTGGTATCCTGACCTACTAGCCTGCCTTTCCAAGGCACCAAGAAAGATTTTCCCCCTGGCCCAACCTACTGTGTCAACCCCACACAGAGCGGTATCACCAGACAGTGCAGTCCCTGTGTCTTCACGGCTGGAGGTTATCCACCACTTCCTGTGAGCGAGAGGCTTTTCGCATCGCACAGCAACGGAGATGGCCGGGTACCTCAGATGATCCTCCGCAGTGGTATACCAGGGAAAGTGGTTCGTCTTCTGTGGTTGGTGTCGTGGATGGGGAATCTCTCCGGTCGGAGCTACTGTTCAGCAGGTCGCGGACTTCCTCATCTTCCTTTGCTGAGAGAAGCTTCTCTCCGTTTCAGCTGTAAAAGGCTACCGCACCGCACTTGGCCTAGTCTTGCAGCTGAAAGGAGTAGATATCTCCTCTTCTTTCGAGATTTCTTTACTGATGAGAAGCTTCGAAAGGTCTTGCCCACCCGGGGACCTCAGGCCCCCTGTGTGGGATGTGACTCGTTCTAAGGAGCCTGATTCGTGCCTTACGAGCCTTTACGAGAGTTGTCAGACAGGGATCAGACCCTCAAGACGGTCTTCTTGCTGGGCCTGGCATCGGTGAAGAGAGTTGGTGAATTGCATGGACTTTCCTTCGACTTTAAACACTAGGAGATGGGGATCAGTTATGCTCGATTTCGTCCCAGTTTTCTTGGTGAAGACTCAGAATCCTTTGGTCCCTGACGCATGGTTCAAGTCTTTCACGATCCCCTCCTTAGAAGACTTTGTGGGTAATGAACCAGATGAGATGTTACTGTGTCCTGTTAGAGTGCTACGGCGCTATCTGAAAAGGACTCGACGCCTCTGGCCTGAGTGTCAACGACTCTTCGTTAGTACTGGCTCGACCAGGAAACAAGTGTCCAAGAACACCATCTCTTTCTGGCTTCATGAGACGATAAGGAGAACATATTCTGCTGCTGGAGAAGACGACACTGGTACGCTTCGTCCGAGAGCTCACAAAGTCACAGCATTGGTCCGTCCCTCGCATTCCGGAAGAACATGTTGAAGGCAGGTGTGTGGTCCCAACAGACCACCTTCACCTCCTTCTACCTCTGGGATGATGCTCACAAATCCTTGGACACTTTTTCCTTGGGTCCTGTGGTGGCTGCTCAACAAGTTGTGTAGTTTACCACCCAGCTCCTCTAACAAGATAGGTTGCATCTCGCCTAAGATGTACGGTTGTGATTGTGAGAATGAATGTGGAGTGACTGGTCTGTCTTCCTTCTCCCCATCCTGGTTCTCTTCCCATGGGCAGGGAGCGGACGTGCCGTTACATGCTGGATCTGGCGGTCAATGCAGGTAAGTACTCAACAGGAGCTCCTGTTCTATTTTCCATTCAATTTTATAGAAGCAACCCTACTCCTTCCCCTTGCAAGTGGGGGAAGGAGACATGACAGTTTACATAGGAGACTTACCCATTGGTGGGACGAGTCTGGGCAAATCTCTGAACTGCCTGGTAGGTTTGCCAAACCCAGGGTGTTCCCTCTCTAGTCGGTTAGGAGCAGAGGAGGGAACCCCGCATCTCTAGCATGCTGCACATATAGGGTGTAGCAGATGCTAGACTTCTGGACCATTAAGTAAGGGGTTTGTACTCCATTACTTAATCAGGCTGTAAGAACCTTCCTGAAATATCAGAGACAATAAAAAGGTAAATATGATCAACAAGCTTGCTTTATTGCCTATCATCCTCTCTCCTTGCCAAGAGAGGAGGGAAACTTGCATCCCTTCACTGCCAATGAAAAAACTGGTGCTCAGTCAGATAGGTAACCTGCACCCATGTCTGTCCAGCCTGCAAAAGTAATGGCACTCATGACTGGTTGTTTACCAGAGAAGTAAAAATTAAAGAGAGAGGGAGGAGAACCAGTCACTCCTAACCTGTCTCCTGTCAACTGGATACCTAGATGAGGTGCTACCTGTCCCAAAGGGAGCTGGGCTTGGTAACTGACCTGTTGAGCAGCCACCACTGGTCCATGGAAAGTGTGCCCAAGGCTAGTGAGCAATGTACCGCAGGTAAAACAATATGCAGGTGATCATACCCAATCATCTCTGTGCACATAATACCTAAAAGCCAACAGATTCCTACCAAGTGCTAATTAAAGGGAAATGCCCTTATTATCATGAGCTCTTGTTTGGACTGCAATTGTTCTCCACTGTGGAAGAGATGATGCCCATGGATCAACTTACAGAGCCAGGAGGAAGGGTACTCAAAAGACTCCTTCCTTAGCTCTGTTAGTACAAAGTGAAGAGTTGTTGACATCCAAGCCTGTGATGTTGAGTACCTTCAAGATAGTACTGCAGCACTCAACCAAACTCAATAGTGCCTCACAAAAGTCCCCAATAAAGTTCTTCAAAGAGGATAACGAGACAGGTTCATTACCAACCGTTCTGAATCTTGTTACAAAATTCGGGAAAATCCTTAACAAACAGATTCCATCCTCCCGAGTGCCAACATACGAGAGCCCAGATGACTCGCCAATACCTTGCCGATGTCAGGGCTAGCCCAGACAGTCTCTGGATTCAGACCTAAGTCTGACAACTCCTGAAAGACACTTGCAGGCTACAAGTTAAATTCCTAAAGGAGGGAGTCGCGACCCTCCAGGGTTTGAATCCCCAAGAGACTGTTGTAGCTTCTTAGGAGTACAAAAGATCTCCCTCAAAAAGGAAACATCTCCTCCTAGCATCAAACCCTGGTTGAAGGTTGACCAAGCCTTTCCAAAAATCGGGGGGCAGAAAGAAGTGTTAAGGCAAAGGTAGGTGAGCAAAACACTGCTACCTGCTGACAAAAAATTCTGACCAGAGAAACCTCATCTCGATATCAATAATTGGAGACGATTCATGTCATGTAGACAGCTGCTCAAGGAGTGGAAGTATCCAAGAACTCCAATGGTGAGTGAGGAAAGAACCTTCTCACCAGGAAAGAAGCTGGAAAACATCCAGGCATCAAGTGCCAGAGCTCTCTTAACACCTGGAGATACCAGATATGAGCGGCAGAATATGAGGTTAACTAAAGAGGAATATCTCTTTGGACCTCGAACCACAGAGCTAGCAGGTCTGGAAATTACTTGGCATGGATGTATTAGGAGTCCAAGATTTCACCAGAAGCACAGGAGAAAGTAACCTGCTGCTAACTATGAGCTGAAAAGGCAAAATGGTGATAAAGACATAATGTTTAAAGTTGCCTTCCAGGAAAGAACTACCCACGACCTCATTCACCTGCCAGGACCTTAGTCTCCAGCAGCTGGGCAAGGGTGCTCGCAATCCTTCATCTGTTCCCTCCACTTCCTTGGGGCTCTCATGGAGCTGGGAGCTGGACAGGTGTAGGACTCAGGGCCAGGACTGTTCTTGATCCCATCCCACTGTCCATCGAAGCATACTTTCCAGGTTCGGTCCTTGGACCAAACAGGCCATAAGCTCAAGTGGTTGAGGGATTGCCAGGGGGCTCTGGCCTGTGTCTCTCTCCTGTGGAGGGAGTGATTCAAGAGGACTGTGACCTGGAGGGAGCCAAGTATTTGGACACCCCCGAGTTATACTGTAGAAGTATTTTGTGGAGATTGTTAGTTTATTATGGCATAATAATGATCTTGAGAAAGAGACCTTGGCTTTTCCTGCAGACTGTGTGTCAGCCATTGAGTCCTTTAGGAGACCCCAGGGTCTCAACAGGCTTGCCTTGGTTGAGACTTGCTGAAGGGATCCTGAACCAGGTGAATTCTCTAGTTCCTGGGCTGGAGAATTCTCTTAGGTCTAGCTGCTCATGCAAGACACTTCCTCCACCTTTAGCTCACCAGAGGAGATACTATATTCCCTTGGATAGCCCACTGCCGACCAGTCAAGTTGACCCAGACGTGATTCATCTGTTCTGGTCTGTCACTTTAGCATCTCCGTTTGGAGGGGTTTCCCTCTCGCGAATGGAGGTAGTGGCACTGGAATCGACTGGCATGGCAGCATTCCAGATGGTCTCTTGGATCGATCCTGGTGAGTCCCTTGCTGCAGTGCTTCAGGACAGAGAATGTCTTCTCAAATTTTGTCACAATCTGGGAGTGTTGATCAACTTTGAGAAATTGGATCTCACACCCAAATAGAGGGTAAAGTATCTGGGCATGCTGATAGATGCAGCAGCAGTGAGAGTCTTCCCTTCGGATTCGCGTATCAGCAGGTTCAGAGGGGCCGTACACAAGTTCCTGTTTCAACAGGAACAGCCTGCTTGACAGTTACAGGTCGTTCTTGGTCACCTGTTGTCTTTGGAGAAGCTGGTCCCTCATGGGTAACTTCACCTGCGCTCCCTTTAGTGGAGGATGGAGTTTTGGTCCCTGGCGAAGGACCCTCCTTTCTTCCCAGTCCCTCTCTCAGAGCAGGCAAGGAAAGATCTAGAGTGGTGGTTAGACAGCAGGAATCTCTTAATAAGAGTGCCGTTGGGCACTCTCCCTCCCGAGATGCTTCTGTTTTCAGATGCATTGACCGAGGGATGGGGCGCACACCTGGGAGAGTTGCTGGTCTCAGGTGTGTGGAACCAGAGTGACAGACACCACATCAATATCTTGGAACCCAAGGCAGTATTTTTGGCACTGCGGGAGTTTCAGGATCAAGTGATGGGGCACTCCGTGGTGTTGATGAGTGACAATACCACGGCAGTGGCATACTTCAGCAAGCAGGGGGGATTACAGTAAACCCCCCGTATTCGCAGGGGATGCATACCACAACCGCCAGCTAATAGTTAAAATCTGCGAATAGTTAACAACCCCCCCCCCTCTAAAAATGCCTATAACTGGCCTATCTTGAAAGTTCAAATACCAAATGTATACCTTAAACTAGCATCCTAGATCAAATATACCTTAAACTACAGTATTATCTTATTACCGTATTAATCTTTAAAATGATATCATTAATATTATTTCAAAGTCATCTCAAACATTTTACCCTTAAAAATATATACAGTACATATGTACTTCTAACCCTTCCAGCCAGTAACAGAGAGAGAGAGAGAGAGAGTATATATTTCTATCAACCACTCTCCCTTTCTATCTATCAGTCTATCTGTCTACTCATCTTTCTAATTCTGAGTATCCTTTGGCTTGAGAGAGAGAGAGTATATCTTTCTATCAACCACTCTCCCTTTCTATCTATCAATCTATCAATTGATTCATCTCTCACATTCTGAGTGTCCTTTGTCTTGAGAGAAAGAGAGAAAGAGATTCATACGTTAGGTATCAAAAGATGAAGATTCATGATTTATGAAGGAAAAAGAAAGAGAGAGAGAGATTTTTCAATATTTTTGACCATCGTAGGGCAACATTACCTCCCCTTTGTGGTCTATGTCAATATTTCAAATTAATTGACAGGTATTTGCAACCCCCTTCTCTCTGAAGAAAATCTAAGAAAAAGACTGGGAATGATAAGTATTTGTTTTAAATTTTTAACGGTTTATTGAACAAATGCAAAAAGTTGTAATTATAGCATGGAAAATATAAAAAAAATTAATAACAAAGTAACATCACATGTATCCATAAAACTACAGTGTACAAAACAAATAAACATATGTTACATATGCATAAAAAAATCTATCTCGCTGAGAGAGAGAGAGAGAGAGAGAGATTTTTCAGTATCCTTCATAGGGTATTTGACCACCAAGTGGCAACATTTATTTGACCATTGAGTGGCAACATCTTCTACCCATGTGTTCAGTATGTCAAGATATATGACATATTTGACAGGTTACACCCCCCCCCCCCCCGTTTCACTCCAAAGCTTTTGGAAAAAGATGAGGGAAAGAATTTATATTGAATGAACTAAAATCTTACTAATTCACTATATTTTCTTTAATGAATTGATATTTTGTTGTGTTTAGTACATTAATATTAATATTTGAAAATTAGTAAATCATTTATTTATCATACAAAACAAATAAACATACATATTACATATACTGTACAGAAAAATTCTCTCATCTCAGTAAGAGAGAGAATTATTATTTGTATCATTTAATGTTATTATTTAATCATATTAAACTTAATATTAATATTTGAAAATTAGTACTGTAAATCATTATTTTATCATAAAATGTATATTTAGGTACAGTACAGTATTTAGTCATGAAAATATGAAAATACAGAATATTGCTTTATGAAAAAATCTGCAAATGGTTGAGTTTTCCCACGAATAATCTATATATACAGTAGGTTCCACAGAAAATTCCGCTAATTGTGAGAACGCAAACACTGTAGTTTCCCTTCAACTCAACAGGTTGGTGGTGCAGGTGCACAAGTGGGCAGTACCACATTCAGTAGAGCTGTCAGCCAGGTGCATTCTGGGGACCTGGAACGTAGTGGCAGACAAGCCCAGTCACCAGGGTCAGGTGATAGGGTCAGAATGGTCTCTACACCCAGGCATGGAAAGGTTATTCAATCTTTGGGGCCTCCCAATGATAAATCGCTTTGCAACCCTACACAACAGAAAACTTCCTGTGTTCTGTTCAGTCGTTCCGGACCCATGGGCAGCAATAGAAGATGCCTTCCAGCACCCATGGGACAATCAAGATGCCTATGCCTTTCCTCCTTTTTGCCTGATTCGTCGGGTGATCAACAGGGTCAAGATCACCCCGAATCTCAGGATGACCATGGTGGCTCCCAAGTGGCTACATACCAAGTGCTATCCGGACCTGCTAGCTCTGCTCTCTGAGGCACTGAAAGAGAATTCCCCCTGGCACAACCTGCTGTGCCAGTTGCACAAAGAGAAGTGTCACCAGGTGGTAGAAGGACTGTCACTTCACGCCTGGAGACTATCCAGCGTCTCTTGTGAATGAGAGGGTTTTCTCTCCACACACAGTGACAGAGATCTCAGGATACCTTTGTAAATCCTCTGCGGCTTTTTACCACGAGAAATGGGCCTTCTTCTGTGTTTGTTGTTGTCGACGGGGGCGTCTCTCCAGTCAGAGCTACTCATCAGTAGGTAGCGGACTTTCTCGTTTTTCCTCGTCAAGGGAAGCTTCTCTCCATCTCAGCTGTTAAGGGTGACAGAGCTGCCCTTGGTCAAGTCCTTTGCTTGAAGGGTGTAGATCTCTCTTCCTTGTGGGAGATCTCCATGCTGTTGAGAAGTTTCAAACAGTCTTACTCTCCCAGGGAACTCAGGTCCCTGAGTGAAATGTGACTCATCTTAAGGAGCCTGACTCGTGCACCTTACAAGCCTTTACACGAATCATCAGACAGGGATCTGACCTTCAAGACTTTTCTTGCTTGCCTTGGCTTTGACAAAGAGAGTTGGCAAGCTTCATGGCCTCTTCTTCGATGTTAAACACTTGAGGGGATGGGGATCTGTTACCCTCAAGTTTGTCCCGGAATTCGTAGCGAAGACTCAGAATCCATCAGTCTGATGCCAGATTCGAGTCCTTTTTGATCCCCTCCCTAGAGGACTTTGTTGGTGATGGTCAAAATGAGATGCTACTGTGTCCAGTTAGGGTGCTGCAATACTATCTTAAGAGGGCTCAGCATCTCAGGCCTGAGTGTCAACAACTCTTTGTTAGTACAGCTCGACCAAGAAAGGTGTCCAAGAATATGATTTCTTTCTGGTTTTGTGAGACAGTCAAGCGAGTGTACTCTGTGTCTGACAAGGTAGACGTGAGTGCGTTTCGAGTAAGGGCTGGACTGGTGTGTCACGCTGGTGAGTCTAGATAAATGAGTTCCCTGTCTGCGTTCTCATGATTCGCGGACTCACCAATTCGCAGGATTTTCTGTGGAACGTATCTATAAAATTATTCACAAAAAATTTGGCAATTCGCGGACTTTTTCGTTGGGAAATATTCACAAATTTGTGCATTTTGATGTTGTTTTCATGACCAAATACATTTTTTTATGATAAAAAATTTATTTACTAATTTTCAAATAATAATAATAATAATAATAATAATAATACTCTAAGATTAAATAATACATAACTCAAAGAGAGAGAGAGAAACTGGTTTTCTCCCCTCTGTTCAGGACAGACCCGACCTCATTAAAGCGAAGATAGATGCTCAGAATTTATACTATTGAAATATTAAAATTATATTAAAGTACTATTGGAATTATATTAAAATGATATATAAGTGTTTGAGGATGATAGTATAAGCATTTTTAGAGGGTACATTTTATGATAAAGTAATGATTTCAGTATGTACTAATTTCCAAATATTAATATTAAGTTTAATAAGATTATTAAATAATAACTTTAAATAAAAATAATAATTTATCTCTTTCTCTCTCTCTTATTTAGATGAGAGAAATTTTTCCGACATGTAATAAGTACGTGTTTCTTTTGTATGATAAATAAATGATTTACATAATAAGTACTTATTTTCAAATATTAAGATTAAAATAAGATTAAATAATAATAATAATAATAATATAATATTTTCCATGCATTTGTGTAGTAATTTTTTTAACATTTTAAACAAACAGATAGTGGTTCCCAGTCTTTTTCTGCTGACTTGAGAAAGGATGGAGTAGGGTAATTGTCAATTTACTTGACAGTTTGACATATTGGCTGGAGGGGAAGGGGAGTGTTGCCCTCAGAAGCTCAAAGATTTCAACTTTTTGATATCATAAGGCATTATTCTCCTCTCTCTCTCTCTCTCAGGAAAAGATACTGTTTGTGTGTGTGTGTGTGTTCATAGTGTTTTAAAAATGTGTAGTAACGGTATTACATCTTTGGAAGATAAAAAACAAACAAATTTTTGTTGTTGTCAGAGAGATTAAAGAGATAAACTCACTCTCTCTCTCTCTCTCTCTCTCTCTCTCTCTCTCTCTCTCTCTCTCTCTCTCTCTCTCTCTCTCTCTCTCTCTCTCTCTCTCTCTCTTGCTCCAGCCAGTCTTGCTGAATATAAGTCGAAGTGGTAACTCTCTCTCTGCTTTGGCTGGAGGGCTTAGAAGTACGTATGTATATATTTTTAAGGGTACTAATGTTTAAGACGACTTTGAAATTATATTAATAATATAATTTCAAAATTTAATACAGTAATAGGATAATAATTTAAGGTATACTTGATGTAGGGTGATACTTTAAATATGCATTTGGTTTTTGAACTTTCAAGATAGGCATTTATAAGCATTTTTAGAGAGGGGGTAGCAAGTATTTGCGGATTTTAACTATTAGCTGGGGGGTCTGGAACGCATCCCCCATGAATGCGGTGGGTTTACTGTAACTTAGAGTAGATTATTAGATGCAAGTCCTCCCCTCTCTCTAGCAAGAGAAGAGAGTGGTTGGAAATAAAAAAAACCTATTGGTTTTATTAACCTTTTATTGTCTCTGACACTGTGGGTTCTTCTAAGCCTTTTATTGGCATAATGACACAAACTCGTTAATTCAAGCTCAGAAGTGTGGCAGTTGAACATCCCATATGCTCAACAGCCCAGAGGCACTGGACTCCTTCCTCAGCTCTTCGAAACCAGGAAGAGATTCCTGGGTGGGTAGAACTTCCAGTCCAGAGATTTACCTAGACTCCACCCTCCAATGGATAAGTCTCGCATGTAAAGACTGAAGGTTTAGTATTTGTGTAGGAACGAATGTACTTTATGTACAGTGTGTACGTTCACGTGTGTGTTTCTTAGCGCAGTATCATCTTTTTTGCTTTGCTTGATCTACTGTACAGTAGTTCACTCATTATAAGTTTAGTTGACTCTAAGTATGATTATCACACAGCTTAACAGTGCACAAGAGAATATTGTAACCCTTGATATTTCATCTCTAATTGAAAATACTATATATGAAATGCAGATTCGTAGATGTTGGCAACACGATGTGCTGTTTATAACTTAAATCTTGGTGCCATCACCCACATCAAAGGAGTGTGTGCATACTACATACATATGCACATGATTGCATTTATCATTTAGACAGTAAATATAAAAAATGAGAAAATACATTAAAATAAAAATGAGAATAGCTTGAATTAAAAATGAAAAAGAGGGAAGGAGTATGTGGGTTATAGGCTTCAAGGTAAGTGATACCACAGTTGTTCTCTCTCTCTCTCTCTCTCTCTCTCTCTCTCTCTCTCTCTCTCTCTCTCTCTCTCTCTCTCTCTCACTATACCATATCTCTTCATGTATATTTTTGCTTTGTGTTTGATGTCTTTCATTACAAGTTACAGTACAGTACTGTACATACCCCAGGAAACTGCTCTTCAGCTCCAATCACCTTCCAAAAAACCCTTTCTCTGAGTGTGTTACTCTACACAGCCTTACTGCCATGACATCCAGCCATCCAACCTACCCCCACCTTGGAAAATTCTCCAGGCCTCCCCCACCCCTCAAACCCATTCTCAGTCTCTTCATGAGTGTAAGCATTGTTACCAACACTTTACTGTGGCCGTGCAGCATTACCAACTATCGGAGAGCAGTTCTTTCAAATTTTTTGAAATTTACATATATCACACCTTTTGTCCTTGGTCCCTGGTCCGAGTGTGTCGGATAATGTAGAGTTCTGGATAAGGAAGATCTGGATAATTGATGGATAATCTTTAAATATATATTATTAGATATTTCTTATATGAAACTCCTTTGAAATTTCTGTCTTTTAGTTTCATTATGCGGTCAGTAACCTAGAGCCTCAATGGCCAAGTCGGTAGAGCAGCAGCTTCGGGCTTCATAAAGGTCTGTGGCGCAGGTTCAAATCCGCAGCTGACTGGTCAGAGAGGCGGACACTTTGCTATCTGTGTAGACACCCCGGGATTATGTAATCGACAGATAGGTTTGCTTAAAAGCAAATGGGTGTTACAGACTAATGCACACACAAACAAAGCCACTCCAACATCTCCTAAAGAAACATAACAGATGCCTCACATGTCTCGAATTGTCGACCTAACCACTCAACTCTCCTTGCTGCTGGGAGAAAGGGAGCTGGTGATTTGGTATGATACATATACATGTGCTATCGGGGTATAAGCGATGTCAGGCAGGGCAGCCGATCGAGACTATGGTCTACCCTAAAGGCAAAACAAAGTCGTTCAAAAGAAGGCATCATGCTTAACCCATACAAAAAATGGGAAAAAAAAGCATGTTAAAAGAAGAAGAAGAATGCCGTCAATAACCTAGACATTGCAGTGTCAGGTTTAGAAACTATAAATCAGTCATCCCCATAGGGGGGTTAGTGCCATCAGTGCAATTCACACTGTGCACTGTAGGCAATGTCCCTTCACCCCTAGCTGCAACCCCTTCCATTCATTTTACTCTACCTCCATTAAAATTCTCTTTCTTCCATCTTACTTTCCTTAGTCTGCCAACGATTGTATCTTAGTGCAAATGCGAGCTTTTCTTTTTGTTACACCTTCAAAACCTCAGTGCTCTCAATTCCCCTTTCAGTGCTGAAAGGCCTCATAGGTCCCAGTGCTTGGCCTTTAGCCTAAGTCTACTGTATATATTCCATAAATCAATCATTATTTCTGGCCGCCTAAGAAGATCAAAGAGCATATGCCTCATCTGGTGAGGAGGACGGGAGTGGTCCAAGCAAGAGCTCATGGGGTCAGTGACACTGACCTGACTCTGGCACTCTGAAAGAGACTGTCTGTCCAACGGGTGTTATGGGCTGGGGTGTGGTCACACCAGACTGCATTCACCTTGTTTTATCTTCAAGATATTGCCCACAAGTCCTTAGTCAAGTTTTCCTTGCCTCCTTTGGTGGCTGCCCAAATTGTGTAGTTCACCCAGCTCCCCCAAGGAAACAAGTAGCATCTTAACTAAGGTATTCAGTGATTGAGAGTGAGTGTGTGAGTGACTGGTCTTTTCTCTTCTGTCTCTCGCTTAGGGCAGAATCAGGTTGCAAAGCCAGTATGTGCTGGACAGACAAGGTATGCTGTTGAGTTACTTGACAAGACACTCTGTCCGTCGTCTTATAGTTGTATACTGGTTGATTGCAAGTCCCCCCCCCACCCTCTAGGCAAGGAGAGAGAGGGACAGGCATATTTTATTGTCTCCGACAATAAAACTTAACTCATTACTTCTTGCCTAGAAGTCTAGCTGTTGCAACATCCCATACGTTCTACAAGCTAGAGGTGCTGGATACCTTCCTCTGCTTCTCCAGACCAGGAAGGTACCTCCCAGGTGGGTAGAACTAACCAGTTGGTTCAGAGAGTACCCAGATTCCTCCCACCAATGAGTAAGCCTCTTATGTAAAAAACGAAGGTTTGTATTTGTAAAGGAACAAGTAGCAAATTTTTTTAAGTAATTTGTATTTTTCCTAACTTACAAACCTGAAGGCCTTTACATAGTGACAAGTGGGCGGAGCTTCCCCCTACCTGTAGATAGTTAATGACTTTGTCTGAAAGTTAAATGGCCATTGCAGCTCACATTTGCAAGGTAAATCCTGTGGTAAGAACATAAGGTTTGTATATTAGAAAAAGTACAAAGTACTTTAAAAATGTGTTTATTTTTAGGTTCATGGAATCAGAAATCGATTTAAATGAAGCTGTAGAAGAGTTGCACGTTGTGGCAACTGCCCCAGAGCTATATCCGGTGTTAGTAGAACTTGGAACTGTGAAGAGCTTACTTTCCTTACTGAGTCATGACAACACAGACATTGCTATAGCAACTGTTGACCTGTTGCAGGTAAGAGGATCAGAGCCTTTTAAGCTTATCAGTAACATAGCATTTGTGATATTTATTGAAAAAACCTCTCTTTAATTTAGACAGATGTCCTTTGCTACAAAGTTGTTGCTTACTTACTATTTGCAGTTTTTTCCAAATGTGATATATTATTTTAATTTTAAATGATTTTTGTAAATACTGTATAGAAAACTGTCTTTGGATTTTGAGCGTTAGCATATTTTGGGGAATACTGCAGAAAATGTGCCATATCATCATTAGTGTTTGCTCTTTCTCCCTAGAAAAACTGCAACTACTACTTTTTATTTAGTTCCCTATCATAACTTCAGGAAATGACTGAAGTTGAAGAGTTGCAGGAAGTAGAAGGAGCTGAAACTTTAGTGGGAGCTTTGATTGAAGGCCAGGTAGTAACCATTCTTGTTCATAACCTCCAGCGACTTGATGAGACCCAGAAGCTTGAAGCAGACGGTGTCCACAACAGTCTCGGTAACCTCTTTATGAACTTCTGAGTGACATAAATCAAAACTGAATTTTTTCACAGTTGATTTTAGTAAAATATGTTGTAGTTAAATCGTACTCTTCTTTTTAATCAATTATTGTTGTGTAGTATAATTATTGACAGTAGTAGATATGGAGTTGATCATTCAGTTAATTTTGTATAAACTTTGCTGGTTAGTTCTTATGAATTATCCAGAGACTTTTATTTCATGCCATAAACTGAAAAATATACAATACCAAAAGGTCTCATTACATGTCAGCCATATCAAAAGATTATTATGAATAATTAACTTGTAGTGCAGTTGTTTAAATAGTAGATGACATTTTTGCCAAGCCTTCTTGTCACGCTGCAGGCTACCTGATATTTCAGAGAGTTGTTTGACCTCAATGGCTAAAGATGCTTTAGTTTTGTGCATGGATTTTTTTTTTAGGTATTTTTGAGAATCTGGCTGAAGTCTCTCCAGAAGTCTGTGCTGAAGCTGGACCTGGAGGTCTGTTAGCATGGTTATTGAAACGATTGAGAGCTAAACTGGCATTTGATGCAAACAAACTATATGCATCAGAAATTCTTGCTATCTGCATTCAAGGCCATGAAGAAAATCGTCGCCTTCTTGGAGAGATGGATGGCATTGATGTCCTTCTTCAGCAGTTAGCTGTGAGTTGATATGTTATTGCAATTATCTGTACCAAGGCATCAATGTTTTTGGTTTGGTTTTCATGTTCTGTATAAGTTAGCTGTATTGAACGTCTGGAAATGAATATAAGATTTTTATTCCTTTTCTTTATTGATATGCAGAAGTGTATTGTAAAGGGAAGGTAACATCCTACTGTTTGTGAAGAATATATAAATGCCATGGAGTATTTAGTTTAACTGTCCTACCAGTGTCCTTGTATTTTTTTACAACAAATACAAATGATGCTGAGTAATATTAGTAATCATGTAAGCTGCGTGCCCTTTCTTATTTGGACATTCCTTGGTTATGGCATTAACTATTTGTATCTATAAAATATTCTTCCAGCCAAATAAAAAACATTGCCTTTTTCAAACCATTTATTAGCAAATTATGCAGTTAGAGACATTCAAGCTGTAGCATAAAGTCTGAGTTTGAAATGAAATGTAAGAGTTAATTTTTCATGACTTGGACCTAGTAAGTGTATACAGAAAACCCCCTGTATTCGCGGGGGATGCGTACCACACCTCACCGCGAATAGCTAAAACCAGCAAATACTTAGAACCCTTCTAAAAACTCTTACAACTGCCTATTTTGATACTGTAGTTCAAACACACACAAAACAAACTAAAAATGCTTATACAGCTATTATCCTACTTATGATGGGGTTAGGTTCCAAAAAATAACCATTGTTTGTTGGAAAAAACATAAGAAATACCAAAACTTCTCTTGAACATAGCCTAGCCTACACTAGGGTATTTGGTACCATGTATACATATATGGTAGCCTAGCCTACACTATAAAATATACTCTTTACATACACAGTATAGTACTTATTAATATCAGCTAATTCTGGAGGTCCATGCAAAGTGACTTATGATAATTCAATACAAAGAGAAATTGAATAACAAACAAGAATTAGCTTAGCCTACACTATGGTATATTGTTTACATACACGGTAGTATAGCCTACATTACAGTATACTCTCCTCTATATTCACATATAGTATTATGCAAACGTCAACATAACGAATATGCATCTTTTCTATGGATCTTTTAAAATGTTGTGCCTTGATTCACTTTATCTAGTAATATTGTATATATTCTTATATTGCTTTTGTATTATAAATTGCGATCATAGCGATCAACGTTTTGGTTTGTAAATGTTGACGCGGCGTTTACTTTGTCGTGTTTAATTCAGTTCAGAGCGCTTTTCTTGCTTCTAGTTAGCGTAAATGTATCTCTAGATACTTTATTTATATGGGGCAAGGTTATTTTTCATTATACAAAGTGTTTTTAAGTTGAAATATAGCTAAAATACATCTCTTTGTGAAATTAATTCATCTTTCATTTTTGTTGGTAGGTGACGATGGCTGTTTGGGGGCGTTTGTTTTGTGTAAAAAAAATTCAAGATTCCATTCACTATTTTCACTTGATTTTATCATGATACAAGCTTTACTTATTTATCATTTATCGTTGGTTGGTTGTTTATAGGATTAAAATACTGTTTTCACCATGTTTACAATGCAAAGTATAACGTTAGTCTTAACAATACTTTTATCATTCTCTTTAAATTTTTTTAACTATCCAAGATGGGGTAAAGATTCAGTCTATTTTTTTAACTAGAAGATGGGTTAAAGAGATGGAGGAAAAGTTGACTATTGTAATTTGGTCTCTTATAAGCAAAACAACAGTTTCTTGATTACGTTTATGGCTGTACACATTTACGCAAGAGTATAACGTTACTAAAATTTTTAATATTTTTACAAATAATATTGTAGTAGATATTTGATTATTAATTGCTTACCGCCTGATTACGAAATTTAAAAATATTTTACAAATAATATTGTGGTATTGTTATTAATTGCTTACCTCATTGCCAAATCAAATTATCGTAAGGTGAATTATCGTAACTCGAGCCTTACTTGAGTGTTTTAATAGTTGTATCACAATAAGTGCATTTAGTCATGAAAATGAGATGGAAATACAGTATTTAGTGAATATTTCCCAGTGAAAAATACTGCGAAGGGGCGAATTTTCCGCAAATAACGGGTTGATACGTTCCAAAGAGAAATCCGTGAATACTTGAGTCAAGCAAATCGTGAGAACGCGAATCCGGGGGTTTACTGTATAGGGTTGTTATTCTTGTCAATCTTCCTCCAAGAAAAAGATTTCTTGTGTTTACAGTGTTGTAGATGTTGAATTTTTTTTCTTGTTAATTTATTTTTATTTGTTTTATGATTTGTTGTCATGTTTGATTAGGAAGATGAAAAGTGACATAGGAAGCAATGGTCATAAAGTAATAGGAAAGTTGAGTCCTAAAGTAAGAGAAAAATGCTGTAAATTACCCAGTTGCTGAGATACTGTCCTGCTCTTCATACATTTTACTTTGCTTCAGTTTATTATCAGAGCCTTGTCCTTATGAAGCATTGGAGTGTGTGAATGTTAGCTGATGCACATGTCTTCATAACCATCATAAGGGTGTTTTCATTATTACTGTATATTTGAGTAACAGATTTTGTCTTCATGGGCATTGCAAGATTGTTTTTGGTGACAGCTGTAATTTTGTCTGTTCAGAATGTAATTCACACTCACATTTACTTTTTCTCAGGTGTATAAACGTCATGATCCACCGACCAGCGAGGAACTTGAGATGATGGAGAACCTTTTTGACACTCTATGTGCATGTCTGATGCTGACAGATAATCGAGAACTCTTTCTACGTGGTGAAGGTCTCCAACTAATGAATTTAATGCTCAGGTAAATTAACTTGTATTCTTTCTTTCTTCAGCATGTAAATTGTAATCTTGATTTTACTCATTGTTCTTGTGTCTGTAATAAAAAAATTTTACAAAATTTACTTTTAATCTCCTAATCTAGCTGATATATACTTTCTCATTTCATTTACAAGGATTTGTGAGGGAAGGATGCATTAATATTAGAGGAATGTGACAGTAGTAATGGCAAAATAAAAAAAATCCTTTAGTAAGTTTTTACAGTGTTTGTGCTTTGGACAAGCCTCTTGCTTTAATATTTTACACTTGCATTATTGCTCCCATCCAAATATCCTAAAATTAAGCATGTTGTATTATGAAACATAAAAATTATTTGTTTTTTCTTGCTATATGGATATCACTTGATGTTACAGTATATTGAAGCTATGAATTATTATTAGTATGTACTGTATTATCAAGTAGTTTAACCAGAAACTGTATATTAACATCCATGTAATACAGCAGTGTATGATCTTTCAGGGAGAAGAAATTGTCTCGTAATGGAGCCCTCAGAGTTCTAGATCATGCTTTGACTGGCATTGATGGTGCTGACAACTGTAATAAATTTGTAGAGATTTTAGGCTTGAGAACCATATTTCCACTTTTTATGAAGACTCCAAGCAAGCATGGCAAGAAGGGCCTTACCAAAGACCAGGTAACGTTGATATTAATGAAGAAAATTATAAGTTGTATGTACAGTAGTGGTTTCATATTATTTAAGCACAAAGCTTGATATAAAGATACTTTGTAAATAACAGATGTGGACAGCAACTAGCACTGTTCCTGGCTGCCTATTAAAGTAAATTGTGGAAACCACAGGAATATCAAGTATGCTCCTGTAACTTTGTTATGTATTGAAAAAGTTGCCGGAGCATTCATGTAATATATCTGTGCTAGTTTTGATAAGCTCTAGAAAGTAATTACCAAAGTACAGTATATAAGCTGTATATATTCTTGTGGAGTATTGCTATATTACATAACGAGGGATACTTTCTGTTTCCGGGGCCCTGGGAAGGATCATGTCTAATAGTTTATGGTTTGGCCTAACTTTCAGTACTTTTTATTTGCTTTCACTTTCAGAAATACTCGTATGTATGACCCATGTATGACTGCTCTTGCTTTTTAAAATAAGTACAATTTGTTCCTACACAAGTACAAACTTTTGTTCTTTTCATTAGGATAAGCATGCAGACACAAGCTTTATTGGCTATTCAAACTTTACTGTTGAGGAAGTTAACTGCTGACAGGCTGGGGGAAACCCTGCCCACCTGACAGTCTGCGCTCCATTTTGCTTCCAGCTGCCGTCTTGTCAAAATGTCTTTCAGGACTCTTTGTCTGACTTTTGCTGTTCAGACTTTTGTTGGTTAAACTTGAGTATTCCTTTTCCTTCTTTGGTTTTGACTGTGTTTGTTATGTATTTATTCAGACCCATCAGTCAAATAAGCTTTCATGCAAGGAATTCGGTTTGTTTTTCCTTGCCAAAATGAATACTCGTTTTCATCAGGCACATAACAGCTTCTGGTAGTTGCACAACAGCTGTATTGTTCTCCAATGTACTAACTAATATATCTACTTTTCAGCTACGGTAGATTAAGCCACTTGAAAGTTCCATGACAGTAAGATTGACCTTATTCTAGGCAATCCTGCTATCACGGGCTGTGTAGCCTTATTCCTCTGATCTCTGTAGCTTAGTCTTGTTGATTCTCAACAACTGTGCAGACGAGGCAAATTCAATAGTGGTGGAAGGAAGATAAGGCATTCTCCTTTCCTTTTTCATCATCTTCTGCATCGTTCTTCCTGAACTTCACCTCTACACTGACTATGTCTACGAGCTTAGAGTAGGGGGAGTCTGCCCCATGCTAGAAGACTTAATAAACTTCTTTCTTCACACCTTTCCCTTCAGGGTAGGGCGGGGAGTCTTGATTGTCATCTACAATTGATTTCCTGGGCAGGGCTGGAACTGAGTGCCATTCCCTTAGACTGAAGGTTCTCTTTGTCTCTCCTTTCTGTAGGCTATTGAGCTCGCTTTGATTTGAGTTCTCTTTCTGAGAGAAATGAGTGTGTCAGTCCTTCGTGAGGCATGTTCACTCCTTGTTTCCCCTAGTTTTATATGGTTTTATGACAGTAATAACAGGTAATCACTTCAACCTTCTCACTTCAATCCTTCAGGACAGTGTGGCTTGGTTACCCAACCTATAGGTTGGGTTAGATTTGCCAACGGTCCAGGGGTGTTCTTCCTATCTTTCCTTCGTCAGGCGAAAATGGTGATAAGAAAACACTTTAACTCTTCCCGAGTGATCTTTGAGGATCACACAGAGAAGAATTTACATGGCCCTCTTTGCACTACTCAGTTGGTTTCTGAATTCTCAGTTTTGAATTTTTTCGGGAAGCGATGAGCCTGTGTTCCTATCCCTTCCATAGTTTGACAGCCAAGGTGGCAGGGTAGCACTTCACCCCTTGTATCTCTAACTCTTCAGGGCTGTTAAAGAGGGGCTAGTGCAACAGGTCCATGCAGCTTGTGCTTTCAATAGGCCCTATCTTCAGATCTGGGTGATTGGTAGTGATGGGTATTGTGGAGTTTCCAGCATCTCACCGTTCGATGTTTTTGAGTAGGGTAAGAGGAATGGTGCTGTCCTCTAATTGTCAGGGTATGGTTAGGAAGGCTATTGGTCTGATCAGAGTTTTCAAACTGCTAGTCTGGTAGCAAGGCTACTGGGCTGATTAGGGTCCTCGGAGCACTGGTCCAGGACACTCTGCTTTTTGCAACTGCTACTTCTGGGTCCCACAGGTACTGGTCTGGTTGGTAACATTGTCGTTCCAATCTAGGTCCTCAGATTGCTGGTCAGGTAGCAAGGCTACCCGTCCAATCAGGGTCCATAGACCACTGGTCCAGCAGTAAGACTACTGGTCTGTTCAGGGTCCTGAGACCACTGGTCCTGGACTGTCTATTTCTCCCCATTGGCTACCCGTAGCTCCTCTGGTTCCTGGGGTACCAATACTGGTCCAGCCAGGGTTTTCAGACCGTTAGTCCAAGACCCTCAGTAATGAACCAGTGTGTGCATGGGAGGATTGAGCATATATGTGTTCATTCTCCCCCAGGGAAGTGACAGGACTGGCTATCCTATCATCCAGTAAAGAAAGTTCCCCTTTTCCTGTTTTTTTTTTTTTTTTTTATAAAGTTTAGTCTTTTAGAGGGGTTTGACACAGTTGTGGACAGCCCTCGTTCATGTTTCACGAGCAAATAAGCTCTGCACAACACATGGTCACATAGTCAATCCAGGTTGTCGACTGCCAACGGCCTTGCTCACCTACTTGAGGCGCAACCATGTCCAGTTGATCAAGGGTGCTAAGGACTGTTCATCTATTGCCCATTCTTCTCAAGATGTTTCCAAATACAGGGGTAGAATAGACTTAGGGGCTAGGACGGCAATTATTTGCACTCTCTTCAGAGCCTTATCATGAAGGAGCATGTGTTGGGCTACACTTGCAAGTGCCCAACGTAATTCTTATTATGTGGACTGTAGTGGTTACAGTCAGAGAAATGGAATTGCATCTTCAAGACTTCTCCATGGTTGTGCAATGAGTTTACATCTTTAGAAATAGTAAAGTTCTTCTGGTAGGATTTAGACAAACTCCATAATGGGATTCTGTGTAACTATAATTTTTGAGATCTTTGTACAACAGGGTAACAATGGGTCTACACAGGACGATTTCCCATTTTGATCTGTCTTAAAACTTTCACGCTACATCATAACAATACTTATCATTTACACACACACGAACACACAATGACCTCGTTCCCAAGGATTCCTCACTGCGTACGTGACAGCTCTCAGCTCAGAACAAAAGAAGACGTTGACTTATGCTGACATACTGTTTTCCAAACAACACATTGCTGACATGTTCTGCTGACATGTGCGACTTGATGGACTAGATCTGTGATTCATACACAACACCTCCGTTGTGCTCACACAGATATATATACTTTTTCTAAGTCCATTTAAAATGCATATGAATGGAACTACGATTCCATTTTACATCATGTCATATCATGACATTTGCTCGGCCACGGAAAAACACAATAGGAACGAAATCACCAAAACATTCATTCATGAGTTAAGTATAACTACTCAAAAAGCAAAGCAAAAGCTATACATTTTCAATATTCATTATACTGATAACGTGACTGAAGATTATATATAGAAATCACATATAGAAAATATATGTAGAGATAATACGTATATGTAGTAAAAATGTAGAAAACATACGCAGAAAATAAACATAGAAAATAAACGTAGAAACATGTTTCATAGTTGTGTGCACAAGATTCATGAATACATATGCAAAGATGATGATTAAAAAATCAATGCCTAAAAATGTATCCAGACAAAACAATAATAATAATCACATGATGAGGTTATTTAAAATAGATAATTATATAAACCAAATGAAACAGACATAACTCATAGTTATCCTGTTAGATTGACCAGTATGGATATCCAGATTATTAAATGCAGTGCATATCTTGATTGATCAACATGCCACTCTATGTACTGTATATATTACAATATGTATATATTGATACATATGTATTATTTTTTTATTAAAGAAATAAATGTAGCCATTATATAAGATTATAGTAAATATCACCATCAGTGTTTTTCTTCTCCCCGCATTTATTACCCTTGCAATAAAAACCTTTTCAGTCTTTCTCTGTGTAGTCAGGTTTTAATGAAAATAATGGCCAGTTATCACATTATTTAAACCTAAACACCCAATGACTCATATCTAATGGGGACCTACGAGCACCACAGGATTTCGCAATGTCCTCCTTCAGTCCTCGTGTTCTCTTCCAAAACATTACGCTGGCAGCCACACCCACGGATCCTAGCAGCATACCGATGGCAATCAACACGTAGAGGAGAATAAAGTCGTGGCGAACAGTAGAACGGTTCACAGGAGATAACAGGTCCAATGCTGCAATAGCATTTTCGACGGGCCTACTGTAGGAAATTGTCAGACTTTGCAGCCTTGTGTTCCCCCACGATGTACTGATGAAGAAATTATGCCCACGGATGATAGTAACCGCAGCCCGGATAACCAGCGATGACATTGTAGCAGTGCAACCATCATTGACGACGAACATGTTTCCTGATGCCCTAGTTCCGTCCGGACAAACGACGCTGTATGCTTCCGCAGAGAAAACGAATGCCGTGCCGTTCAAGAGCCTGTGACGAAACTGATTGTCGTTATACCTGACCAGACCATCCAAACAATGTTCACGTGTATGGGGAGAGGTTCTGTTAAGTACTAAGTCCAATTCGCATGAACCCAAGGACATATTTGATATATTCCCGAATTCAAACAAATCGATCCCGCACACCTTAAAACCCATAACATCATAGCAATCATTTAACAGTTCTTGATCTCTGACTACCGTATAAGTTTACTCATTTCTTTAGAAATAGTAAAGTTCTTCTGGTAGGATTTAGACAAACTCCATAATGGGATTCTGTGTGACTATAATTTTTGAGATCTTTGTACAATAGGGTAACAATGGGTCTACACAGGACGATTTCCCATTTTGATCTGTCTTAAAACTTCCACGCTACATCATAACAATACTTATCATTTACACACACGAACACACAATGACCTCGTTCCCAAGGATTCCTCACTGCGTACGTGACAGCTCTCTGCTCAGAACAAAAGAAGACGTTGACGTATGCTGACATACTGTTTTCCAAACAACACATTGCTGACATGTTCTGCTGACATGTGTGACTTGATGGACTAGATCTGTGATTCATACACAACACCTCCGTTGTGCTCACACAGATATATATACTTTTTCTAAGTCCATTTAAAATGCATATGAATGGAACTACGATTCCATTTTACATCATGTCATATCATGACACATGTAGCCATGTTGGGAATTGAGCATGTCGTACTCTCAAGTACCAAATGATCCCTGGGGGGTTTTGACGGGCTCCCTTTCCTGCAGGTAGGGTATCTCAGGATGTCATTGTCTGGAGGGACATAAAGCCCTTGTGCTTAAGGGGTCAGATACCAAGGTGCAGGAACTGATTGTTCAGGGGAGTAACTGGGCATTTTCTGCAGATGTTTTCTGACTTCAAGAGAGCCTAGGCTGTCATTCAGTTGCCTTACTAGTGATGTTTTGGGACCTTATGATTTTGACCATAGCTGTACAGAAAATTCATTTAGTCCCAAGCAGCCTAGTGAGTTCCTCCTCCACCCCTTCCTCATCGAAAAGGAATCTCCTTTGTTTGACACCACAGGGAGACTCGGTTTTCTCCCTGTCTCATGCTAGACTGTCTCAGAGAGAGGAGAGTCTCTCTCTCTCTCTCTCTCTCTCTCTCTCTCTCTCTCTCTCTCTCTCTCTCTCTCTCTCTCTCTCTCTCAGGCAGTTTTAGTTGGGATCTCTGGCCCTTCACTGTAGAGGATGTGTCATCTTCTATCTGTGGGGGACTAACCTGAAGGAAGAGGCTAGAGTCAAGAGACTTTCTTGTCTGGGGCAGACCTTTCTGGCTACTTGTCCCACCAGACCACTACCTACCTGGGAGCTGATTTGTGTGGGGAGGTGGAATACAGTGTTGTCTCTAGTCCCTGGGCAAATTTTGGCACGGAGGATTGGACTGGCTCTGGGTTCTACTTCATTCTTTTTGGAATGATGAAGAGGCTGTAGCAAGTCAGTGCAGTTGAATAATAGCACCTGTCTTTGCCAGGCAGTGTCCTTTAGACTCCCGAGCTTATAAGGCACTGCGGTTGAACTTGCAGGTTCAACTGTGCAGGTTCAACTGGTCTTCTCTTCACTGGAATTGTAGAAGTTCCAGACTTCTATCCTTCTGTTGAGATTCCCAGACGTCTTCTCCTTTGAGAATTTTTTCTCACTTTTAACTACTCTTCTGCATTTGGGAATTGGTAAGGGAAAGAAGGAAGAAGGAGAATGTGAAGGCAGCATTCTTTCCCTTTGACTGCTGTTTGTAAGAGAATGCCTGTCAAGGCATTTCTCCTGCAGTGAGAGTCTCAAATTCTAACAGTAGTGAGAACAAGGATGTTGCATTTAAAAAAAAATTGGTAATAAAATTTTTTTAATTCTGGCCCATATGCAGCCATCGTAGGGCTTTGTTGTTGGGTGAATTTGCTGTCATTTTTTCCAATAGGAGAACCTTCTTTCGCAAGTTTAGTGGCAGTAAACTACAAGATATAGTCGGCCCCCCGTATTTGCGGGCAATGCGTACCAGACCTCCCAGCGAATAGTTAACACTCCCTCTAAAAACACTAATAATTGCCCATCTTGAAAGTTCAAATACCAAATGTATACTTGACGTATTATCTTACATCAAATATACCTTAAATTATTATCGTATTACTGTATTAATCTTTGAAACCTACCACCCCAAACCACGCTATCTAGAAAAGATAAATCTCAGCCAATGTCTACCAAAGCAAATGGACTATTTTCAGCACTTGGTGCAGAGCAAATCATGTCTCTTCTTCTAAGACACCTTTGACAGAGATTGCTGATTATTTTGTTGTTCTTGAGAACCTCTAAGGGATTATCCTCCTCCACTATCAAAGGTTACAGAGCAATGTTAAGCTCAGTATTCAGACATAGTGCCTAGATATTTCTTCGAATCAGGATTTTTATGAGCTTATTAAATCGATCGATATGATGAAACGTAAAGCATTAGAACAAGTACCATGGAGCTGGATGTGGTACTTAAATGGCTTTCCGGTCCTCCCTTTGAACCTCTTGACTCTGCTTCGCAAAGGAACATAACCAAGAAGACTTTATTCCTAGTAGCCTTGGCTACAGTCAAGAGAGTAAGTGAAACCAGACTCTAGATAGAAGAATCAGTTTCTCTAATGGAGATGCAATATGTTCTTTTACTCTTGGTTTTCTCACTAAGAATGAGAATCCAGCAAAACTTTGGCCTTGTTCTTTCGGCATTAAAAACCTAACTCAGACAGTAGGTTCTTTAGATGAGGAAAGATTCCTTTGTCCGGTAAGGGCACTCTAATGGTGCCTCCATAAGACTGACAAGATAAGAGGTCCATCCAGTCACTTGTGGTGCTCAGTGAAGAACCCTTCACGACCTCTCTCAAAGGATGCCCTCTCTTTCTTCCTAAGAGATCTCATTCGCGATGCACATTCCCAAGTGGGAGAAGAGCTTCTACCCATTCCGAGAGCAAGAGCTCATGAGATTAGAGCCGTAGCGACGTCCTTATTATTCAAGTACAGTCTTTCTCTTCCCTCCATTCTCCAATCCACTTATTGGAGATGTAAGTCAGTATTTTCAATGCATTGTCTACGTGATGTGGAAACAGTTTTTAATGATTGCAGTACCTTGGGTCCTTTATTGGTGGCTGGCACGATGTTGGGGAAGCAAGTATAGGAAGCTTTCCTTCCATCCTTACTCTTCTCCTTGGTGTTGAGTTTTGGGGAGCCTGGTGGTACTCTGTACTGTACTGAGATACCCTCCAGGGCTTTTAATGTTCGGGTGATGGTATTTTTAATCTTTTGGTGTAAGTACCAGAGTTGTTATCAGATTTCTTGTGTTGGTACTGCGTCCAGGGCAGGGGCAGACTTTTTACTTTGCTATCATTCGGTGAAGTCCTTTTCTGCGAGGTCCCCACTTATGTAGCAGATGACACTTGGCTTTAACGCCACACATCTATGGGGTAAGATGAGAGCCACCAGAGGCAGTATCTTCCTGCAGCAGCTCTCTTACCAGGTAAGGAAACAGCAAACCTCGTATTGATGTTAGCAACACCTTTCTATTCTCAATTTATTACTTCTAATACTTGAGGTAGAATAAGTCCATGAATCCCACCTCCTATTAATGTGGGAATCAGCTATGTAATTACTTGGTAAGTTACTTATATAAAAATGACATTTTTATAATAAAATAAAGTTGTATATACTGTATACTTACCAAGTATTTACAGTCGGAGCCCTCCCTCCTCCCCTGTCTTGGACATGATGGCATAAACAAATTGATCCTTCTTGCTCTGTTGTTCCTCTTCTTCCCCGAAAGTGGGCAGGGCTAGCTACTTATACCAAAACCAAAACAAAAGAATCACCACTAGGAATTTTCACATTTTAGCTGCCGGTTAATAGAAATTAATAGCTATGTAATTACTTGGTAAGTATATATAAAACTTTATTTTTATTATAAGAAAATGCCATTTCTTTAGTGTAGAAGTCTGCTTTTGCCAGAGGTTTATCTTTTCTAGATGGAGTGGTTTTGGGGTGGTAGGTTTCTGTTTCCTAATATTAGCAGTTATGACTTGGGCCATCGATGGATGGTTTCTTGTTTGTCAGTTTTTCATAAGTTGTATTTTAACAGATCTTTCATGTTTACAATTGATCCCTGATCCCCTTTTCCTGCCAAGAGCAACCAGATTCACTGAACAGCAGCACCAGCATGCAGTAAATGTGCCTCGCTGTCAAACTTCTAAGTTTCAAACGTCCTTTATTCCTCACACTGTTGGACTGTGGAACAGCCTTCCTGAGGATTTTGTGCAATTGGAACTTGAGAAGTTTAAGCGAAGATGCAATGCATTACTACCCTGATAAGTCTCCTTGTATTTTAATAATTTAATCACATTTTTATTTATTCATTTATTAATATGTTAACATCTGTTTTTCTAATAACTAATCTCATCTTTCTTTATATCCCCATACCTTCAGTTACTTCTTTTGAATGAACATCATATTCTTTGGAAGCTTGAATTTCAAGTCAATGGCCCTTGTGAGCTTGTTCCATATGAATAGGGTTCATCTTCTGAATAATAATAATAATAATAATAATAATAATAGTAAGGGCATCTCCCTCTCCTTCACACTCAGGAGGAACCTGTCAGATCATCAGGTATTTTGAAGATTTGATAGTTTTTTATCACCTGCATGTTTGTTTTACCCGTGGAATGTCACCCACTGGCCTTGGACACTTTTCCCTTGAACTGGTGGTGGTGCTGAAGGGTTGGGTAGCTAGCTCAGCTCCCTTTTGGCACAGTTGGCACCTCATCTAAGATATTTGACTGGCAAGAGAGATGTTAGGAATGACTGACTCTCCTCCTCTATCTCTTTCTTCCTCTTGTAAGTTGGAGAGCCAAGATTCCTAATCTGTGCACAAGGCGGATGGACAAGATTGCAGGTTAGTTACTCGACCTACCATCTGTCTGTGTTGGTTGTGAAGGGACACAAGTTCCCCTCTTCTGCAGGCAAGGGCGAGAGGAGGATAGATGATATGTCAGGACTCATATTTAGGCTTGCTTTATTGCCTTCAAAATGTTTTTTTCTCAAGGTTCTTTTGGCCTGATTAAGTAATTGCATTATAATCTATTACCTACTTGTCAAGCAGCATAGCAGCTGCGACATCCTACATGGGCAGCATGGTGGAGGTTTAGGGTCATCCTTCCTTTGCTCCTGAATGGACCAGGGACATTACATAGCCAGGTTGGGCACACCTACCAATCAGTTTAGAAAATACTGAGATTTCCTCCCACCAATGGGTGGGTCTCCTGAACAAAGGTTTGTACTTGTGTATGAACAAATAGGAAATTTTTAAAATTGTACTTCTCCTAATATACAAACCCACAGTTCTTTACATTTACGGCCCACCTCAGCCACCCCTCTAATCTGTCACCTGGGCCAGAAGGCAGAGTGGAGTGCAGACTGGCAGGTGGACAGGGCTTCCCCCTGCCCATTGGTAGCTAACTACCTGGTCAGTCAAGTTTGATGGCTGATCCAGCTCACATTCGCAAGCTTATCCTAATGTAAAGAACCTCAGGATTATATGTTAGGAAAAATACAAATTACTTTTAAAATTTTCTGTATTTTAGTTGGAAAATAATTAGAATAAAAAATCATAAAGAATAAAAAAAAAAATGCTGTACACTTTTACTTATGCTGTGAGCAACATGAAGTAAATGGTGCTTTAAAATGCAGTTTCTATGCTAATGGGTGGGTAATTTACTCACTTGTTACAAATAATTTTGCTAAAGAATGCAGCCCCAAATTTGAGTTTCTTTATTCAAGAGTTGATATGCAGTGACTGCAGTGGAGAAATATCAGGTTTGGTGTAGGAAAAATCTAGCTTTGGTAGCAGCTGTAAGACCTGAAGGGAGTTACACTACTCACACAGATGCAACAGTAGTGCATGTGTCAGCTATCTTCCTCATTACACACCAGGTCTGTGCAAGATAAATGTTCACCCCAGTCCTATGTCTTTTCATCAGGGAAAGTGGGTGTGTTTTGAGGACTCACAGCAGCTACCAAAACTAGGTTTTCATACGTCAAAACCTGTTTTTTGACAGTGTAGCCACTGTTCATCTTCAAAGGAGCTTACAAAAGAAATTGTCAAGGGACAAAATGGCTGAGCTCCTAATAAATAAATCAATTCTTTGCAGCGTCCCTTCGGCCCTAGCTACAAATTCTTTCATTCCTTTTACTGTACTGCCGTTCATATTCTCTTTCTTCCATCTTACTGTCCACCCTCTCCTAACAATTGATTCTTAGTGCAACTGCAAGTTTTCCTTCTGTTACAACTTTCAAAATTTTTTACTGTCAATTTCCGTTTCAGCACTGTGTACAGTACTTCCCCCCGCTTTTTCACACTTCACTTTTCCATGCTTCATTTTGTTGTGGATTTTTGTGGAACATATCTTTTACTTTTCTGCAGGAACTTTCACCAATTTGCAGATTTTTTCTATGGACCGTATCGCTAAAATTATCACTAATTCGCTTTATTTTCTTAGAGCAATGCTATTTATTCGCTAATATTTGTATTTTTCATATTGTGTTCATGACTAAATACTGATTTTTATAATAAAAATGGTTTACGGTGTACAGTACTTATTATGATTTACAGCATATTTGTTAAGCTCGTTCCAGGTTGGGCCCCAGATTGAGCATAACAGGTGTATGATTCAATTTGATTCTCTCTCTCTCTCTCTCTCTCTCTCTCTCTCTCTCTCTCTCTCTCTCTCTCTCTCTCTCTCTCTCTCTCTCTCTCTCTCTCTTTACTGTATTACTGTAAAGTGTTTTTGGATGATAGAGCTTATTGTACAATATTTAAAATTTTTGCTAATTATTTTAATTTTATTTTCCAGTCTGCTTTTACTAGAAAATAAAATTAAGAGTAATTAGGAAATATTTTAAATATTATACAATATGTTTTACCATCCAAAAACGCAGTTCCTCATTGGACCAGTCGGTATCGTTCTCACCTAGCACTCTGCTGGGCCCGCATTCGATTCTCCGACTGGCCAACGAAGAATTAGAGAAAATTGTTTCTGGTGATAGAAATGCATTTCTCTTTATAATGTGGTTCGGGTTCCACAATAAGCTGTAGGTCCCGTTGCTAGGTAACCAATTGGTTCTTAGCCATGTAAAATAAATCTACTCCTTCGGGCCAGCCCTAGGAGAGCTCTTAATCAGCTCAGTGGTCTGGTTAAACTAAGGTATACTGTACTTACTTTTTCATCCAAAAATGCTTTACAGTAACATCATTTCAAATACCTTACATTATTGAGGAAAGAGAGAGAGAGAGAGAGAGAGAGAGAGAGAGAGAGAGAGAGAGAGAGAGAGAGAGAGAGAGAGAGAAAGAATAGAATCATTCACCTGTTATGCTCAGTCTGGGGCCCATCCTGGAATGAGCTTAATAGATACATTACTGCAGTATAAGTACTGTAAATTATTTTTATCATAAAAATCTGTATTAGTCATTAACACAATATGAAAAAATACAGTAGTTAGTGAATAAAGTGTGTTGCTCTACAAAAAAGGCAAATTAGTGATAATTTTAATAGTTTCTACCAATATATAAAGAAAACAGTATGACTTCAATACTATGAGAGAAAACAGCTATGCTTATGTACACAGAGGTAACTTGTTTAGTTGTCAAACATTCCGGAAAAGATTTTTTTAATTCATATCAAACATTTTATAGATATTTTGTTGTGTTTGCATTAATATTAATGTTTTAAAATTAGTAAATCATTGTTATAGCATTTTAGGGGGTACATATACATAAGAGTAACAGTTGTACAAGGGTACTAATCTAAGATGACCTAGGGTGTTTTGGAATGATGGTTTGGGGTGTATCTTTGTTCGAATTGATATTAAATTGTTTTAGTATGATAATTTAAGGTATATTTTTGTTTGAACTACTAAATTAGGCAGTGAACTTTTAAAGCAGACAGGTACAGGCAGTCCCTGGTTATTGATGGGGGTTCCGTTCCCTACGGCATGACGGTAAATGAAAATCACCGATAACAGAAAATCAGCAATAACAGTGCTTACTGGCGCTGATAACCGGGGATCAGCGCTGCTGTTAAGTGGGGATCGGCGCCAAAAATCCAGTTATCGTTGTTGCTAGACAACACCATAAAACCGGATCGTCGATAACCAAGGCTGCCGATAATCGGGGACTGACTGTATAAGTGTTTTAGTTTAAGGGGTACAGGGTATTTGGCTTTTTAAGCATTTTTAGTGGGGATTTTGCATTTCCGCAGTGGGTTCTGGAACCTGTCCCTGCGAAAAAGTGGTGGAGCACTGTATGACAGATAGGCGTTGACTTACGACAGGTGCAACTTACTGTGATCCCCATTCGCGACAGTAGAAAAAAATTACAAAAATAAGTGAAATATTGAAAAAACATAAAAATTTCCAAAACATCATGCTGCAGGCAGCACTTACATGTAGCAGTCCCAGCATTGTGCTTAAAGCAGGCCACACACTACCAAACATTTATATCTGGCATAACATATGGTCATAAAATTGAACAATTTAAGAACATATGGCTAGGTTGGAAGGATTGACTAAGTTTGATATTTGTCCATTTAAAATGTTTACTTCAAAGATCTCTGATGCATACTTACATTTAATTGTACACCAGCTGCAGTCTGCAGCAGTGTATGATCAAACGCTTTTGATAGTTTGTGGCCTGCATAACATGCATGTACACACACACACACACACACATCTGCTTTTATTTCTCTCTCTCAGCACTGTCTCGTGCTAGTATCAGCCCTGAGAACAATAGCTGTCAGTTGCGCTTCATTTGCTGTTTAAAAAGTTTTATTAAGCCACAGTATGTTGACAGAAGGGCACTTTCATCATCAACAATTTGGCCAGCCAACAAGGCAAAAAAGGACATCAACTTGGAATTTAAAACTGAATGTGATTAATTAGTGTGGACGAGGATAAAGAATAAAGCATGTGACCTAGAATTTTCACGTCCAACAGTGTCGACAATTCTTAGTAGTTGAGAATGCATATGTGAAGCTGTGAAAAGTTTTTGCTCTAGTGAACTCTATTGTAATTACAAGCAAAGGCAAGGACCAGTCCTTGAAATGGAAGTTATTAATGGTGTGGATAGAAGACTAGATTAAACAAGTAAAAAATGCGCAGAAGTTTCTTTCGTGCAATCGGGTTTTCTGTACATCTTGTAATCAAGGCCACCGAAAATAGATCTATCTTTCGGTGGTCTCGATATAATGCTGTATGAGCTGTGGCCTGTCCTATATCATTGCCAGAAGCATGATTATGGCTAAATTTAACCTTAAATGAAATAAAAACTACCAAGGCCAGAGGGCTGTAATTTGGTATGTTAGATGATTGGAGGGTGGATGATCAGCATACCAATTTGCAGGTGTGGACGGACAGACAAAGCTGGCACAATAGTTTTCTTTTCAGAAAACTAAAAAATGAACACCATTAATCCATATTACCATCCAGGCAAAGGCAAGAAGTCTGTTTCAGACTGTTAAGGAACATGCAGGTGATGACTGTGAACAAGAGTTCTTTGCAAGTATTGGATGGTTCAAAAGGTTCAAAAGAAGATTTGTTCGGGTAACAGGAGAGGCAGCAAGAAAGTTCCTCGATAGTTTTGAAAAATTTTTAAAAGAAAAATGATAAAAGATTATAACATTTCCCATGCAAAAACTATGAGTTAATAACCATTCTTAGAATAAATTAAAAAAAAAAAAAGACTAGAGTAATTGCAAAAGCATAAACATCACAAAATGCATGTGCTCCACACGTGATACATAAACGTCGTAAAAACATTTTGTAACAAAACATAATGACAAAATGGAAATTGGTTGAGATTAAACTAGAGATCAGTACAGTAATAGCAAAGTACTTTCCAGTACTGTACAAAATTCTTCTTCTTTTAACATGCTTGTTTTTCCCATATGTGCATTTAGTCATGAAAATGATATGAAAATACAGTAATTAGCGAATATTTCTCAGTGAATACTGAGAAATATTCGCGAATGGGTGACTTTTCCGCGAATAATTGGTAGATACGTTCCACAGAGAAATCAGTGAATACCTGATTCCGCGAATAGTGAGACCGCAAATACGGGTGGTTTACTTTAATGGAATGTAGCATCCTTGATTTGAAGAAGGCTTGGATGAAGCCACAGTGTCAGAGGCAATAAAGCTATGGATAACCAACTAGTTTGTTTATTGTCAGGCCCTCTTTCCCCTTGCTGGAGAGAGGGTAGGATTGCATCTATTAATCCAAATTGAGCTAGATTATAGAAAGGATACTCAGTCATCTAGATCATCTGCATGCACGCCGTTCAGCATGCAACGGCTTGTTCACTGTTCCACAGCCCACTGGAAAAGGAAGGGAAAAATGAGAAAGAGAGGAGGCCAGTCCCACATACACTTTCTCCTTGTAGCCGCACACCTTGAACCAGATGCTACCTGTCCCTCAAGAAGCTGGCTGAGCTACATGACTTACTGAGCATCCACCACAGGACCCAAGGAAAAGGTGTCCAAGGATCTATGGGCAATGTCACAAAGGTAAAAGGGGGAGGAATCAATGCCCCCGACCTGGTAAGATCTCGCCCGGAACATATTGTTTTCCATCATGGAAGCTGTGGAGTAAGCCAATTTGATTATCCAACTAGTCAGAGAAATGGTGTTTTTGGATACCGTTTCTCAGCCAGGCCGAAAGTAACAAATGAGTCGTTGGCACTGGATTTGAAGGTCTAGCCTCAGATTGGCAACAATGATGACATGGTCATTTTGTAACCACAGGACCATGGGATCGGAATGATCATCCCCGCTGATCACCATCAAAATAGACAGAACTGCAGAAAGGCGTAAGTCTCCGGATTGTATATGGAAACAAAAGATGACCTTGCTTTTGTCCAAGGGTGCAAGGAGACAGAGTAGAACAGCGGCAACTTCAGTAAGTCAAGTATAGAAGGGCTATAATCAATCTTCCTCAGAGGTCAAACAAACTTCCAGAACGTTAGGATGCTAAAACTATCTGTCTCTGTCTCTTGACTCTAGCAATCAAACTTGTTTGTAATGATAACCACCTTGTCTGGAACGTGTCCGGTTAGTCGCTGTATTGAATGTGCTACTGTCTATTCGTGTACCTGCGCTGTCAATTTGAGAAGATGAAAGGACACTAGGCCCTTTTGTTGACCATGAAACCACCTGGTGCCATTGCTATCCAGCCACAGAGTACCTATCTTCAGATCTTGAGACTTGAAAAACTAAAAAGACTGTCTTGAGTTCCATGTAATATAAGTGCAGGTGCCTGCTGTTCTGACCAAGCTTCGAGGAATGAAGAACCCCTGCAGGGGGAGAGTGTAACTACACCTCACCGATGATTCTTGCCATCTAACCCTCAGACTAGGTCCTGTCTCTCTTCACTTGAAAAAGAAAGATGGAACAAGGAATTCCTTGTTGGAGAGTAGGAACCCTTCAGTCTCCCTCGAAGGTAATGAAGGGGAAACCCTACATGAGGGACCACCCTTTCAACAAGAACAGTTGGCCAAGGATGGCTTGCAATTGCCGAGCTGGTTGCCCCTATCAAGACAAGAACAACCTCACTGCTGAATTTGTTAGTTTTGCAGCTACTTTATACCTTCTTGGGTGAGAGAATGGACTTCTCAAGTCCGGTGCAACTTTCAGGTTGTGACCATATCTGAGAAGTCGGTCCCGTCCAAGGTACTCTTCGCATGAAAGCTTACCAGTACCAAGGATCGTTGAGAATCATCAAGAGACGTACCCTGAACAAACGTACATTAGTTGTGGAAGGGAGAGATGCCATGTGAAAAAACTTCTGGAGAGATCGAGATCTCACAGTCACAAAAACATGCAGCAGTTTGCTTGAAAGAGTGCGAAGTCTCCCCTGGGACAAGGTTTGATGGAAAGGTGTTTGCTTGTAAGGAGTGCGAAGTCTTCCCCAGGACAAGCGGAGTAACCTTCAGTAGGCTTGATGGGAAAGTATTCAAAACCACTCGTTGCTCAAACCCGAGAAAGGCTTGAAGTAGGACGCTGTGATGGCCACAAGCACTGAGAGTGGCGTTTCTGTCCTGAGCTCAGAATGTTGACACAGGTCAGGGAGGAAAGAATAATGACTTGTCTCTTAACTTTCCCTCAGGGCTAGGTCCGTTGATGAAACAGAAGAATGATGCAGTGGACTGGAAAGTTGAAGAGGAGATGCTATATCTTGAAAGGTAAGTTGGTATCCTACTGAAGGATATCTACTACCCAGGATCTGCCATTATAGTAGGAGCTGAAGGCTACAGGTGCTCCCACCAGAAGCCATGCGAGGGGGGTAAAGCCGTCTAGCCCCTTGAAGGAGCTCTGTTTTGATTACATGATAGCATTTTATATAAGTAACTTACCCAGTAATTACATAGCTAAGAGTTTCCACTCGAACGGCAGCTTAAATTTTGAAATTTGCGGTGGTGATTCTTTAGTTTTTGTGTCGGTGACAAGACCCCACCCAATTTTGGGGTAAGAAAGAGGAACAACTATGCCAATACACCATTTGTTTTTGCCGCTGGTATCGTTCACACATTGTGTAACTAAGCAGCTTGGTTTTGACAATTGTATTTTCTTCCCATCCGATGAAGTATTCTTTGTATGGTAGGTTTTCGGCATTGTTTTTTCTTGATTGATTGGTTTTTTGTTACTGATTATGACTTTTTAGCTAGTTCGTATGTCAGACGCTAGCTCTTCCAGTTTCCGGGCTGCAATACCCGGTTGACGAAAATTACCTATGACTCTCATACCCTGTGCACAAATTGCAGAGGGCAAGTTTGTACCATTGATCTGACATGAGACAAATGCAGGGATTGTGACGAATGATCTGACATGAGACAAATGCAGGGATTGTGACGAATGATCTGACATGAGACAAATGCAGGGATTGTGACGAACGTAAATGGAAGACCTTAACTTCTCATTTGAATAAATTAGAGAGAGATCGCAAGAGGAAGGCAGCCACTAAAGCCGCCGAGAGATTAGCTAGTCAGACAACTCCTAAATCTAACAACATAGTTATTCCTGCCGTATCTCCTCCTGTCATTCCTGTTTCCCCTGTATCAGTAAATACTCCTAGACCACCTACTCCTGCTTCTGATTTTCACACTTCCAAACCCAATTGCTTTGCCATCATGGAAAATAAATTTGAACAGAGAATTAATATGGTGGTAGATATAGTGGCCCAATTAGGGGCATTGATGCTTGTCCTTATGGATAACTCTGAGAAGAAAAGTGGAAGTGAAGTGTTAGTGGAGGAGGTGGCTGTTTGTCCCTCTGATTCTCCTAGGCATCGGTCACTGCCATACTCCCCTGAACCAGGGAGGAGGCATACAGTTAGCCCAAGGGAGGTCAGTAGGGTCTGCCCACGAGCAGTCGCCCCCTCGGACCAACCTGTTGCATCCCAGCCGCTGGAAAGGTGTCTCGGATGTGCATCAGCTCTCATCTAGTTCAGGAGATTCTTTGCCATACCGTAGGCATCAATGGTGCTTTCCCGACGAGTCTCGTCCCTTGAAGAGGCGTTCTTCTTCCAAGGATCTAGCTCCTCGACTTCACGGCAAAAGGTTGAGGGAGCCTCCTCTTAGTCCTCAACCCTCTTGCAATACTGTAAGTGAGACAGCCCTGAACGTTTCTCCTCTCCTGGATGCCAGGAACAGCGCCCCGCTTCTAGTGTACAACGAAGTTCTTTGTTGAAGCACCTGGATTCGAGTGAGCGCCCAGTAGCGACCAAGTTCCGTATATTACATGAATGCCTGCCTTCAATTAATCACCCTGATTCAGCTAAGCTTCCTGCAGTGCTTAAGCCTCCTGAAGCGCCCGAACTGCCTGTAGTGCCCCAACTTGCCTGTAGCACCCGAGCTGCTAGAAGCGCCCGAGCGCCCTGTGGTGCCTGATTTCCCTAACGCTGCTGCAACTGTTAGCGAGATTGTTTCTAGCCTTCATAAGAAGTCCACACAGGATCTCCTGACACAATCGACGAAGCAACAGAGAGATTGGTCTGCAGTACCCACCAGGACTCCCTCTCCTCTGCTGTCTAGGCCCTTTTGTGGGGGCAGACAGAGATCTCAGTCTAGGCCCAGGAGATCAGTTAGGTTCACATCCCGAGCCATCAAAAAGTCATCAACTAAATCTTCAGCCTGCAAGTGAGACCTCAGTCCTCCATGCCCCAGTGGGTGCGAGGCTCCTTCTCTTCTGGGAGAGATGGAGTTCAAGAGGGGCGGACCAGTGTGTAGTCGAAGTACTCAAGGATGGTTATTCTATCCCCTTCAGGGAGAGGCCTCCCTTGACCACCACTTCCGTTGCATTGACGGCCCACTCCGAAGGCTTGGAGAGGTATTTGGCCCTCTCAGAGGTTTCCTCTCTCATTAGCAAGAAGGCCATAGAATTAGTCAGGAACTCCAAGTCGATGGGGTTTTACAATCGCCTCTTCGCAGTGCCCAAGTATTCAGGGGGATGGAAACCGGTGCTAGACATGAGTGCTTTGAATGCCTTCGTAGAGAAGACAAAATTCAAAATGGAAACAACACAATCGGTTCTTGCTTCCACCTGTCAGGGAGATTGGATGATCTCCTTAGACACGCAAGATGCATATTTCCATATCCCTATTCACACAATTTTTTTACAAGTACCCGCTCCTCTAGCAGGTTGGCTACATCTAGCAGGGATAAAGATCCTACATTATTCAAATGACTGGCTACTTTGCTCTCCCACAAAGGATCAATAAAAGTTAAGTATACCTTAGTTTAACCAGACCACTGAGCTGATCAACAGCTCTCCTAGGGCTGGCCCGAAGAATTAGACTTATTTTACGTGGCTAAGAACCAATTGGTTACCTAGCAGCGGAACCTACAGCTTATTGTGGAATCCGAACCACATTATAGCAAGAAATGAATTTCTATCACCAGAAATAAATTCCTCTAATGCATGGAGGACTTACAGAAGTCAATCCACATGACTCAAGATTTAGGACTTTTATTGAACCTCCAGAAATCTCAACTAATTCCCACTCAGAGAATTCTCTGTTTGGGGATTCTGATAGACTCTTGGAGTTTTCAGGCTTCGCCATCCCCCAAGAGAGTGGAGGAATGTTTAAGGAAGGTGGACTCTTTTCTCGCCCTTCATTCATGCACAGCAACTCAGTGGATGAGTCTTTTAGGCACACTAACCTCATTGGAGCAGTTTGTAAGACTGGGGAGTCTGCACATTAGGCCAATACAGTTTTACCCGAGAGCCTGGTGGTGTCGGAAGGTACATCAAGATCTTCACTCCTTTCCTGTCACAGCAGAAATAAAGGAGGACTTGCATTGGTGGAAGTCAGAAGAAAGATTGACGGAGGGGAAATCTCTTCTCCCAGTGAACTCCGACCTAGACTTCTTGTCCGGCGCGTCGGATGTGGATTGGGGAGCGCTCCTTGGGAACTGAGAAATCTCGGGATTTTGGTCCCCACAGGAGAAAAGGCTTCACATCAACTTACAAGAATTAAAAGCAATTCACCTGGGTCTCAGTTGTTTTGCAACAGAAGTCTGCAACAAGACAGTCACAGTGCATGCAGACAACACCACAGCCGTCGCCTAAATAAGACATCAAGGGGAATCGCACTCATTCTCCTTGTGCGAGATAGCAAGAGATCTGCTGTACTGGGCAGACCAGAACCAAACCACAACAGATGCAATGATTCAAGATTGGTTGAATCTGGGCCTTTATGCTTTTCCACCCTTCGAAATGAGAAGGGAAGTTCTCAAGAAATTCCGCTCTCACAGCAATGCAAGAATGACTCTGGTGGCCCCTTTTTGACCACAGAAGGAATGGTTCCCAGACCTTCTGGATCTCCCATAGACTTTCCAAGGCTCCTCCCTGCTATTCCAAGTTTTCTCAGACAAACGCACTGCAGGATGTTTCATCAAGGGCTGTCCACCCTGGCCCTGACAGGCTTTCGACAGTCAGTAGACTTGTCCAAGCGAAAGGTTTTTCGCGATCGGCAGCGGAGGCCATTGCCAAATGTAGATGTGCCTCTTCCAACAAGCTCTACCAGGCAAAGTGGAAGTTTTTTAGGACCTGGTGCAGAAGAAACGGAGTTTCATCTTCTCAGACAGCTATCTCTCAAATAGTGGATTTTCTTCTTTTCTTGAGGACTTCTCTAGGAAGGTCCTCTTCCACCATAAAAGGCTACAGAGCAATGCTCAGCTGTGTTTTCCATCACAGAGGCCTAGACATTTCTGCTAATCAGGATATTTCAGACCTAATTAAGTCTTTCAACACCACCAGATCTAGAAAGGAGGAGAATTTCACTTGGAATCTAGATGTGGTACTTAAGTGGTTATCAAGTGACCGCTTCAAACCCATGCGCTCTTCCTCTCTGAGGGATTTAACTAAGAAGACTATTTTCCTTGTAGCACTGGCCACTGCGAAGATAGTAAGTGAAATTCAAGCGATTGACAGAAGGATCGGCTTTTTGAATGGAGACGCAGTCTGTTCCTTCCTATTAAGCTTTTTGGCAAAGAACGAGAACCCTTCACACCCTTGGCCTCGTTCCTTCACAATTAAGAACCTCTCTGATATTTTAGGCATGGAAGAGGAAGAAAGAGTGCTTTGCCTGGGGAGAGCCCTCAGGTACTACCTGCACTGAACCGAGAAAATTAGAGGGAAGTTTTCTAATTTATGGTGCTCTGTCAAAAATATCTCTAGACCCTTATCTAAGAATGCTACTTCCTTCATATTGAGGAACCTTGTTATCGAATCCCACTCCCAAGTGGAAGAAAATTATTTGAAAATCATGAAAGTGAAAGCTCATGAGGTTAGGGCAGTTGCTACATCAATAGCTTTCAAGCACAATCTTTCCTTATCCTCATTCTTCAAGCAACATATTGGAGAAGCAAGTCGGTGTTGGCAGTGCACTATCTGTGGGATGTGGAAACTATTTACGAAAACTGCAGCACCCTAGGACCGATGTCCGTGGCTTGCTTAGTGACGGGTGAGGAGGTGCAGGAAGTACCCTTTCCTATGTGTTTAGCTCTTTGCCTTGTTCGTGGCGTCGAGTTCTGTGGAAGCCTGGAGGGTAAAACAATGGAGTGCCCACCAGTTTTTTTTTAGTGCTGGGTAGTGGTCATGTTAATTTTTATGGTGTAGGTGATTCTATTACTAGCTTTTGTTGTTTTTTTGGTACTGCTACCTGGGCAGGGGCAATGATCTGAGCTTTGTTGACCTTCAGTATTCTTTCTTTGTCACAAAGTTCCTGCTGTATGTTCTGTAGGCCTTCAGAGCACTCCTTCACCGCAGAATATCCCACTTCAATAGAAACAACTCTGACTATACCGTCACATCTCTACAGGTTGAGATGAGCGCCAACCAGAGTCAGTAAGCGTCTCTACAGGTTGAGATGAGTGCCAACCAGAGTCAGTAATTATGTGTGCAGCTCTCTCACCAGATAAGGAAACAACAAATATTGATTCAGTGTTAGCCTTGTTTAGATCATTAACTTTCATATGTAAATTGTTATTTTACTGTCCACAATTCCCCGTCTCCTTTCAATGTGGAATCAGCTAAGTAATTACTGGGTAAGTTGCTTATATAAAAATTATATACCTGTATTGCAGTACACTTCCTGAACACCTGAATTAGCTCTGGTCACCTACCAGCCCAAACTACATCCCCATAGCTTTTACCCACTAAGTGGGTAATTAACTGTCAGCGTTACCAACGCTTACAGGAAAAATCTTGTAAATGAGTTACCTGAAGTACCGTTGCCAACACTGCTGCAAGTCCCGGCCGAGTGGGGCCGAGATCCTCAAATTGCTTTTTGTTCGCCATGCTGTGTGGGTGTGTCCCACATCAGGCGAACTCTTGGTCATTTAGCCTGACCCCCATTTAAGAATTTGGATATCAGATCATGATTTTGACTGTTTTCAATGCATTTTCTCCTGGATGGATACTTTATTGATTGGATTTGGAACTTCTCTCCCAATTTTGACTTTGGGATCGGTACTTTGGACTCGATTGGATAAGTCAAACAAGAAGACGTCGCTGTCTGCTAGTGCCGATGCTTCCACTTTGTTTACATCTTCAACGACAGAGCCTTCTACTGCTGGAGATGCTGACGCTCATCGGCCCTACACGTCCTGCAAGCGTAGGATGAGTACCCTCAAACATGATCGACATTCTGTTTGTATTTTATGTAGGAAGATGCAGTGTAGTATCAGTCAGATAGGTGGCGAGTCTTGGTCGGTAGATCAGATGGAAGAATTATTCAAAAAGTTAGAGGACAAGTTACTAGCTGAGTATGTCTAGTCTATTTTTCTAGCTTTATGACTAAATTAATGGAAACTAGAGATAAGGATAGTAGTACTAGTGTTGTAGATACTAATCGTTCTTTTTCAGCCCCCCTGCCTGTTCCAGAACCAGCCCTAACTGGTGCCGGGGGTCATGGAGAACCGCAAACCTCAAAGGTAGGATCTGCCGGCCCCCCCGGCACGGAGCAGGCAGTGTTGGCAGCAGATTTCTCCCTTCCCTCTAAAAACATAAGTTCTAAGGTGGATTTAAAATTAGGAATCACTCAGACGAGTAGGAATTCTGCTTTAGGAAGTATTCAGGAAGAGTACTTGAATGTGCATTCTTCTTTAGGTTCAGGTTTGGTTGGGGTCGCTAATGTTTAGGTCTCTCATTTAGATCAGTCGTCGGTGTTATTTCCTGCTTCGTGCTCTGTGCAACAAAGGTTTCCAGATCCATGGAGGGTCGTTCAGATTTGGTTTCTGATGTATCTGATTCTGAATTTTTGTTTTTCCTTGAATACTCCTTCTTCAAAGGTTCCTTTTCCTTCAGGGGTTAAAATTTCTTTCGTCTTGCAATGGTGGTAATTCAGGCGATCGAGTTTTCCAATATTCATGATCATGTCTTAAAGAATTTTCTGAATTTGATAATGATGTCTGTCAAGATTATCAGGAGGGGGGGAACAGAACCAGTCTATTTTCTTTCTTTGAAATCTATAGCCTCTTCGGCTGCTACAGAATTTTCCCCCTTTTTCCCTGTTTTCTTCTAAGCCTTCTTCCATTGCCCTTCTCAATCTTCTTTTTCGGTCCGCTCTTCGGAGGGCTCTTCTGGGTCGTTGTTGCTCATCCTGTTTTCTTGGTTTTTAACTCAGCAGAGCAAAGGGTTTTCTTGGTTCAACCCTGTGATATTAGAGCTTCAGCGACTCCCTCTCACTCTTCGGGGTTAAGGGAAAGGGTACTTTTAACGGATCCGTCGTCTTTATCACCTTTTGCAAATCCTATGGTTTCTCAGGCATCCGATCTAGTTGTTTCTCAGGTGCTTGCGGAGACGTCAGCAACTCCTTATTTTCATTCTTTACGGATTCGTAACCATAATGTATCCTCCGCGATTCTTGCGAATGCTACGGCAGTCGGTGGTTCGCCTGTGCCAGCGTTCAGTGTATCAGCACCAATAGTCTCCTCAGCCTTTCCATTCTCCAGGATAGCTGGTAATTTGCCTTCCTCAGTTACCTTGGGTTTCTTTACCTCGTAACTTCCCCTTCGAAACTCCTTTGAGTTCGGCCCGGTTGGTACCTTCTCCATCTGTCCAATGTCGGCATTAGGCGCCCCGGTGGTTACTCCAAGTGTAGCTTCTTCCTTCTTCCTTCATTCAGCTTCTTCTTTCTCAACTTTCCTGCAGTTTTCTCTGTCCCTCCATCTAGGCATCCATGTAGGTTCGGGGTTGATTCCAGGTCTTCAAGGTCTTCAGCTCCAGATTCCCATTCTCATGCGGTTTTGATACATCCGGATTTGTGTGGTTCGGATGCTGCGGCTTCTTCGCTCTTAGGAGTGGGCGTTGTCCGCCCAGGTGTGGCCGGCCCAGGTTTTGGGTTTTCGAGTTCGGCGTTTGCTAGCCGTCGGCCTGCCTCTTTCCTGTTCCGGCTCGGTCGGACCAGTCCGACAAGGATTGTTTATTTGAAGAAGAATGGATCCGGTACCGGATATTAGTTCTTCAACTAATGAGAGTGAGTAGAAGCAGATGGTGGACTTCATCCACATTTATCCTCAATCCAAGGTTCTGGAGGAGCCTACACTACCGAATCAAGCGATGTTCAAGTTGCTATATGCGACAGAACCGGTAGTTGCTCAGTCATCAAAGAATATGGTCTGCTTGGCCGTGTAGGTCAGGCATTGAGGGAGGCAGATGTAGGTTAGTGGCTTTGATAGGGTCGAGTAAGCAGGATTCAACCTTGCTTCCTATTCAGGAGGGGTTTTAACAGTGTAGCGGGTAACCCTTCTGCAGGTGTCAGGGTTCCCCTCAACGTATCTGTTGACGCTCTTCTCTCTCGGGTTCCTTCGTCAGTTGTTTGGTCTCAGTTTCATCTAGGGAGGCTTGTGTCTTGGAGAAGACCTTTTGCAGCCAGTCGGAGGCCTTGTCCCACTCTATGTGGATGTGTCTGGGTTGATAGGGTTTTCTCAAATAAGATGGATATACTCCCTCCGATCCTGTACTGCCTGACACCTCATCACTTCGGTTTCAAAGGGGCTGGCATACCAGGTTAACATTTCGCCTGACTGTACAACGTTCTTGGCAGAAGAGGAGGGACTTCTTTTAAAGCTTCTGCCTCACTATCCGGACATTCTGAGAGGATTTTGTTGAGGGCGCCTTTTGCGCTCCGCAACAATCTTTTAGGGAGGAGGATATCTCCTCCATGGTCAATTTCGTATAGCCGTCATCAGCAGTAGCGTCACAGCAGGCTATGATTAGTGTGGCTGCTCTGGGTTCAGGGGAGGTGGCCAGTATAACGAACTTGTTGCTTCTAACTCATGTCTCCAGTGTCGCTAATTATGCATTGTCGAAGGTACAAAATGTTGAAGTAGAGGTGTTCCTGTCCAACAGGGAACAGCCGGTACCCACTTGGAGAAGCCTTTTAGGGAGAATGTCCTCTCTCTCTCTCTCTCTCTCTCTCTCTCTCTCTCTCTCTCTCTCTCTCTCTCTCTCTCTCTCTCTCTCTCTCTCTCTCTCTCTCTCTCTCTCTCTCTCTCTCTCTCTCTCTCTCTCTCTCTCTCTCTCTCTCTCTCTTTAATTCCAGGGTCTTGTGTCTCCGCATGCTTTCTCTTCAGGTATGCCTCAGGAATCGCTGGGACTTCCACATCGAGAATGCAGGTATAGTCTGGAACAATTCTCGCTTGTCGGATCTTCTGTGATAGTCAGAAGAAGCGCATCTGATATCCGGAAGGTTTATAGTCTCCCCTCTTCCCGACGTTCATCTGTACTCAGATGCCTCATATCAAGGTTGGGGAGCAACCTTGGAGGAACCCAGGCTTCGGGCCTCTGGAGGGATCGGGAACGAGAGGAGTCATAACCTTTGGGAACTCAGGGCTGTAAAGGAGCCCTCAGGTGTTTTTCAGTCCTAGTGCGCAACACAGCAGTGGGTCTGCTTTGCGACATCGTAACTGCCATGTCATATCTGAGAACTCGGAGGGAACAAGATCATTAAAATTTAGAGGTTTATGCTTTCTGCCATTCAGTCTCATTCATCAGATAATCAGGAATTGCGGGAGTGTCAAGACGTCTATGACTCTAGCTCCTTGCTGGCCCTAACGCCCTCAGTTTCCAGAATTCCTAATGCTCCTTACGGAAGTTCCGATGTTCCTCCTCATGCGGAAGATCTTTTAGACAACCACATTTTCACCATTATCATCCAAACTCTTGCATGATGAACCTAGTTGCAGGCGACTGCCGAGCAAACAGCTAGACAGACCAGACACTCTAAAGCTATGTCTAGACAGTGTTTCTTTCAGCTGGAGAAAGTCAACCCATAAGCTTTACCAGGTCAGCTTGACACGGGGAAGTCTGTGTTGTAAGGAAGGTCATTCCATCTTTAGGCCCGCCATAACCAAAATAGCTGGTTTTCTCTTATTCCTTCGGAAAGTCAAGCTTTTTCCATTTTCGGCTATTGCTGGCTACCGCTCAACACTTAGCAGTACATTTTTTCCTTCTTCCTGAAAATTTCTAGTAGGAAGATCATCTTTGATTTATTACGTTACTTTAAGTTTAATGTCCGGTCTTGCCAACTCAGGCTCCTTCATGAATTTTGTCAGAAGTTTTAATGTTAAGATAACTGATTAGGTGTTTTCTTTCTTTCGGCTTTAGCTGTAGTTAAAAAGGTGGGCGAGCTTCGGGAAGTTTTCTAGGCTGGTTCCCTAGGCGGGAAATGATAAGTATTTCTCTTCTTCCAGAATTTGAGGCGAAGACAGAGTCGGAGGCTAAAACTCTGCTTCGTTCGTTAAGGTTCTTTATCTGCAAGTGTTCGGTTCCGGCATCAAGCGGGGATGTCTTTATGTCCGATGCGAATATTAAAGTCTATTTATCAAAGGTTGAGAAACTCCATCCACTTCTTGTCTCACCGCGGAATCCTTCCCGTCCGCTGTCAAAGAATGCGATTACAGTAGTTACTTTCGGAGAGAGGGTTCTGGGTTCCTGGTTCCTGTTCATAAGCGCTCACTCCACAAACAGTTGTGGGCACACTTCACGATTCTCATGTGGTGCGAGCTTTATGCTCTTGAACACAATTTAATTTGACTTTACATTATATTTAGCATTTACCAGTTTTTTCATTACCAGTGTTGCCAACGGTACTTCAGGTAACTCATATGACAAGATTTTTCCTGTAAGCGTTGGTAATGCTGACAGTTAATTACCCACTTGGTGGGTAAAAGCTATGGGGATGTAGTTCGGGCTGGTAGGTGACCAGGGCTAATTCAGGTGTTCAGGTAAGTATTACAACATTAGTTTTATTATGAAAACTTCATTTTTTACGATAAAATAAAGTTTTATATATGCTTGCCCAGTAATTACAAATGGAGCCCACCCTCCTCTCCGCGCATGGACTTTTTATGCATAAACAAATTGGTCTATTGGCTTAGTTGCTCCTCTCTCTTGAAAGTGGGTGGGGTTTTGTCACCTACACAAAAACAAAAGAATCACTACCACGAATTTCAAAATTTAAGCTGCCGTTCGAGTAAAAACTCTTAGCTAAGTAATAACTGGGTAAGTATATATAAAACTTTATTTTATCATAAAAATATATTTCACACTCTCCACTCCCTGTGTATCCCCAGAAGGTGGAGGGAAAGGAGAGGTAGGCCTAAGCCCAAACCAACCAATCTGGAGAATAAAGGTCGACAGGAGAGGATGGCCGTTAGGGACTATTGTTACAAAGTGAGCAGTACTGGCCATTTCGATGTGGCCATGGACTGTTTCTTGTAGAGAAATGGTTGTAATTAAACAGCTGTAAAAGGTTCTTTACATGAGGGAAGTGGTATCATTACCGTATCATAAACAGAGGGAACTGTCCAGAAAGCATGAACGCAGGCGGGGTTAACCTTCAGACTCGAGTCATCTCCTTCCGTCTTCAAGAACTTGGCTTCATCCTTATCCTAAGAAAAGTACTTGCAGAAAAAGACACTGCGACTGCCTTTTTTCGAGGAGTAGGCCTGATCGTAGATCTAAGGGCCTTCAAAAAATTCTGATCACGCAGGGTACGATTAATATCAAATGGCTCTTGCTTCAGAAGCACAGAGCGATATGGGTCCACGAACTTCATTGTAAACGAAATTGACATGCAGTCGAAATGACGAGGATCCAAAGAAACCCATACTGATGAAACTGGAACTACCTTGGATCAGGAAGTCGAGGGTTTGTACAGTATTAGTGTAGGAACATTAAATACCTTGGTTCAGGAAATCGAGGGCTTGTATTAATGTAGAAACAATTGGTAGTCAAAGTTCAAGTAATACAGGCAGTCCCCGGTTTACGACAGTTCCGGCTTACGATGTTCCGAGGTTACGACGCTTTTCAAATATATTCATCAGAAATTGTTTCCCGGCTTACGACGCATGTTCCGGGGTTACGACGCCAACATTCGCCGATCCGACGGAAGAAATATGGCCCCAAAACGGCAGAATAATCATAATTTGAAGGTTTTTTTATGTAAAACTCAATAATAATGCAGTTTACATCGTTTTCAATGCACCCAGAGCATTAAAAGTAAGGTTTTCTTATGATTTTTGACGATTTTCGACGATTTTCCGGCTTACGATGATTTTCGGGTTACGACGCGGCGCAAGAACGGAACCCCCGTCGTAAACCGGGGACCGCCTGTAACTATGAAACAGACTCCTTCCCTACCTGTAGAATGTCAAAGTGTCTGGGTAAACACAGACGTGAAAGGTCCCATTCGCTTGGTTGTACATGTCTCGTGGCCATGAGACCAAAGACTTGACTGAAGAGGGCAGATGTGGCTGGTTCCCCAGCTGTGCATGACTTCTATTGCGAGAAGAATGGTCTCAGCTATACAAACGCAGCCTATACTGCTCTCATGGCCATATAGGACTTGCATTACATGATGGACTCTTGCGTGGAGAGTGGTCCGACATTTGTAGTAAGGCTACAGTTGTGCAACCTCTTCCTTGAAGAACGACCGTCTTAAGTAAAGGCATTCAGCATGCTCCAGCAATGTCAAAAAGTCACGACCAGACTGTAGGATCTTTTAGGGCCTAAGTCTTTCTTGGTGGTCTTTAGGACATGATGGAACGCTGTCTTGGATTCTATCCTTCACACAAGAATAGGAATGAGGAACTCTCTAGGGCAATGGTTGATGTAGTGAAGAAGTCCTGTTACACATAGCACGGTCACGTACGAGTTAACACGAGCGCTAATCACAGCCACATCCATGTGCATGACTTGTGTTGTGATTAGCATGGTCATGTCTGTGTGAACATGAGCACGAATCACAGTCACGTCCATGCAAACGATTCCTGTTGAGTACTTTGGACACATATGTGGGAATGTGAATGTTGAACACGGTCCCAGCTAGACAAACGCGAATGTGAACATGGTCACGTATGTGTGAACACAAACGCGAATCACGGTTACGTCCATGTATGTGCACTTTGGACAGGTGCATGAATGTGAATGAAGATGTGATGCAGGCACTTCTCCTGAAAGGATGAGTGCAGCACTGACGGGAGACGCAAGGACAAGGAGAACGGTCGAGAAAGACACAGTCGTAACTTCACAGCAGGTGACGAAGGGGAAGGCTCTGCTTCCACTGCAAATCCAACAATGAAAGGAACCCTAGCACTGTTCCCGTGCAAGAATGAGTACGGAGTGAAGTAGCTCTTGTAGCTACAACACACAGCAACGAAGAACTCACTCCCGATACTGCATCGGAAGGAGAACGATATCCGGCCATGGAAGGAACTTCCAGGATAGGAGACATAAAAATCCATAGGATGGTGAGCTCTGGACGGTTGGGGCACGAAGATTTGAAAATCTTTTACCTAGCTGCCTCCAAAACAAGGAGTTCCATGAAACCCCACACAACAGAAGGCATACTGGTGTGGGAAAGTGAATTCCCAGAACCGGTAACGGAGACACGAAGGGAAGAATTCTCACCTATTCCAAAGAAAAGGCTTAGTCGTCGAAGCTAGAGAGCATCTAACGACTGGGAACAGCATATGATGATGGAGAAGGCGAAGATGGCGTGAAACTGTTCAGGGACTTTCTGATAAAAACAGGAATGAGGAGGGGGAAGGGAGCGAAGGACTGTTCGCTTCCCCCCCCCCCCAAGACGGCGCAAGAAACAAGACAGGAACCGTAGACAGGAACTCCCACTGGTCCTGGAGATCAAGTCAGAATAAGAAACTTTGTCAAGTATGCACACATCACCCTTTGCGATGAGGGAGAGGGTGAATCCAGGCCTATAGGCAAGGAGAAGCTCTTGTACAACAGAATGCATGACTCTCGCCTAGCAACACAAGAGCCTGCTTCTATATCAAGCCTACACAAGACCTGAAAGACTAAATCATCACAACTTTCCAAGAAATTGTATAGTCAACATAAAAAACACTGTTTGCTTATGAAAAAGCACTTCAGAACAGAGAAGTAGATTAAGGAAGTTCTCAAAATCAAGGTCGAGAAGACGTCTAAAAATAGAGGGCGAGAGACCAATCCCTCCACAGTTGCAACATAGTATTTAGATAAAACAGAATACACAAAAAGTGTTGGGTTTGTGTATATTTAAAAAGGCAACATAAAAGGAAGTAAAATGATATCTTAAGGAGAAAAGCCAAGGCTTATTACAGGCTTAAACGAATCAATAAAACTACACAGCAAGAATAAACGAATATATCATATAACAGTGTAAAACATGTTGAAATGTTTCAGTATATCCATATATGCAAAATATAAGCAAAATATCTCAAAATAACAATTACAGTAAACACTAGTATTCGTGGGGAATGCATTCCAGACACCCCATCCAATAGTTAAAATCCACGAATACTTGCTACCCCCACACTAAAAAAATGCTTATAATTGCCTATCTTCAAAGTTCAAAATCCAAATATATACTTAAAGTGTCATCCTACATCAAATATACCTTAAATTATTATTCTATTACTGTATCAATCTTTGAAATTATATTATTAATATAATTTCAAAGTCATCATAAACGTTAGCACCCTTAAAAATATATACATATGTACTTCTAAGCCTTCCAGCCAAAGCAGAGAGAAGAGAGTTACCACTTCAACTTACATTCAACAAGGCTGGCTGAAGCAAAAAAAAGAGAGAGAGAGATAGAGAGAGAGTTTATCTCTTTAATCTCTCTGACAACAACAAAAATTTGTATGTTTGTTTTTTGTCTTCCAAAGATGTAATACCTTTACTACACATTTTTAAAACACTATGGCCACACACACACACACAAACAATATCTTTTCCTGAGAGAGAGAGAGAGAGAGAGAGAGAGAGAGAGAGAGAGAGAGAGAGAGAGAGAGAGAGAGAGAGAGAGAGAGTTTATCTCTTTAATCTCTCTGACAACAACAAAAATTTGTATGTTTGTTTTTTGTCTTCCAAAGATGTAATACCTTTACTACACATTTTTAAAACACTATGGCCACACACACACACACAAACAATATCTTTTCCTGAGAGAGAGAGAGAGAGAGAGAGAGAAGAGAGAGAGAATAATGCCTTATGATATCAAAAGATTGAAATCTTTGAGCTTCTGAGGGCAACTCTCCCCTTCCCCTCCAGCCAATATAAATTGACATTACCCTCCCCCCTCCTTTCTCAAGTCAGCATAAAAAGACTGGGAATCACTATTTGTTTGTTTAAAATGTTGAAAAATTTACTACACAAATGCATTATTATTATTATTATATTATTATTATTATTATTGCTGCTTCAGCTGCATTTATTTTATAGAAGACTTTTCTATTTTTCTTATTGCGGACTTCTCTTCATTAGAGGTGCATGCTAACAGCTCGCCTATGTCATTTCATGGGGGAAAAGTAAAAAATCTGGATTCTGCTTGTCATATATTCTATATAGTTAGAATATTATAACTTATACAGTTGCTTATACAAATGTTGCCGCGACATTTTGACAGACTCTTCTGTCATTCTCCAGTGGGAGCTAGTAGAGGACTGGCAGGTTGCAAAGGTCCTTCCGAATTTATACATGGGCTTCAGCGGGGGGTCATGGACGGTGCACTTGGATTGGTTGCAGTTGGCGAGCTTCAAGCCACATTTCCGCAGCGAAGCTCGAGCCTAAGTGATCTTTGCAATCTGGGAATGTTACTCATTCCTGCGTTCCCATTGGCCTGCCGTTGCGTGACGTCATGCCGACTGACATCGTCAGTAGTTTGGATGCTAATGTGCGGAGGATGAATGACGTCATTATTTCCTCTCTCTCTCTTGTAGACAGGGAGTTGTCTCGAAGGGCACCTCGCTCTTCAGGGGTGTCTCCATTCTCAGGGTTGTCATGTTCAGGTACAGGTAGTGCTCGAGTTACGATAATTCGACTTACGATAATTCGCTTTTACGATGGGGTTAGCAATTAATATCGATACGACAATATTTTGAAAATATGTATTTTTAAATTTCACGGGCGACTGGTGCAGGCAACAGTGTACAATCAGGCAGTGTACGATACGTTGGCCGGAGAGGCTGGAATAGGTACATTAATTCAATGAGCTGACCTCACTTGCTCTCGTTGTGTCGGAAGTTAAAATAGGTCAGTGTTCGTTTGCAATTTATATGCGTTTGTAAATACAGGTAGTGCATGAGTGACGATAATTCGTCTTACGATAATTCGAGTTTACGATGGAGTTAGCAATTAATACCGGTACGACAATATTTAGAAAATATTTTTAAATTTTGAGCGGGCACAGGCAACAGTGTACACTACAGTTGCCGTACAATCAGGCAGCAAGAGAGACCAACTTACAATAGACCAGCTTCTTTTTCTCCATCTCTTTATTCCATCTTCTTGTTAAAAAAGTAAGAGAATGATAAAAGTATTGTTAGTAACCTTATACTCTTGCGAAAATGCGTACAGCCGTAAACAACCAAACGAGACTCTGTTGTTTTGCTAATAACCGAATCGGGTAACAACTGTTTTGCTTGTATTTCAACCATTGTACCTTAGTTATGTTAAAAATGACGTTAAGTACTGATATGTTTTTACACTACCCTTATCTGCTTTGGAGAAAAGATCGGCAAGGAAATATACTGCTACAGTAAATTTAAGCTGCAAGTTGTAGTTGAAGCTGAGAAAAGAATGTTCAAGCTGCTAATGACTATAAATTATCGTGCATTGGCAACATGGATGAAACTCGACCGCAAATAAAATTGGAAAGTATTTTAATCAAAACTACTGGGCATGAAAAAACACATATTACTGCTGTTTTCACGTCGATAAAAGATAAATACGAAAAGCTCGTAGTATGATGATGAAATCAAGAGAAAATAGCGAACAGAATCTTTGTTTTTTTTTACACAAAACAAACGGCCAGCCACCAACGTCATCTATTAACGAAAAAAATAGCTAAATTAATTTCACAACGAGACATATTTAAGTTTTATTTAGACTTAAAAATACTTCGTATAACGAAAAATACATATGTCCCTTATAAATAAAGTATCTAGAGATTCATTTACGCTAACTAGAAGCAAGAAATGCCCTCTGAACCGAGTTAAATGCGGCGAAATAAAGACCGCATGATTGATTCGCAAACCAAAACATTTGATCGCTATGATCGGAATTTATAATGCAAAAGCAATAGAAGAATATTTACGATTGGATAGTGTAGTAAAGCATAACTTTTTAAAAGATCCATGGAAAAGATGCACATTCGTTATTTTGATGTTTGTATAATACGTTGTTATGTGAAAATAGAATACAGTATAATGTAGGCTAGGCTACCGTATATGATATACGAAATTGCAGGCTAGGCCTTGTTTGTTATTCAATTTCTCTTTATACTGACTTATGTCAATCTGCATTGAACCTGCAGAATTAGCTGACACTAATAATTACTATACATATATGTATAAAGTATACTGTGTAGTGTAGGCTAGGCTACCATATATGTATAGATGGTACTGATTACCCTAGTGTAGGCTAGGCCATATTCGAGTTACGATTTTTTCAACAAACGATGGGTTTTTTGGAACCTAACCCCTTCGTAAGTAGGGGAATACCTGTATTTGTTGGATTTGGTAGTTGTTCGGCATTGCTCTTCTGAAATTCGTGGGTAGGAGCGATGCCTCCTGCGTTATGTTCATTGTGGGCTTTCTCTCGGCAATGAGGAGTGCCTCCAGCAGGCGCAGACGTCGAGGGTCGGCGGCTGTCCCGATTATACTGTACTTATATTTTGTATAATACTGTCGCGGGAGATGGAAATATTGTGGGTTGCACGGATGTGGTTCATGATGGCACCTCCCTGGGCGTGGCAGGAGAGCCTCTTTGACAGACGCATCGTGGTCATTCCAATATAAATGCCGGGGCATCCTCTGATAGGACATACAAATTGGTAGACCACGTTCGTCTGCTTGAGGGGGGTCTCTTACTGGCGGAGAGGGGTTATTCTTCATCACAAGATCACGGGTGCAGCGGTTCTTGTAGTAAATTACTAGATTTATCTTCTTACTATCTTCCGTCGGGGTGACGTTCTCCACGACAATTTTCTTCATGGAGCTCTCGTCCTTGCAGTACTGGGGATGCATACGGCCCTTGTAATATAACTTGATGTCATCCTGGGAGGCAGGTTGTATGCTCTCACCGCTATACCATTTTTCCAGGCCAGTTCGGATTTCGTTGTTGATGATTTTGTTGGTGAAACCATTATTCACCAACATTTGTGCAGCATGTTCAAATTCCTTGTTAGTGTCTTGCCAGGTGGAGCAGTGGGAAAGGGCCCTTCTAATGAAGGTCCTGACCGTCGTATTCTTAAACCTAGGAGGGCACTCGCTATCTCCATTCAAGCATAGTCCCAAATTTATGGATTTCGTGTAGACTGATGTCTTCAAGTTCTGCTCCGTCTTTGTGACCACAATGTCGAGGAAGGGGAGCTAGTCGACTGTGCTGAACTTGACAGTGTAGTTCAGCACACTACATTGCTGGAATGCCTGAGGAAAGGCTTTAACCCCCTCCTCGCTGTCTGCTTGAACGAAGACATTGTTGATATGTCGTGCATATTTCGTCAGCCGCTGGATTCTCTCAAAGATACGTTCTTCTACAGTGCCCATCGCAACACCATCCTTCTGTCTATACATGAGCCGTCTGTGTGTAGTGAAAGGCGCCATCATACAAATCTCCAGCAGAGCCTTCAAGGAACCTTCTGGGATGATTAGTGGGGTCATTGTTGGGTCTCTATACACTCTGTTCAGGATAATGTGGATGGTTTCATCCACCGGTACGTTGGTGAATAGACTCTACGTCCAGAGAGGCGATGGTCCCTGATCCCGGGGAGTCTCGGATCACTTTGAGGAATTCCACAGAGGACTTCAGGCTATAGCTGCTCAGGACATAGGGGGTCAGGATATGGTTTAATCGTTTGGCGAGGGCGTAGGTCGGGGTAGGTGTTTGGCTGATGATCGGGCAGAGGGGGTTACCAACCTTGTGTGTCTTGATATTCCCATACAGATAACCAAGGTCGAAGTCACCTCCAATGAAGAGAAGTCCACAATAAGGAAAATAGAAAGTCTTTTATAAAATAAATGCAGCTGAAGCAGCAATAATATTCAATAAAACCTGTTTAAAAGAGGGTCTGCTGCCAAATTATATTATTATTGTTATGTTATTATTATTATTATTATTATTATTATTATTTTAATCTTAATATTTGAAAATTAGTACTTATTATTTATCATTTAATTTTAAAAATTCTCTCATCTAAATAAGAAATTAGTACTTTAATTTATTATTTAATCTTATAAAATATTAATTTTGATTTACATACCATAAATCATATTTGTTCCAACACGAAACAAACTGTCGGTCCTTTACATTTTACTTTCAACGTGTTCTGGCCCAAGGTGATTAGGCAGTTAACTACTGTCGCGGCAGGAGTACCGCCTGGATCAACATCCCAATTTGCTTTCATGGTGAACACGGACATTGTTCTTCAATTGCCTTTCAGCTTTCTCAGTTGTTTTCTATAATGAATGTTGATGAGCCTTCTAAACCCTCCTATCCCCAGCATGCTCATTTATGACCACCCACACAACCTGGTCCCGGCGCTCAGTGACAACCCACTCAGCTACCCTTCCACCACCACGACTGTCCCATGTCAGCATTCGGCCTGGCTTTTGGCTGCCCGTGCATGTTCGCCCCACTACCCGCCCTGGTCTTTCTTACCGACAATGCCTGCTCAGTTGTTGACCCTAGCATGACCATGGTCCTGCTACCCTGTCCCTTGGCCCGGCCTGGCTGCTCATCGCCACCCCGTGCCTCCGACCCTGTGGACAGTCCTGGCTGCCCCGGCAACTGCTGGCTCGAGCACCGTCTCCACTGCCCGGGTTGCGCCTGCTGCTGTGGCCCCCCTGGTTGCTCCTGTGCCTTTGGCTGCTATTGAGTGGTTTGGGGACCTGACCTCAATCCTGAGGAAGATGGCAAAGAAGTCACAGAAGAGACTGCGAAAGGTGCCTCCTTCCACAGGGAAGGCAGTGGGATCTCTCGCTGGCTCTTCCTGATCCATGGATCAGGGAACCACTGTGCTGACCCCCGGGTCTGTCGTATCGGGAGTCAAGGGCATGCAGACCATGGTCCGCACTCCACCTGGTGTGCCGAAGAAGTCTGCTTCTAAGGCCAGCAGGTCCACGTCGGACACTCGCTTACGAGTTGCTCAGAGTACCTGGGTTTCCAAGGAGACCCGAGTACCCCAGTCTGGTACGGGAGAAACCTCTCTCCATACAGACTAGGGCGAGAGAAAGAGTCCAGGCATGCAGGTGCCCCTACTCTTCCTGCTGGTACTCCCTCGAGTACCAAGCTGGGTTCCCGGGAAGGTGCACTGGTCCCTCGGGTCCGGACACCTGGAGAAGCAGAGAAGAGGTCCCCTACTCAGTCTTCCCGAGAGGTTTCGGCCTCGAAGAAGACTGGGGCGCATCTAGTGGACAGCACAAGTTCACGCCAGCCAGCCACGCTCTCGACTCCTCCCAGTCCTCAGCAACATCTGCGCAGCCAGCCTGGCTCTTGGCCCACTGCCCCTGTTGGTTCTGCCAGCAAGGCCAGTGGGAGCGCCCAATCCTCCTCGCCTGTCCCCTCTACTTCCTGGGCTCCTTCCAGGGGGAGCGAGTCAGACAGGAGGAACTCTGGCGAGTTGTCTCCCCAGAGTTCTACCTCGGGGGCGTACGTGCCTGGCTCAGTCCCCAGTTCGGCCAAGTCTAATGCCCGCATGGTGCAGGAAGGATCACAGGGTCTGCCGAGGTACAGAGGATGTTTGCTGAGGTTATTGCGCTGATTTGTTAGCACAAGACCTCGGGGAAGGGACCGCAGCCTCGTCTGTGGATCGTCCTTTGCACCTTGAATCCTACTGGGGACCCAAGAAGGAACCCAAGGCTTCGATGGGGTTGCTGTGGGCCATGCTTGCCAAGGGGGTACTCAATCAAGTGAATAGTCTTGTGTCTGGGCAGGACAATTCTCTTAGGTCGAACCGCTCGGACAAGCTTCTTCCCCATCCTCTGCCTCGCCAGAAGCGCTTCTAAGCTCCATCGGAGAGGGCATTGCCACCTAAGCAGGTTGACCTGGACCTGGTTCGTCTAGATCCAGGTCTCACATTGCAGCAACTTGCTGCAGAGAGTATCTCCCTTTCTCAGCAAGAAGCCGCAACCCTGGAAGCCACCGCCATGGTGGCCTTCCAGGCAGTCTCTTGGCTAGATCTGTGGTCTTTCACAGTACCCAAGGTGGCTGCTTCCTCAGGTGCTATTGTACCCGGGGAGGACTCTGCCTTCAGGAGACTGTGCCAGTCTGGAGGTAGGGCCATCTCCTACCTCGCCCACCAGACGGCAAACCTGTGGGCTAACCTGGTCCTGAAGCGAAGGGATGCCGTTCTTTCTCGCTTCTCCAGGTCTGTGGGGCCCAAGTCGGCAATGTCCCTGCGGAATGGACTGTTGCTGGGTTCCGCCTCGCTCTTCTCCCTAGAGAGTTGGTGGACGCTGCGGTGGACAAGCACCAGGCCGATGACAGCGACCGGCTTGTCCACCAGGCAGTGGCCAAGACTTCTGGGTCTTCGCGTTACACGACGGCCAGGCACTCGGGCCAGGCTATCAATTCCTCAGCCCCTAAGAAGTCCCAGTCTTTGAAGGGGTCCTGTGGAAACACCCAGCCTTCTTCTTCCTCTAGAAAGGGTGGGTCTTCCCACCCTTTTCAGCCTGCTTTCCAGTCTGGAAAAGGGGCCAAGGGGGAGGAGAAGAAGAAGGGGAAACGCTAGGGGCGGCGTTCCCCCCCAAATGCTGCTGAAGGTGGGGTGTTGCCTGTCAAGCCACTGGGCAACATGGCAGCGACATGGAGCCGAGACCTGGATAGTGGATGTCCTTTGGGAGGGATATCCACTACCCTTCGAGTCTCGGCCTCCCGTCACCTACTCTCTGGTCCACCTCCGCACCTACGTCCAAGGAACTTCGAAGGACTCTGCACTACAGCAAGAAGTGCAAGCCATGCTGAGCAAGGGTGCTGTGGAAGTTGCGTCGGACCAGTCTCCAGGCTTTTACAGCCGTGTCTTCCTCGTAGAGAAAGCCACAGGGGGATGGGGACCAGTCATAAACCTTTCTCCCCTGAGTGGATTCATTCGCCAGACTCGGTTCACGATGGAAACAGCGCGATCCGTGTTTGCTTCCATCAAGGAGAATGACTTCATGCTTACGGTGGACTTGAAGGATGCGTATTTCCAAATACCCATTCATCTGTCCTCTCGCAAGTACCTCCGCTTTATCCTCGGGGAGACGGTCTTCCAATTCAGGGCACTCTGCTTCGGGCTCTTGACTGTTCCCCAGGTGTTCACGAGAGTCTTCTCTCTCGTGTCAGCTTGGGCCCACTCGCATGGGATATGTCTGTTGAGGTATCTCGACGACTGGCTGGTCCTGGGAGCTCCCGCTTGCAGTTGCTGCAGGACAGGGCTCAACTCCTCGAGTTTTTTCGCGATCTTGGGATCTTGGTGAACTTCGAGAAGTCAGATCTCACCCCCAAGCAGAGGATAAAGTACCTGGGCATGCTGATAGACACGGTAGCAGCAAAAGTCTTTCCCTCAGACTCTAGTATCAGCAGGTTCAGGCAGGCAGCACAGCTGTTCCCGTCATGACAAGAGCAGCCAGCCCGGCAATGGCAAATCGTCATCGGTCACTTGTCATCGCTGCAGAAGCTGTTACCTCACGGGCATCTGAACCTGTGGTCTCTAGCCCTTTGTTAGCCGAACCGGTTGAGCTTCAGACTGTCGCTCGATGGACCGGAGTTCAATTCCCGCGGCCGGCTGATGAAGAGTTAGAGGAATGTATTTCTGGTGATAGAAATTCATTTCTCGCTCTAATGTGGTTCGGATTCCACAATAAGCTGTAGGTCCCGTTGCTAAGTAACCAATTGGTTCTTAGCCACGTAAAATAAGTCTAATCCTTCGGGCCAGCCCTAGGAGAGCTGTTAATCAGCTCAGTGGTCTGGTAAAACTAAGGTATACTTACTTTTTACAATGGAGGCTAAAGGAGTATTGGCCCCAGTCCTGAGACCCCCAGTCCTTTCTCATCCCTCTTTCCGAGGAGGTGAGAGAGGACCTTCGCTGGTGGATGGATAACAGGAACCTCTTGATAGGAGTATCCCTGCATACTCCCCCTTTGGACATGCTGCTGTTCTCAGACGCATCGACCGAGGGATGGGGCGCACACCTGGAGGAGTTGCTGACTTCGGGAGTGTGGCACCGAGGTGACAAGCACCTTCACATCAACATCCTGGAACTCAAGGCAGCCTTCCTGGCTCTCCAAGAGTTCCGGGATCGAGTGATGGAACACTCCCTGGTACTGATGAGCGACAATACCACGGTAGTGACACATCAACAAGCAGGGGGGTCTAGTCTCCCTCCCGCTCCACCAGTTGACGATGCAGGTGCACGACCGTGACCCACTCGGTAGAGCTGTCAGCCAGGTACATTCCAGGCAAGAGGAATGTCGTGGCAGACAAGCTCAGCCGCCAGAATCAGGTGATCGAGACCAAATGGTCCCTTCACTCGGAAGTGACAGAAAGGCTATTCGACCCGTGGGGGCGTCCAGTCATTGACCTGTTCACCACCCAGCACAACAGAAAACTCCAGGTCTTCTGCTCGGTCGTGCCGGACCCATGGGCCGCTGCGGAGGACGCATTCCAACACCTGCGGGACAACCTCGATGTTTATGCCTTTCCTCCGTTCTGTCTAATTCACCAAGTGATCAACCAAGTGATGATCACTCTGAATCTCAGAATGATTCTGGTGGCTCTGTATCTCGACCTTGTAGCTCTTCTCTCCGAGGCGCCGAGAGAGATCCCCCCCCCTGGCCCAACCTGCTGTGTCAACCCCACGTAGAGCGGTACCACCAGGCAGTGCAGTCCCTGTGTCTTCACAGCTGGAGGTTATCCACCATCTCCTGCGAGCGAGAGGCTTTTCGTGTTGCGCAACAACCAGGGCGGCCGGGTACCTCAGATGAACCTCCACAGCGGTATACCAGAGAAGGTTCTCTCCGTTTCAGCTGTAAAAGGCTACTGTGCCGCACTCGGCCTAGTCTTGCAGCTGAAAGGAGTAGACATCTCTTCCTCCTTCGAGATTTCGCTACTGATGAGTAGCTTCTAAACGTCTTGCCCACCCAGGGACCTCAGGCCCCCTGCGTGGGATGTGACTCTCGTTCTAAGGAGCCTGACTTGTGCACCATGTGAGCCTTTACGAGAGTCATCAGACAGGGATCTGACCCTCAAGACCGTCTTCCTGCTAGCCCTGGCATCAGCGAAGGGAGTCGGCAAACTGCACAGACTTTCCTTCGATGTTAAACACTCGAGAGGATGGGGATCAGTTACACACGGTTCGAGTCCTTCACGATCCCCTCCCTAGAGGGCTTTGTAAGTAATGAACCAGACGAGATGTTACTGTGTCCTGTTAGAGTGCTGCGGCGCCATATAAAGAGGACTCAACGTCTCCATCCTGAGTGTCGACGACTCTTTGTTAGTACTGGCTCAACCAAGAAAGAAGTGTCCAAGAACACAATCTCTTTCTGGCTTCATGAGACAATAAGGAGAGCGTATTCTGCTGCTGGAGAAGACGACACTGGTACTCTTCGTCCGAGAGCTCACGAAGTTTGCAGCATTGGTCCGTCCCTCGCATTCTGGAAGAACATGTCGGTTCTTCAGGTGCTGAAGGCAGGTGTGTGGTCCCAACAGACCAACGTCACCGCCTTCTACCTCAAGGATGTTGCTCACAAGTCCTTGGACTCTTTCCTTGGGTCATGTGGTGGCTGCTCAACAAGTTGTGTTGCTTACCCGGCTCCTCTAACAGGACAGGTTGATTGGGAGAATGAATACGGAGTGACTGGCCTCTCTTCCTTCTCCCCATCCTGGTTCTCTTCCCACGAAGAATACAATTTACTGTTAAAAATTGTGATTTGTTCCGACATGATGTACAAACCATCGGTCCTTTACATTAGGAAGACTCACTGGTTGAAGGAAGGACTCTGAGTGAGTCTCTATTAGCTGACTGGAGTTCACCACACCTTGAGTTCCCTTCCTGGTCAATAGAGCAAAGAAGGGAAAAATGTACCTTCTAAAAATGTATATACTATCATCCTGAAACACCTAAATCATTTTAATATAATTTCAGTATTACTGTAATATAATTTTAATATTTTAATAGTATCAATTCTGAGCATCTATCTTCGCTTTAGTGAGGTTGGGTCCGTCCTGAATGGAGGGAAAAACCAGTTTCTCTCTCTCTTTGAGTTACATATTATTTAATCTTAGAGTATTATTACGTATTATTTAATCTTAGAGTATTATTATTATTATTATTATTATTATTATTATTATTATTATTATTAATATTAATCTTAATATTTGAAAGTTAGTAAATCATTTTTTACCATAAAAAAATGTATTTAGTCATGAAAATAACATGAAAATACACTAATTAGTGAATATTTCCCGACAAAAATTTCCACAAATTGCCAAATATTTCACAAATAATTCATAGGTACGTTTCACAGAAAATCCCACAAATCGGTGAGTCCGCAAATTGTGAGAACGCAAATATGTGGGTTTACTGTATACTCAAAAACAGCAGAGGAATCGTGAAGAATCGAGTCAAACGGCAGGCAGAGAAGAGCACACATCTGTATGAGACTGCATCTGCAAGTAAAGTGCGTAGAAGTGAATGTGTACTGTCTAGCTGGGCTCGGCTTCCACCCCTACCATTGGTAGCTATTACCATATCCACCTTGTTTTTAAAGTTAACAGCCGGTTCCAGCTTGCGCTGAAAGTTAATCCCATATGTAAAGACTGAGGGTGTGTATTTGTGTAGGAACAATATATACAAGTATAATACCATGTTACAACTAAAAAAATGAGCTAAACTGTGTGTCCGTGCATAGGACGTCATACTTAACAGAACGCCACAAGTAGTGTAAACACAGGATGAGTTACATACACAAGGTTTCCATGATATTACAAGGTGTTATGGGAAATCGATGATTGCAGTAAAACAGAAGATTAATAACACCTTTTTAGTATATTTCATAAAAACAATGTAACTAGGAGTCTAGTCTACAGCACATTAGGAGTGATGCAAGGCAAATTTACTAAATTCTAAGTAAAACAAATGAATAAGTAATCCTTCAATCATCTGTCCTAAGGGTGTTCAAGGGCAACTCCGTACCCTTCCTTACCTAACCTTGTCAATACCAAATAACTGTACAGTAAACACTCAATATGCTTGTAAACAACAACCACCAGACTTTATAGATCATGCAACCCCCCAGACTTGGCAAACTTTAAGGTTGGCCAATTTAAGACAATGGAAAGCGGAAGATGTACAAATGCACATGGTGTAAGAAAAAAAATTCTAAAAATTTTCCCAACCTTCCACAGGAAGTTGAGTGACTACAGTATTTACAACACTGTGTGGGGCCTTTTTCACAAAACACTCGTAATTTTACCAAGTTGTACGTGTTTTTCCTGATAATTTATTTTATTTTGTAAAATTACAATTATAGCTCACACAGTATCATAACAGATAAGAATTAAAATCAGTAACAAATTCTGAGTAAATTACGTAAATTTACAGAGATCGGGAGATGCAGTAACTTTTTGGGAGGTATACATGTTTTTTCTAATATTTTTTTGCACTTTTCTTTGCAAAATTACAATTATAACTGGCATCATATAAAGAATATAAGAACTAGAACCGACAGCAATCCCTGGGTATATTTATGAGCAAATAAATATAAAGACGTCATGGGAGAGACAGGAGCAAGACATCCCCCCATCAAGTCAAGAATAATACTGATCTCCCTGAGACACCGACTGATTGAGCTGAGCTGAATTCTAAAGTTGCCACCATTTATTTATGGGCCATTGAAGTGATGGAAAATCTTTCCCTCTCGATACAGCCAAATCATATGGCACATAATATTAATACTCCTCAGAGGGGATCCATCCACCACCCAAAACCTGTTTTAGATCTTCTCATGAGGGGGTCCATCCATTAATGGGTCCACTGAGTGCCCGGACAGGTATAAAAAGTCGTGGTTGAAGCCTTCTCTGTCGCATCCTCTCACGCTGTTCCATGTGGAAAGGAACCACGGACGAGATCGAGAAATCAGTGCAAATACTCATTAACAACAATTTTGTCAGCTTTCTTCTCTGGTTGCTTTCCAGATTAGCCAATCATCTAGGTAGGCCACGAGTTAAATTCATTCTATCCTGAGCTCCCATAAAAGGAATCCTTAGGGACACTAAAGAGTTGTGGCAAATAGACATATCTTTCTCTGTGGCCTCCTTTTTAAGAAGGGTCTAGTTTTTTGGAAAAAAACTCATTAGAGGAGGGGGAGGATTTAGACCGTCTCTACCCTAGCCCATTGAAAATTATACTGTCCCCAAGGGGACACAGTTGAAGCTGATGACCTTGACCTTGCAAGTCTTATTGGGTACCACCTCTTCCTTTGCCTTTAATAGGCAATCCACGAGTTGATTTTCCTTTTCCCGGTAGGAGTGTCTTTGCTTCAAAAGGGGTGCTGCTGCTATTGTCCTTTCTTGTGGAGGCTTGTGTGGCTCTCATTCATACTGAGCTTTCTTAGGCTTAGGAAGAGGAAACTCTCCAGAGTATTCTTTCACAGATTCTCCTTTTCCAAGAACTGTTTATATTGTACAGTTCTGGTGTTGGGCTCATTCAGTGAGTTGTGTGGCAACAGATTCTTCCCTGACAGATGGTGGAAGAATGTTATAGGGAGGTTGCACTGGGGAGCAGAATGTTGGAGCCCACCAGTGCCTCCTTTCAGCCCTTAATGTGACACTCTAGAGGGTCATAGAATGTTCCCCATAGGGTCTACATAAGTGTTTTGGGTTACTACAGCAAACACTGTTCTGGAAAATACTGGATGCTCTTTAATAGCTACTTCCAGCATAGTAGTAGAAATTATAATATACTGAGGAGGTGGAGCCTAAAGTAAAATTCAGCCATGGCTGTCCTGGGATTTATGGGTCCCAGATTGCTAGGTAGCCATGTCCAATGGGAGCTATTTCCTCAAAAGAAAGGACAAGTGTTGCCCATTCCTTTGTAAAACTTATTATATTCTGGGATGGCAGAGACAATTGGCTTTATTTCTTATATTAACTCTTGTTTCCCAGTCACCATAAAATTTTGAAATTGTCTTTACATAAATGATTGTTTTAAAAGTGAAGGGACAGAAGCCTGGTGCCTACTGGAGGGGATATTGGTTCTCTAAAATTGTTGTATATTTTCCATTAATCTGGAGAAAGGTTGCTTCTATGGCTTTCATTGCTGTATTGATATGCAGGATAGCCATGTCCATCAGCAGTTTCTGAATTCCTATTGGAATAGAGACAAAATGCCATTCAGTATTGGGAAAAGCTGCTCTGTCCAGAAATTCTACATGCTCAACACCAATCCTAGTTTTCCTTTCGTTAATGAGACATTTTCATTCTAGTGAAAGCATGTACAGTATATTGAGGGATCTTGCCAAGGGTTATCAGTATCATTCTTGAGGGTAGATATTGATGCCTGTACTACATTCTGGTTTGAGGTATTATAGTCCAGCCAAGTTGTATTATCGTTACCAGTCAGAGCTCTGGGAGTGAATAGGCTATTTCATGTTACCCATTCTGATTTCAGCAAGGATCCCGACAATGGATTTAACTCCTCGTGGGCTTGAATTTTTATGACCTTAGTTTTTCTGTTGGGGAAACTAATCTCTGCCTGGGCAGACTGTGCAGCTTCTCTATGCTCTACTTTAAAGAAAGAGAAATTTTTACACATCACACCCAATTCTATATCCAGGACAGACCTAAATTCCTCTTGGGAATCATGGATAGCATATCTGATATGCTGATGCTCAGTAGCAAGATCACCTTTGATACTGTTCATGATTTTCTCCTGGAGTTCTGAAAGTACAGGAAGCAGAATTTCGTATCATGGAAGCCTGCATGAAATGATACAGCCAAGGCAGTTGTAACATCACTGCCCAGCAGTATATAACTCCAGGATAAATCACTGCCCCCTAGAAGGTACTGACACTCCCTTCAGATCGGGTTGGGTGGACCCTGATGGGGTCCTCCCTCAATATCAGATTGCTGCATGGGAGAGGCAAGATTCTTATCTGAGGTATTTCTTGCATCGAAAGCAGAAGTCTGTTCCCTAGATCTTCAGGATTCAGAAGGGAAATTTCAGCAGCTATATCCAATTCATGTCAGGTATCAGTGATCTCTCTCCCAAGGAAGACTCTTTGTTTCCATCAGGAGGAGTTGAAGTGGGAGTTCCTAGAATCCACTGCTTTTGAAGTATTAACCCAAACATGGCTTCTGCTCAGAGAGGGATGGAAGCACACGCACTGCTGGAATAATGCCAGAATTATGTAATCTCCTCCTGCTGTACTCCTACTGGAACCTATAACTCATAGAAAGCTGAAAATAAGCTCTGTCACCATTTAACTTGCTGCTAGGAGCATATTGCGTATTTCACACATGTCTGACAGCTTAAAATGAGCTTTCATTATTTAGGCTTGCTGCCAGAAGCATGTTGCATATTTCAGACATGTCTGGCAACCAACCAAATTCTCCTTTATTCTTACAGTTGCTGGCTCATGGCAGGTAATCATGAGTAATTTCAACAGGTGAAAAGCAGATTGAGCAGTTTGCTGCGGTGCAGGTAATCTGTGGGTCCTATGTAATAGCAGCCCAGCAGGACTATTGTTTATTAAAAACTACCCAGTGTTAGCTAACTATATCACTGTATAGGCAACAAACGCTTCAAGTTAAAAAAGGTTGACATGGCCACGAGTACCTGTCCATTGTATTATGTAAGGTAACATGATCAGTGAGTCATATCCATAAAATAGTAGTAATATTATATTTAAATACAGTATTAATTCACAATTACTACAGTAACATAGCCGTAAAGGATTTACTCACAATGCTTCTAAACTCAATTAAGACAAAACTAAATGGATATCCATACAATGTATTTTTATACATTTCATAACTTTTGATTACCTGGTCTGTTCCCAAGCACCGGTAAAGGTTATTGGCTCTTAGTTGGTACATAATTAAAGTCATTAATTATTGGAATTATCTTACCAAGTTTATATACAATCTTTATCTTCAAGGTTTTAATTTGTTGGAAGTAGATCTGCATGAATGTATTTCCTGTAACTCTTGAAAAGACCCCCACTATTAAGGATAACTGGGGAACTTTCTATACCACAAAATCCATTTACTGTAGTCTGAATATAAAATACTACAAAGGAAATACTGGCCTTTAATAAACACCAAGGCTCACAAGTCAAGCACAGTTGGGAGCTAATATCAAGGCTGTATTTCATTAACTTGAGTTTAGGCTAACCTGGTGTATCCTTTCGGTAACCTCAAATTATACACCAATGTTAAAAAAGTCACTGACTTACGAGTTTCAATAAGAATATTGTCTAATATTATTGCATTAATGCTAATTATTGCTTTGTTAGACAGAAAAAAAACCAAAGCAATTACAGCATAGTTTAGCGATCTGCTCCTAACTTCTCACCTTCCAGACCTGCTGGCTCCTAGTTTTAATGAACATAAGACTGCCTGTTGAAATTTTACAGCACTAAAACTTTTCCCTGGGTCTTAAAACTATGTACTAGCTTGAGTAGTGTTGTGATGATCGACAAATGCACTGTCAAACACTATTTGCAGAGCAAACATTGTGGGGAAACGTGAACTCTTTGACACATCAGTGTGTAATGAGGAAGACAGCCAACATACACGCTGCTGTCACATCTGTGCAAGCAGGATTAAGGAAAAACCCAAATAGTCATTGTGGGTCAAGAGATAGAGCCTTCTTGTCCTGAGTCCTTTATATTCTATCACTGTGCCAGCTAGCACTGTTCTGGCTGAGACCAACTACTGTATAAGAGAATTCTTTGAGATTGGTTGATCTGTCTTATGAAACCCTGGGAGACCATGAGAGCATAACTCCATAGAGTACAAACAGTGGCTACGCTGTCAGAAAATACCTGTAAGTTGATGGCAGTATTTTGTTGACTTATTGTAAGAGTAACATGGTTGTATTTATTTATTTATTTATTGTAAAATTGTTTATTGAGGCCACAGTCATATTTTGCAATAGTTAATAAGTGCATTTTGGTGAAATTTCTCAATTTGTGATTTGTTACACTTTATTCCACCTAGCATGAGGAGCATGTGGTGTCCATCATTACATCTCTTCTTCGAAATTGCCGTCCAAACCAACGGTCCCGTCTTATTAACAAATTCACTGAAAATGATCATGAAAAAGTTGATAGATTACTGGAGCTTCATTTCAAATACCTTGAGAAGGTATTAGCAACAAACTATGCCCTTGAAGAACAGGCTAAGGTAAGGCTTTCTTAGTAATGACATTATACTTATTACATAAAAAGGCTACAGGCTGTAGTGTGTTGAATGATTGAATTTCACTCTTATCAGTAAAATGATCAATTAAAGAAGAAGCAAGGGTTTTATGACCTTCCCTTGGATGGCATATATGGATTTTAGGCTTATAGTCGGCCGAAAATGAGGTTTAACCCCCAAAAAATCCCTACAAAAAGTTTCTCAACTAATTATGGTAGTATCAGGTGTGCTTAATAACATACCAAAAGTCTACCACAATCTGACCATGCAAAAAGACTGATTTCCAAGATGGCATCAATAATAGCCCCTAAATCCTTAAAATGCCCATTACTCTTCATTATTCAAACTAGATAAGTAATGCTGGTGCCTAACATCTTATTTTGGGGATCTGGAAGCCTAATTAGCATATCTGCATTATGTTGGAGTGATTATATACTCACGAAATAAATCCAATATGGCAGACGAATATGGCAGCCATACTATGAAAATATTCATTATTCACTCTAATTTATTTTATACAAGTAAATTTAGTGTCTAAACACTGGTTATGGTGATTTGGGAATCCAAAGAGCATATCTGAGTTAGAGTATATCGAAGTAGGTCAAATTACATATATACAAAATTTAATATGGAGGATCAATATGGTTGCCAAACAAAAAAAAAATTACATATTTTAAGTTTTTAATTAATTTTACACAGGTAAATTTACTGTCTAAACCCCTGATTTGGGAATCTAGGAATCCAATAAATTTATTTAAATCACAGTATATTGGAATGATTACATATTTATAAAATCTAAGATGAAGGACCAATATGGCTGCCAAACTACAAAAAATCATAATTATTCACTTCAACTCATATTACTGTACAGAAGTAAACTTCCTGTCTAAACCCGTGTTTTGAGGATATGGCAATCCTATTAGCCTATGTGACTTCCAGTAAACTGAAGTGATTATATATATAAATATAAAATGAATGATGGAGGAGCAAAATAGCTGCCAAATTATGAAAATCCCCATTACTCATTTCAGTTTACTCGCATAAACTTGGTGTCTAAATCTCTTTTTGGGATTCTGGAAATCCAACCAACTTATCTGAATAACTGCACATTGAAGTGATTGGATTTTTCAACATGTAAGATGGGAGACCAATAAGGCCACCAAACTTAGAGTAGAGGTTAATGGTAAAATGTCATCATAAATCCTGTATTATAAATTTCTGAAAAATAAATCCTGTATTCTGAATTTCTGAAAAATAAATCCTGTATTATAAATTTCTGAAAAATAAATCCTGTATTATAAATTTCTGAAAAACCATGTTTACAGATATTCGTTGTTGCTTTCTTCTTCCTGTAAAGCGTGATTGTGTGAATTCTCAGTTCTCAACTTGACATGGTCCACAGGCAGGTGTGCATGGTACTTCATAGCCTTTGCAACTGCAATGTATTTGACGGGCAGTTTTGCAGTTACAGTGGACCATCTGAAGGAGACTTTCTGGTGCAGCAGTTTTCTTGCTTATAACTGGCACAAACTGATTGTCCTCCAGTTTCCATCCCTAATCCACTATATTCATGCCACTTTTGTTTCCTTCCACACCATGATCTGGCAATACCTCTAAAGCTATGATATTTTGTCGAGGACTTGGTGGGTGGGAGGCTTTCTGGGGTAACAAATGACTTGGTAGAGACAATTTTTTTTTTACAAAAACATTGTAATGCAAAGATGAACGTGAATCAGTACTCTTGCCAGTTATGAGCAAGAAAACTGCTGCACCAGAAAGCCTCCTTCAGATGGTCCACTGTAATTTCAAAACTGCCTGTCAAACGCATTGCAGTTGCAAAGGCTATGAACTACCATGCACGCCTGTTTGTAGGCCATGTCAAGTTGAGAACTGAGAATCCACACAATCAAGCTTCACTGGAAGAAGAAAGTGACAATGAATATCTGTAAACATGGTTTTCCAGAAGTTTTTAATACAGGATTTATGATAACATTTTACCAGTAATCTCTACACTAAGTTTGATGGCCTTATTGGTCCCCCATCATGCAAGTTGAAAAATCTAATCACTTCAAACTACAGTTATTCAGATAAGTTGGTTGGATTTCCAGATTCCCAATGGGATTTAGACACCAAATTTATGTGAGTAAAGTAAACTGAAATGAGTGATGGGGATTTTCATAATTTGGCAGCTATTTTGCTTCTCCATCATTTATTTTATATTTATATATATAATCACTTCAGTTTACTGTAAGTCAGATAGGCTAACTGGATTGCCATATCCCCAAAACACAGGTTTAGACAGGAAGTTCACTGATGACTTTTTGTAGTTTGGCAGCCATATTGGTCCTTCATCTTAGATTTTATAAATATGTAATCATTCCAATATACTGTGATTTAAATAAATTTATTAGATTCCTAATTCCCAAAACAGTGGTTTAGACAGTAAATTTACCTGTGCAAAATGAGTTAAAATAAGTAATTATTTTTTTTTTGTTTGGCAGCCATATTGATCCTCCATATTAAATTTTTTATATATGTAATTAGACATACTTCAGTATACTGCAATTCAGGTATGCTCTTTGGATTCCCAAATCAAGAAAACCAGTGTTTAGACACTAAATTTACTTGTATAAAATAAAGTAGAATGAATAATGGATATTTTCATAGTATGGCGGCCATATTCATCCGCCATATTGGATTTATTTTGTGAATATATAATCACTTCAATATAATGCAGATATGTTAATTGGGCTTCCAGGTCCCCAAAATAAGGTGTTAGGCACCAACACTACTTATCTAGTTTGAATAATGAAGAGTAACAGGCATTTTAAGGATTTAGGGGTTATTATAGATGCCATCTTGGAAATCAGACCTTTTGCATGGCCAGATTGTAGTAGACTTTTGGTATGTTACTAAGCACACATGATACTATGATAACCAGTTGAGAAAACTTTTTAAGCAATTTTTGGGGGGTAAGGTGCTTTTTTTTCATAAATGCAGCCAACTATTAACACCCAGCACTGAAAGCCAGTGGATCATTCAGCATCATACTTCAAAGTTATTTTTTTTAATGCAGATGTTCCTCCTGCATATACTAGAGGGAAAGTAAAAATGAAAGGACTTTAGTTTAATAGTTTTTTCTGAAAAATATTTATCAAGATAATGCAATGTTATTTGTTTCTAAACAAGTACAAACCTTCATTCTTTACACGGGATTTAGCTTGCGAATGCTAGCTGGAACAGTCGTTTAACTTTCAGACAAAGTCGTTAACTATCAACAGTTGGGGGAAGCCCCTCCCACTCGTCAGTCTGCACTCCACTTTGCTTTTGTCATGTGAAGATGTCTCTGTGCTTCTCTGTCCAACTACTGTTTGTTTTGTTTTAGGTGTTTTTTTGCTTGAAATATCTGTGATTGTTATTTGTTTTTATATATGCAAACCCTCAATTACTTAAACCATTTTTGGAGAGGAAACTGCAGGACTTAGGCACTGTCCAGAGAAGGACAGGGTGTGTAATCGGTTTTTCTCCTGTATTGAGGTTGACCCTCACTCATTATGTGTGTCATGTCGTAAACATGAGTGTAACCAAAACAGCCTAATCCAACTTCTATTTTATGTGTTGTGGAGGCTGAAGGACTTATGGAGTTATGAGCCCCTATATGCATTTCGGGGGAGCTGAGTGTCTGTGAACTTTTGATCACTTGTAGGCTATGAGGAGCCTTCCAGTTTCTGCTTCGACCATGACCCTGACTTTGACAACTTTACCAGTCACAGTATCTGCCGCCTTTAGGACTGCCCCTACTTCCTCGGTAACCCCTCATGCAGCATGGGCGATGTGTCCCTTGCTGCTGCCATATACATCATATCTGGGTGATGCCCTCCTCCATACTCTGTTGTTGAAGGCCGCACTCAGCAAGAAGTAGTAGTTCAAGGAGAGGAGAAGGAAGTCTTCATCATCATCTTCATCTTCGTCATCAGGTGCTGTCGCCTCCTCCCTTCTTTCAAAGCTAGCAGGCAGAGGAAGAGGAAGGTTGCCTCATCCTCTTGGAGGAAGTCTTGTAGAGCTTCCAGGGGCCAGCCCTCTTCTGCTGAGAGGGTTGATGAGTCTCTCGTTAGCATGAGTACTGCTGTGCCCGTTGCCAGCGCACAGGTGCAACTGCTACCTGGGGTTCTCTGGACCCCCAGTGTACCGGTACCGGCCCCGGTAGCCCACCTACCTGGGCCACTGGTACTGACCCGTCTCTTGCTAGTGGTACCATGGCACCACTGCTTCTCTTGCCGAGCACACAACTACTCGGGGGTTCTCCAGACCCCCGTTGTACTGGTACCAGCCGTGGTAACACTCCTTGCCCACCAAGCACTGTCACGCAAGTCCTCTTGATCTTTGCAAGGCACTGTAGCCAGGTCTTCAGACCCAGCTGGTCCATCTCTTTGGGTGAGAGAAAGTCCCAGGCTTCCTCTGCACCCCACAGAGGTCCCCAGTCTTCTGCCCCTGCAAGGAAAGGTGCACTATTGGCCCCCATTCCACTATAGAAAAGGAAGCAAGAGCAAGCAGAAGGGAGGAGGATGCTAAGGACAGTGTTCCTCCCCCACCTGTTGTCTATAGTATGGTGTGTTGCCTGTCAAGCCATTGGGCAACTTGGAGCAGAGACCTGGTAAGTAGATGTCCTATGGGAAGTTTGAGTTTCTGCCACCCCTTGCTTGTTTAGTGGTCTATTTCAGAGCATATATTCCCAGCTCTCAGAAGGACCTCGTCCTCCGGGAGGAGGTGAATGCCATGCTAAGGAAAGACTGGAGAAGTCATACAGGATTGGTCTCCAGAATTTTACAACTACCTGATTTTAGTGGAGAAGGTTGAAGACCGGTCATAGGCCTCTCACCCTTGAACTTGTTCGTGCATCAATCCCACTCCAGGATGGAAATAGTTTGCTCAGTCTTAGATTCCAGCAGAGAGGGCTATTACAGTGTGGACTTAAATCATCAGGTACTTTTCAAATCTTTATTATAAAAGGAATTCTGCACCAACATTGCCATATATACAGCTAGTAATGAAAAAGGATTTGCGCATTCACTCACTTGATGCACACCTTAGCACTAAGAAAAATAAACTACTTAGGTGAAGGTAGGGGGAATGGTATGTAAGATAGGACTAGAAGATATGTAAGCAATTTGTGAATTATCTTTTCAGTGGCGGGGCATTGACGCTAGTCCATAGAAGACAGATGGTTCCATTCAAGGTGGGACAGCAGTTCTGTGGTATCAGTCTTCGAAACATGCAGAGACTGTGTAGACTAGGTCAATCTGTTTCTCTCTTGGATTTGACAAGTCAAATTGTCTGAGTGGGGGAGGCTCTTGTATGCTTGTCCTTGCTCACTTTCCTTCATCCTCAGTCTCTTCTCTTAACTCTTATCTCTCATCTATATTCTTAACTGTCCTTCTGTCATCACGAGGGCAATCATATGGGAGCTTACACTGGGTGAACAACTTCTGTCTTAAACAGGTCTGGTGAAAGAACTGGTTCAATGGAGAGAGGTTGATGAACAACCACTTGTTCACTTCATCACCAAGAACAGCTGACTGTAAAAGTCTAGGGAACGACTGTTCACAACTTGTTGAGCCCATCTGCAGCATCACATTCATCTCCTCCCAAAGGGCAAGATCCTTCTGTGAACTAGGAATGTATGCCTGGAACTGGACCACACTTAAAGTATTGGGTTGTGGATACTCAAAGGGTTAGTAAATGTCCTTCCCACAGAACGTCCACTATCCAGGTCATCATTCCGTGTTGCTGCCATATTGCCCAGTGGCTCAACAGGAACCCCCCACCATCAACAGTAATCAGGGAGGAATGCTGTCCCTAGTGTCCTCCCTTCTCCATGTCTCTGCCTCCCTTCCTAGGATAGACGAGGGGCTGAAAGGGGTGCAACTGCACACCTTTCGCTATGGGGTAGAAGAAGGTTGGGCTCCTTTATGAGGGTAGAAGCAGTTTGGAACTTTCTCTGACCTAATGTGGAAGGGCAAGCCTGCCCTGAAGGTCGGGCTTGCTGTGCCACGCAAAGACCAAGCTTGTCATAATTTTTAACCCTAATCTTGTTCACAGTGGTCTCCATCTCAGTCTGAGGGAAGAGGGAGGCAGATCCCAGCAGCAGTCCGTTCCTGAGTGCCAAGGCTCCTCTGGTCTAACAAAATGAGAGCGCTGAGAAAAAACTGTCTTGCCTCTTTGAAACCAGGTTTGACCATGGGTTGACTGTCTTGTGGGCAAGGTAGGTAAAGGCCATACCTCCATCAGGCTCCATCAGAGAGGGTGATTTCATGCTTTTTATGGACGTGAAAGATGCATATTTTCAAATACCCATTCACTGGTCTTTTAGAAAGTACCTCTACTTTACCCTCAGAGAGACAGTCTTTCAGTTCAAGGCACTCTGTTTGAGGCTTTCGACTGCCCTCCAAGTGTTCATGCTGGTTTCAGCTTAGGTCCATTTGTACAGGATGTCTTTTGAGGTATCTCAACAATTGACTAGTCCATGCAAGCTTTTAGCTGCAGGACAGAGATCAATTCCTCAAATTTTGCCATGACCTCAGTTTGATGATTATTTTCGAAAAGTCAGATCTCACACCCAAGCAGAGGGAAAAGTACCTTAGCATGCTGATAGAGACAGCTGCAGGGAGAGTTTTTCCCTTAGACTTTCACATCAGCAAATTCAGGGAGGTAGCGCAGAAGTTCCTGTCTCATCAGGAACAATCTGCTCAGTACTGGCAAGTCGATTTGTTCTAGGTCACCTGTGGTCATTGGAGAAGCTGGTCAACCATGGGCGGTTTCACCTCCACTCCCTACAGTGGAGGTTGAAGGGGTTTTTGTCTCCAGTGATAGACCCTATTTTTCTTCCAGTTCCTTTCTTGGAGGAAGTGAGGTAGGATCTAAGTTGGTGTTAGAAAACAGGAACCTCACAGTAGGAGCGCCACTTGGCACTCCTTCTCCAGAGAAGGTTCTGTTCTCAGACACATCTATCGAGGGATGAGGCACAAACCTGGAGGAGTTGTTAGTGTCAAGTGTGTGTGGGACCAACAGGCACCTTCACATCAATATCCTGGAATTAAAGGCAGCCTTCCTGGCACTTCAGGAATTTCAGGATTGAGTGATGGGGCACTCCATGGTGTTAATGATCAACAAGCAGGGGTGACTGGTTTCCCATTCGCTGCATTGGTTGATTATGCAGGTGCACAAGTGAGCCGTGGCCCACTTGATGGAGCTATCTGACAGGTACATTCCAGGTACTCGGAATAGTGGCAGACATGCTCGGTCACCAGACTCAAGTGATAGGGACAGAATGGTCCCTTCACCTCAGCATTGTGGAAAGGTTCTTCAAGTTGTGTGGAGTTCCGGGTGTAGATCTGTTTGCCACTTGGCGCAGCAGAAAGCTTTCCATATTCTGTTCCATAGTGCCAGACCCATGAGCTGTGATGGAGGACACCTTCCAGCACCCATGGAACAACCTAGTGGCTCACGCCTGTCATCCATTCTGCTTGATTAGATGGGTGATCAACAGGGTGTTGGTCACCCTGAATCTCAGGTTGACTCTGGTCCCTCCAAATTACCACATGCCAAATGGTATCTGGACTTGCTAGCTCTATTATCTGAGGTCCTGGGAGAGACTCTTCCATGACACAACCTTCTCTGTCAGGTATCACCTTAATTCAAACTCCTCAAACACGTCTGCACTGTTCTGAAGGTTTGTTTGGAAGGTACAGAGATTACACTGCTATGATCATGTGCAGAAATAGATGGAAGCCTATAAAATCAAACTTAAACATCAGTCAGGCATAATAATGATGAGATAAACAATCTTAAGCTCTTTATGATTAGGCCGGTGGTAGATCACATGACAAAGAAGTTTCAAGAACTCCCAATGCAACAAAACATTTGTATTGATGAGCAGATGGTGCCTTTCAAAGGAAGATATACCATGAAACAGTACTTACCTATGAAGCCTAAAAAGTGGGGGTTCAAGATCCTTGTTCTTGCAGACAGTGGGGTTCTTATTCATGATTTCATTTGTTATACAGGGTCCATTCAATCTGTGAATGCAGAAGGAATTCCAGAACTCAGTGCCTCTTCAAACATCATTTTGCACTTGGCTAAAACAATACAAAGCAATAATTATCACCTTCTATATTCTGATAGTTGGTTTATCTCTTTTTCACTTCAAAAATATGTGGCTGAAAAGGAATCTGGTGCTGTGAGACAGTTAGGCCTTGTTGACTTCCAAGACTAAAGTTAGCATCAGATAATGATGCTCCTAAATTTTGCTGAACGTCGACAAGTTCATATTGCATGGCATTATGACAAAAGTATAAAGAAAGTTGCAGAAATTCCACAGCCAAACATAGTAAAATTCTACAGTGAAAACATGGGGTGTTGATTTGGCTAATTGTCTTTTAGCATTGTACAGAATTCCAGTGAGATCAAAGAAATATTGTTTAATTTTTCACATGATTGATGTGACTATCAATCAGGCTTGGATGACATGTCAAAGAGATTGCGAGGCCAAAGGTATTCCATAGGCGACAAGGCATTCCCTACTGACCTTCAGGATATTTTTTGTCTGTCACTCATTAGAGGGGGGGAAGTGTATGCTTATAATAAGGATATCCATCTTTAATTCAGAAATCAAATGATCCACTCAAAAAAGAAACAACAGCAAAAGATGAATCAAATCAAACCACAGATGGATGTGTGGCTTAACAAAAGAGATCACAACATTCTCTCTCTCTCTCTCTCTCTCTCTCTCTCTGGGAAAGAACAAGAAAAAAAAAGAAAGGAAAGACACAGTATGCACCCTTTTGAAAAGAGGGAATTGCAGGTTTGGTGAAAGATGTTATTACAAACATCCCAAGATATGTCACAATTATGAGATCTATGGCAAATGTGCATATCTAGATGGCTATGAAGAGGAATGCAGCGATCTACATCCAAAAATATGTAGAAACTGGAAAGAAGGAAATGGATGTAGGTTTAATAAGAAATATAGGTACATGCATCCTGTAGCCATGAAAACCAAAATCAAAATCAAATACATATAAAAAATCAAGGTAAAAATGAAACAAATAGAGAAAAGAACAAAGATCATGTGATGAAGGCAAAAAGCAAGCCAACAACACATTATGAAATGTCAGCACCATGATATGAGCCATCAGCACCTAGATATAGCACAAGGAACAAGCAATGTATCTATGATGCTAGGGATGGTGCAGATATGGAGATAAATGCAGGTTTATGCACAAAGTGAATAAATATGAAGCTGGAAGATCAAATATAATGGAAAAGTTGGATTTTTAATGTACAAATTTCTGGAAATGAAAAAGATGAACATATCAGAACAGGAAAGAGACATGGGAAAATCCTTATTATTACCCATATTAGATAATGGAGATAATACGAAACCATCATAGTGATGAACGCATTTCCAGGGTTTAGTTTCGAGTAACTCAAAAAGAAAGATAGAGTTCTTAGAAGAACCAACCCAAAATGAAAAAATAGAAATATTGAATATAAGTGAAACCTGGTATTCCCAAGAGACTGGTAATGATGACCAGATAAAGGGTTTCCAAACTTATAGATCAGATAGAAAAAATAGAAATCAAGGGGGAACAGCGATATATGGGAGAGATGCCAATCAAGGAAAAATCTGTGAGAAATATAGTAACACAGAATGTGAATTAATAGCGGTAGAATTTGAATCTGAAAAATTAGTGAACATTGTAATATATAGACCCCCTAATACTAAAGAGTTTGACATAATAATTGAAAAATTGGATGAAATATGTAGAAATCACAATGACTGGGCTGTACTCCTAACTGGAGACTTTAACTTTCCTTTTGTAGAATGGAAAGAACGAATAGGAGACTGTGGTTGTATTTATACATATAAAAAGAGACAATAGTAGTGCAGAAGATAAGAGGCAATTTGAAAAGCTATTAGATATGCTACTAGAACATAACATTCAGCAAATAAATCACCTACCAACAAGAAAGGATAATATTTTAGACCTAGTATTTGTGAATGAGGTGAACTATGTTAAAGAAATAATAGTATATAACACGAGTATTTCGGACCATAATGTCATAGAACTAACAGCCCGTTCCAGAACACACGAAAACAGAGAAAAGCAAGAGACGAAGAAATGGGAAGGATATGGAAAATACAATTTCTATAGTAAGAATATAAATTGGTCAAAAATAAATGAAGAATTAAACAAAGAATGGGAAAACATATTTGTATGTGATGATATACAGGTAAATACCGATATATTATATAAAATATTAGAGGAAATAGTGGAAAAATATATACCAAGAAAAAAGTAAACATCAGTCACGAATTCCAAGAGACAGAAGGATCTTGTTCCAGAAAATTAGAAAGTGGAAAAAAGCTCTTGCAAAAGAAAAGAATGCATGGAAAGTGATGGAACTAAAAAGTAGGATAGAAAATGCAGAACAAAAGATTATACAATCAAAAGAAAATGAAAAATGGAACCTAGAAGAAATGACACTACAAAATATCAAGCAAAACCCTAAAATTTTTTATTCATATGCAAAAAGATGAATAAAATAAGAGTAGAAATAGGCCCTCTAAGAATTGAAGGGCGATTAACGAATGAAAAAAGGAAATATGTAACATATTAGCAGAAAGATATAAGAGTGAATTTACACCTAGAATTGACAATGAAGATAATGATACAGAAATAAGAGATGAAAATACTGAATACTTATCAGATATAGATATTACAGAAGCCGATATTGTGCAGGCTATTAATGAAATTAAAAATGGATCAGCAGCAGGACCAGATGGAGTACCTGCCATATTGTTAAAGAAAATGGTTCATTCAACCGCAAAGCCGCTAGCAATATTATTAAGACAAAGTATAGATACAGGCAAGATTTATGATGAGCATAAATTAGCATATATTACTCCTACTCTCAAAAGTGGTTCAAGACTAGAGGCAAGTAATTATAGGCCTGTGAGTCTGACATCTCATATTATGAAAGTATATGAAAGGGTAATGAAAAAAAATATAATGAAACATTTAATGAAAAACAGATTGTTCAATATAGGACAACATGGTTTTGTACCGGAAAAAGTACACAAACCCAACTGTTAGTCCACCATGAAAGCATATATAAAAATATGATAAATGAAAAAGATACAGATGTGGTTTACCTAGACTTTGCAAAAGCTTTTGACAAGGTAGATCATAATACAGTACTCGACAAAACTTTAGTCCGGCCACGATTGAGTGGCCTAAATATATGGCCAAATTTGAACTAACCAAAAGTGCAAGAAAAAATTCGGTCAAATCATTAGGCCGCTTACCGAGAGTAGCTAAGGGGAGGAGCTTATGGCTCGCTAAAAAGAAAGCAGACAAGTAAGGTTTTGGCTGGCGATCTAGGTGCCAACGTGAATTTTTTGATCCACGCTCCCGTTTTTGGCCTACCCGGGTCACATCCTGGGACCCTGTGACCTTACTATGGGGAAATTTAAGGATCTGAATGAACAGATCATAGACAATATGTGCATTAAAGGAATCAGGTCTTAAAACGAAGGAAATCGTGCTCAGGTGGGTGTGAGCAAAAACCAGGGTGGAAGGCGCGATATACCGTCGCAAGTAAAACGCTCTGGGAGGCCTAAGAAGACTTCTAATCAAGTATGACTATTTTAAAGCGTCAATTAGAGGTTAATCCACGCATGACATCAAGGAAATTGAAGGAATCCAACCCACAACTGCTTGGTGATGTTTCAGTTCGGACCGTCAATCGCCGTATCAATGAACTTGGATACACAAGCCACCGTCCACAGAAGAAGCCAATTTTGACCAAGTTACAGAGGATAAAAGAGTCAAATTTGCTCGAAGTACAGCGTTTGGGATGAGTCTCAATGGCTAAGCCTGCTTTGGTCAGATGAATCGACTTTTACGGTCACTTGTAATAGAGGTCGTAATGTTTTTCGCAGGTCCGAAGCGACCTCTTGACCCTAGGTACCTCAAGGGACTGTCAAACACCCTGATTCTCTCATGGTTTGGGGAGCTTTTACTGGTCATGGTGTAGCCAAGCTTCATGCCTTTAAAAAGAATGAAAAAGTTAACCAGTATAATTATTTGGAGTTGATGTGTGACATTTTGCCTGATGCATTTGAGGATACGGGTGCCACATGTTTTCAGCAGGATGGCGCCAGGCTCACACGGATAAATCTGTCACTCAGTGGCTTCAGGATTGCGTTCCCTTCATCAATGATTGGCCTAGTAATAGCCCTGACATTAGCCCAATAGAAAACTTATGGGAGATCGTAAAGAGCGATCTACAAGACAAAGATGTGTCGTCTTTTCCAAAGCTGGAGGCAGAAATCAACGCATCTTGGAACAACATCCCGAAGGAAATGCTTCATAATTTGGCCTTGTCTGTACCAAAACGACTGAAGGAGGTGATTAAACGTATTGTCCTACTAAATATTAGTGAATACTAATAAAGGTAATTTAGACTTAGAATTGTGTTGTTATTAGCCTATTTGTAGTTTAGTTATGTTGACATGTTTTGAGTTGAGTGAGGGCACTAAAGTTTTGTCGAGTACTGTATATTAGCAAAAAAAAAAATTAGAAAACATAACATTGTTGAAGGAAGATGGATAAAAGAATTTTTGCAAAACAGAAAACAGATAGTGATTGCAAACGATGAGAAATCGGATGAAGCTCACGGTAATATCCGTACCACAAGGTACAGTGTTAGCTGCATTGCTGTTTGTGATTATGATTGCAGACATAGACAGTAATGTTAAGGACTCAGTAGTAAGAAGTTTATTTGCAGATGACACAAGAATAAGTAGAGAAATTGCTTGTGATGAAGATAGGAACTCGCTACAAAGAGACCTAAACAAAATATATAAATGGGCAGAGATAAATAGGATGGTATTTAACTCTGATAAATTTGAATCAATGAACTATGGTGATAAAGTAGGAATGCTATATGCATATAAAGGACCTAATAATGAGACAATCACAAACAAGGAAGCAGTTAAAGACCTTGGTGTGATGTTGAATAGGAATATGTTATGCAATGATCAAATAGCAATTCTATTGGCAAAATGCAAAGCAAAAATGGGAATGTTGTTCCGGCACTTCAAAACAAGAAAAGCTGAACACATGATTATGCTTTATAAAACGTCATTTACGTAGTCCACTTGAATATTGCAATTTAATATGGTACCCACACTACAAAAGGATATTGCACAAATAGAGAGTGTACAAAGGTCATTTACAGCTAGAATAGAAGAAGTTAAGGACCTTGACTACTGGGAAAGACTACAATTCTTAAATTTATATAGTCTTGAAAGGAGAAGAGAATGCTACATGGTAATTCAAGTATGGAAACAGATAGAAGGAATTACAGAAAACATCATGGAACTAAAATTATCAAAAAGAGCAAGCAGAGGTAGATTAATAGTGCCAAAAACTATACCAGGAAAATTAAGGAAAGCACACAGGACATTAATCCACCACGCACCAGCATCGATAATGCAGCGTCTATTCAATGCGCTACCAGCTCATCTGAGGAACATAACAGGAGTGAGCGTAGATGTGTTTAAGAATAAGCTCGACAAATATCTAAGATGCATCCCAGACCATCCAAGACTGGAAGATGCAAAATATACCAGAAGATGCGTTAGCAATTCTCTGGTAGACATCAAAGGTGCCTCACACTGAGGGACCTGGGGCAACCTGAACGAATTGTAAGGTCTGTAAGGTAAGGTATGAAGAGAGGATTTGAAAATTAATTTTCTTTGCTTGCATCGTAAAAGTGGACGACTTTTGTTCGTGAATAGATTATATTTTTCATTTTAAGCTGTCACACAAAAATAAAATATGTTAGTTTATATTTGCTGTGTCAAGCTAATGTTCACTCTTAGTAAGAAAATGAATGCTAATACTTTCAGTGGACCAAATATGAAATAATTCTAGTGCTGTACTGCATTGATTGACAAATTTCCCTTCCATGGTGACTAACATGACGAAATCGTCACATGATTGTATAATTGAGAAATCTGAATTAAATTGTGAGAAAAATTACTTTTAACATTTGTCTGTCCATAGAAGTATGAAAACCAAAACAGTAGTTTTTTCAGCCAAGGGAAGTATGTGTGGGCAAAAAAGGGTTAAAGGTTATAGGTTAGCCCTCAGCCAGGTCCTGAAACTGAAAGGAGTAGATCTCTCTGTGGGTGATCTCTATGCTCCTGAGAAGCTTCGAACAGTCTTGTCTTCCCAGGGAACTCAGGCTCCCTGAGTTGGACACGACTCTCGTCCTTATAAGTTTAACTTGTCGCCTGTATGAGCCCTTGAGTTGTTGGACAAGGATCTAACTCAAAATACTGTTTTTCTTCATGTCCTGGCTTTGGCAAAGAGGGTGTTAAGCATTTGAGGGGATGGAGAGGTCTCGCTTAAATTTGTCCCGGAGTTCATAGCGAAGACTCAGAACCTGTAGGTCCTTTACATCAGGTTCAAGTCCTTCTCGATCTCCTCCCTAGAGGATTTCATTGGTAGTGATCTGTACAAGACGCTACTGTATCCTGTTGGGGTGCTGTGGTACTATCCTTAAGAGAACTTGGCATCTCATGCCAGAGTGTCGATGCTTTTCATTAGTACTGACACGACTAAGAAAGAGGTGTCCAAGAACATGCTCTCTCTCTGGCTGTGAGATGATTAATCAAGCTTATACCTCGTCCAGGAAGGAGGATGAGAGTACAGTTCGAGTGAGAGCTCACGAGGTAAGGGATATCACTCCAATTTTAGCTTGTTCCGACACGATATACAAACCGTCGGTCCTTTACATTAGCAATTACTTTCAGGTGTAGGCTGGAAACGGCCATTAAACTCTTGAGCAAGGTGGTTAGGCGGTAACTGCCGCCAGGTAGGCGGGAATACCCGCCTGCCCGGATGTAAACGTTCCAGTTTGCTTTCGGCCGTCATGCGTTGCTGACGTGTTTTTCATTCTCTCTGCCTGACTGTCGTTAAACTGTTATTATCCCAGTGGGATCTTTCTGTATTTTTGTTTATACATACTGTACGTGTGTTTGATATTTATTAATACAAACCCACGATTTGTGATAACTTTGCATAAGCCGTCATTCCCTTGTGTCTTGGTTTGACGGCCAAGGGCGTAATTGGAGAAGCGTAACCGAGTGGTAATGCTTCTCTTCCAGCAGCCCTTTATGTAAATACTGAAGGCGCCCCTGTACATTTGGAGATATAGTTTGGGACGTAATATCTTCGCTCCCCGACATTCATCGGGACGTAAGAGTTCGTTCCCTTCTTGGGCTTCCGCCCTCCATGTATAAGGGGCATCACTACTTCCTTCCTACTTATGATGAGTGTTGCTCGCCGCCTGCGCTTGGAGAACTACGGGCCGGGTGGGAGGTTGCAGGTGTCGTCGGTAAGTTCTGCTTCCACAGCACCCATGGTGGCCTCCCCTCCGTCCTTTTTCTCTTCCCATAGGTTCTTCCTTCTCAGCTTTATTAGATCGTTCTCGTTTGCCCTCTTAGCTCGCTCATCGGGCGAAGACCAGGGTCGGGGAGCGATCAGGGACCTCTTCTAGAGTACCTCCTCCCGCTGCGTAGGGCAGTTCCCCTTGTAGCGAGAGGAGTCTCCCTCTACTAATCATCTTTGCTTTTTCTTTCAGGTTGACAGTGAGCATTGCAGACACAGCAGTAGTTGGCTGGATATATCAAAGGATATCTCGCATGAAGCAGTCCCGACGTTCATTTAGTGTTGCTTCGGGATCGACCGCATTACCTGGTTAGATGACATATTTCCACATCGGGATCGTTCTGACTCTGTTCCTGCCGATGTGGACCGATCGCTGTCATTGCTGGTCTTCATGTATGATGTTGCACTGCCTCCGGTGTATCTGTGGTCCATCTGCTCCTGCTGTTCCCTGTGTTATGCTCTCGTCAACTCGACGACAGTCTCTGGGCTGCTCTTCATGGTCTCCTGCCGCAGTCGCCCTGATCGTTCCTGTCACTGCTGGTGACTTTCATGTGACATCTCTGTCTGTTGCAGTAGCTCCTGCCTTCCGAACCGCTAATGTAGCTCCTGCATCGGCTGTCCTGATCGTGCCCGCTACTTCTCCTAGTGGTCGTGCCTAGGGCCGCTTCTGTTGTGTTCCTGCCAGCTACCCTGGAGGTTACGATGTCTGGCATCCTGTAGAAGATGTCAGCATGAAGGGGAAGGAAGTCACCTTGTGGAAGTGACGTTCCTTGCCGTTGCAATAGCTCCTGCCCTCCGAACCTCTACCATAGTTCCTGCATCGGCTGTCCTGATCATGCCTGCTGCTTCTCCTGGCAGTCGTGCCCAGGGCCGCTTCCATTGTGTTCCTGCCAGCTGCCCCAGAGGTTGCGATGTCCGCCATCCTGTAGAAGATGTCGACATGAAGATGAAGGAAGTCGCCCTGTTGAAGTGATGTTCCTGGCCGTTGCAGTAGCTCCTGCCTTCCGAACCGTTGCCGTAGCTCCTGCATCGGCTGTCCTGATCATGCCTGCTGCTTCTCCTGGTGGTGGTGTCCTGGGCCACGTCCATTGTGTTCCTGCCTGACTGCCCTTGAGGTTATGATGTTTCATGTCCACCATCCTGTGGAAGATGTCGAAGTGGAGGTGAAGGAAGCTGCCCTGTGGAAGTAGCCACCATCTTTTTCATCTTATCTTTGATTTCATCTTCTGCTGCATCTTCCCTTCCTCTCCCAAGGTCCAAGGGGGTCCCGAGAATCGGACAGACCTCCGTCGGCCGAAGGAGAGGAATGCTGCTTCTTCCCCTTGATACCCTTGGACGTCTAGGGACTGCCTCCTTTCGAGGAGACAGTGGGTCTCTCGTTGGCTCTTCACGACCTTCGGGTTAGGAAGCCAATTCGCATACCCTTGAGTTTTGTGTTTCGGAAGCCGTGGGCGCACAGACCTTGGTTTGTAATCCCGTTCCCAGAGCCGCTCCGAGTGCTGGAGATTCTATGGCATATCGAGTATCCCGATCTGGTTTGGAGAGATTTTCCTCGGCCCAGTTTGGGTAGCAGTGCGAAAGAAAGGGCCGAGGCACCCAGGTGTCTTGGCTCTTCCTGCCAGCACTGCAAGAGTTCCCCGAGCGCTTGCAAGTGCTCGGTCAGGTTCCCTGCCTGGTGTCTTGATCCTGTTGGTTTGAACATCAGAAGAAGCCAGGGAGAGATTCCTTTCGGGAGTCCTGCGGGACTTCTAAGGGACTGACTCTCTTCCGGGAGACAAGTTCTCTCATTGGTTATTTCTGCCCTCGGGCAGGAACCGATTCGCATTCTCCTGTGGAATCTTGCTTTTCGGGGGCCGTGAGAGCACAGTCTCTCGAGGCCACGCCCTCGTTGCCAGTCTTGGAAGTCTGCGTCTAAGACTGGCTCTGTGCTTGGCTCTTTTGATCTCTTAGGAAACTGAAAGCAGCCACTCCCGATTTTTGGGAGTCTCGTGGGTAGCTCGAATTCTATGAATCACGAGCGCTCTCCTGACGAGAGGCACAGGACGAGAGAAAGTGCCGAGACACCCAGGTGTGGTTGCCGGGGCACCCAGGTGTCTGGGTGCCGAGACACCCAGGTGTCTGGGTGCCAAGACGCCCAGGTGTCTGGGTGCCAAGACGCCCAGGTGTCTCGATACTGCCCGCCAGCTGCTTCGGTTGCTCGGCCGGGCTTCATTCTTGTGTCTTGAACTTTAGGGTTTGAGCATGCAAGATAGCAGACACAGAATTCCCCTTTGAACCTTCTTCTCGAGGGGCCTCGACCTCGAAGGAGTTTAGAGTTCGGGAAACTAGCAATTGTTCACAGCAGACGAGTTCCAGCCTGCCTAGTTCCAATTGTGTTCACGCGATCGGCTCAGCTTGGCTTGGCCCCTGGTCGCACTTACGAGACTGGCTCGGCTCGACTCAGCTTGCCAGACTGGCTCAGCTCGGCTCGCCCCGCCTGCCTCCCAGTCCACCGCATACCAACCAGCTGGATCGTGTTCGTGTGATCGGCTCGGCTCAGCCCTACTCGTTTTTTTTCCAATTCGGGTTCTCGGCTATGTTTGAGTGAACTTTTTGCTCTTCCCAGGAAAGCACTTTGCCACGGCACAAGTGCTCTTCTTCCCCTGTGTGGCAGTAATCTCCTTCGGTTGATTATCGCTCATGGTCCACCTCTCTTGCTTATCTTACTGGCAGGACAGGTAGGGATACTCTTTCTCCTCACCTGTTCTCCTCTCCTCTCGGTTGTTCCGAGAGGCGCGAGACGGACAGAGAGAGCTCTGACGAACTTCTTCGGAGTTCGGCTGCCTGGCGTGCTTTGGGTGTCGGTCCCCCGATTCTCTCGTAGTATAACCAGGTAGCCGAGGAGGGTTTCTTGGGATCTGTCAAGGTCTTCCTCCAAGGGGAGAGGTACAGGAGTTTCACGCTGCGGAAACAGCGAGGGTTTCCCTCTTCAAGTTGCGATCGCCCCCGTGTTTTCAGAGAACTTCACGCCGATTCATTGGTGCAAGGATCCCCGGGACAGGACCGCAGCTCCCCCAATGAATAATCTTCATCACTCGCAACCCTTGCAGTTCCTGAGGGGCCGAGAGTGTAGGGGACTGCCGCGGTCCAGGTTTCCGAGAGCGTTCTCGACCTGATGAATTCTTTTCTTTGAAGGAGTTAATTCAGGTCGAGACACCAAGCTTCCCCCCCTCCCTCAACAGAATATGAATTCTTCTTGCCTCGGAGGGTCTTGCCGACGGCAGTTTTTTGGGCAATTCTGGTGCTAAGAAGAAGGACTTTGTCCCAATTTGGATCTCTGGTTTCGTAAGTCCCAAGTTGGTGCGACCCTTAGGAACGAACCTTTACTTGGTTCTGCCTTTCTCTTTCAGAGATTTGCCAGATACCTCATTAATCAAGGTTCGTACCAGGGCACTGCCTTGTCCTTTGGACAATGGCCAAGACCTTTGGGTCTTAGTCATCTCAACACGACCTTGAGTATTTGTCCGTTTCACTAGGGGTTCACAAGCATTGCTCACCCCGAGTTACAGACAAATACTTGAAGACTTTGCCCTCATCCGACCTGATTGCCGAGGCATCGAGAAGAATTCCGCTTGACCCAACCTCCTGTAGCAGCTACACAAGAAGCGGTTCTTGAGGCAGTACATCCCTGTGTGTTCAGGACTGGGAGACCTTCCAGCTTTCCTTGCAAGCACAGGCTTTCTCGCCGAGCGGCAACGGATGTAGTTGGATATCCCTTGAAGTCCTCTGCAACACTGTCCCAGGGACTGGATCCGTCTTCGCTGGTGGTGTCGTTGACAGAACTTCTTCTCGGGTCAGAGTCGCTCATCAAGTCTGGACTTCCTCGTCTTCTCCGCTGAGGGTTGCTTTTCTCCCTTTCATCGAGAAGAACGTAGGCCCTTGCGACCTAGTCTTCTATCTGAAGTAGCCTTCGTCTCCTGAGTCGAGAGTTAGCTACAGACGAGAAGCTTCTTCAGTCATGCTGTCCCAGGGAACTGTTCCCTGGGTGGCATGTGACTCTTGTTTAGGGTTCCTGTCCGTGCTCTGCACATGCCTTACGAGAGTCATCGGATAGAGATATGCCCTCTTAGGACCATCTCTCATCTTACTCCAGCCATGGTGTAGAAGATGGAAAAACAGGGATGGGGATCATACCTCGACTCCTTCTCGGATGTCGTAGGTGGACTCCAAATCCATTGGCATCTACTGTCGGGTTCGAGTCCTTCTTGTTCCCCTCCTCCTTGGACTTTGTGTTGATGATCCAGATCATTCATTACTTTGTCCTATTAGGGAGCTGTGGTACTTTAAGGCTCGACATTCCTAACCTGGATGGCGTCAGTGTTTTCGCTAGTACTGTCTCCCAAGGAAGAAGTGTCTAAGGACACATCTCCCTCCTGACTTCGTGAAGCGATCATAGGAGGTACTCGGCAGCTGACAACGACGATACCGGTACCTTCCACCCGAGAGCTCATGAAGTCGATGGCTTGGTCCATCCCTCACATTCCGGAAGTTTCTGTCGGTCTGGAAGCAGGACAAGGTCTCTTAGACCACACTCTTGTCTTCTTCCTTCGGTCTTGCCCACAGGCCCTGGGAACCTTTTTTCCTTGGCTCTGTGGTGGCTGCTCAACAAGTTGTGTTGTCTTACCCAGCTCCTTCAAGAGGACAAGTAGCATCTCGCCTAAGGTGTTGGTTCTGGAAGTGAGAAGGATTCCGAGAGTGACTGGCCTCTCTTCCTCCTCCTTCCCTGTCCTCCATCTTCTCCTCCTTAGGGATGAGAATAGGACTCAAACCAATAGCTGCTGGAAGTGGCACTGATGCGGTAAGACTACACATCGAGCACCCGTTCTATTTTTCTTATAGAATCATAGAAGCAGTTCCGCTCCTTCCTCTAGCAAGGGAAGGAAGGAGAGACTGGCAATAAGGGAACCCTATCTTGGCTTTTCCTTATTGCCTCCGACTCTAGATCCTTCCAGCCTATTTTGTAGGAGTTACGTTTCCTCACTCATGCAAAAAGGTCCAGTATCTGACATTTGATCTTGCAGTTCCTACACTCCGATCAGTATGTCAGAGGCACGGTACTCCTCCTTGCTCTTTCAACCAGGAGAAGTAACGCAGGTGTGCAGAACTCCAGTCAGTTCAGGAGACTCACTCAGATTCCTCCCTCCAACCAGTGAGTCTTCCTAATGTAAAGGACCGACGGTTTGTATATCATGTCAGAACAAATCACAATTTTTGGAAGTAGGTTGTATTTTTCCTAACTATACAAACTTGAGGTCCTTTATATTACATACTATGCCCACCTCATGCCACCCCTCAATCTGAACCTGGACTGAAAGGCAAACTGGAATGTTTACATCCAGGCAGGCTGGTATCCCCCCCTACCTGGCGGTAGTTACTGCCTAACCACCTTGCTCAAGAGTTAACGGCCGTTTCCAGCCTACACCTGAAAGTAATTCCTAATGTAAAGGACCTCAGGTTTGTATAGTTAGGAAAAATACAATTTACTTTCAAAAACTGTGATATTTCAGAAGAACCTGCCATTTCAAGAGGTCTTACAAGCAGCGATGTGGTCTTGTCAGACTACAGTCACATCGTTTTATCTTCAGGATGTTGCCCACAAGTCCTTGGACATTTTTTCTTTGTGTCCTGTAGTGACTGTTCAACAAGTTATGTAGTTCACTCGACTTCTCTAAGGGAACAGATTGCATCTCATCTAAGGTGTTTGGTTATGTGAGAGAGCGTGTAAGCGACTGGTTTTCCCCTCTTTTCCTGTAGTCGCTTAGTGCAGAGAGTCAGGATGCTAGGCTGGTATGTGCTGGATAGACATGGAATGCAGGTAAGTACTCAACAAGGCACCTGTCCATCATTTTTTCTTTGGAAATTCAATTGAATGCAAATCCTTCCCCCCCCTCTTTGACAAGTGGAGAGGGGGACAGGCAATAAAACAAACTTGTTCCTTGTATTAGACATTTTATTGTCTCCAACACATATAGTACTTATGCCCAGAAATCTAGCAGCTGTAACACCTCAAATGATCAGCATGCTAGAGGTGCAGGATATCTTATCCTGCTCCTCCAGACCAGGAAGGTACATCCCAGGTGGGTTGAACCTACCAGTCAGTTCAGAGAATACAGTACTTAGATTCCTTCCCACGGTGGGTAAGTGTCCCATATAAAGAACAAAAGTTTGCATGTGTGTACAAACAAACAGCAGATTTTTAAAGTAATTTGTATTTTTCCTAACATACAAACATGGTTCTTTACATTAATGGCCCACCTCAGCCACCTGGACCAGAAGGCAGTGTGGAGTGCATAATGATAGGTGGGCAGGGCTTCCCCCTACAAGTTGATAGTTAACGGCCTTGTGTGAAAGTTAAAAGGCCATTCTGGTTCATGTTTGCAAGCTAAAATCCTGTGTAAAGCACTTCTGGTTTATATGTTAGGAAGAATACAGATTACCTTAAAAATTTGCTATTTCTCTATGGTGTGCTAATTTTTGCCACAAACTAGGTAGCAATAATGAAGGCTGATAACTAGTAAGGAAAAGCCAAGCTAAACTGAAAATCTTATGCACTTTTTGAGGAGCTCTCTCTTATAAAGGAGTAAGGTATGTTTTTATTGTTCATTGTTATGTGAAAAATGCCAAACTTCCTCAGTTTATCATTGCTAGAAAAAAGTAAATAAAGTTTATGCTTAGGCCTATAATACAGTGTTTTTAGACAGCTATATCACCTCTCTCTCTCTCTCTCTCTCTCTCTCTCTCTCTCTCTCTCTCTCTCTCTCTCTCATCTCTTTGTCTCTCTCTCTCTCTCTCTCTCTCTCTCTCTCTCTCTCTCTCTCAAAGCATCCATTTTTTTTTGCTCATGTCCTTTCCCCCAAGTATTTTTCTCTTGTCTGTTAGCAGGCCAGTACATCCCACTGTGTTTCCATGACATCATACCAGTTAAAGATAATTTGGCAGTGCCAGATGAGTTGAAACAGAGTACAGTGCTACCTCACTTTTTTGCGCTTCACTTTTTCGTGCTTCATTTTATCGCATATTTTTGTGGAACATGTCTTTCACTTTTCTGCGGGAACTTTCACCAATTCACAGAATTTTTCTGTGGATAAAATTATCACTAATTCGCTTTTTTTCATAGAGCAACACTATTTATTCACTAATTGCTGTATTTTTTCATATTGTGTTCATGACTGAATACAGAATTTTATGATAAAAATAATGTACTGTACAGAGTACTTATAATGTATTGTAAAAAAAATTTACAGTGTATGTATAATGTAATGTATCTATTAAGCTCATTCTGGGTTGGGCCCCAGACTGAACATAATAGGTGTATGTGCTCTCTCTCTTGTTCTCTCTCTCAGGGTAATGTAAGATGTATTTGAAATATTACTTAGTGTTTTTAGATGGTAGAGCATATTGTACAGTGTTTGAAATATATTTGCTAATTTTCATTTTAATTTTCATTTTATTTTCCAGTAAAAGCAGACTGGAAAATAAAATGAAAATAATTAGTGAATAGTTCAAATATTGTACAGTAAGCTCTATCATCCAAAAATACTTTGCAGTAATATCATTTCAAATACATCTTAAATTACCCTTAAAGAGAGAGAGAGAGAGAGAGAGAGAGAGAGAGAGAGAGAGAGAGAGAGAGAGAGAGAGAGAGAGAGAGAGAGAGAGAGAGAGCACACTTGCTATGCTCAGTCTGGGGCCAAACCTGGAATGAGCTTAATAGATACATTACTACATTATAAGTACTGTACACTGTAAATTATTTTTATCATAAAAATCTGTATTTAGTCACGAATACAATATAAAAACATACAGTAATTAGTGAATAAACAGTGTTGCTCTACAAAAAAAAAAATCGAATTAGTGATAATTTTAATTATATTTATACCAATATACAAAGTTGTTAAAGGGTACAATACTAATCTAAGATGACTTAGGGTGTTTTGGGATGATGGTTTGGGGTGTATTTTTGTTTGAATTGATATTAAATTTTCTTAGTTGGATAATCTAAAGTATATTTTTGTTTGAACTACTAAATTAGGAACTGAATTTTTAAAATAGACAGTTATAAGCTTTTTAGTTTAAGGGGTAGAGGGTATTTGGCAGTATAAGCATTTTTAGGGTGGGTTTTGCATTTCTACAGTGGGTTCTGGAACCTATCCCCATGAAAAAGTGGGAGAGCACTGTATGGGGACTAAGCCGAGATGATGAAGGCATAACTAATATATTTGCACATATTTTCTATTATTTTGTTTACTGTCACATTGTAACTTTTGTATAATTTTATGTATTGTGTCATTGGTTGCTACATTATATTTACAGTATACCCCCCACTTTTTCGTGGGGATAGGTTCCAGAACCCGCTGCAGAAATGCAAAATCTCCACTAAAAACACTTATAACTGCCAAATACCTTGTACCCCTTGAACTAAAATGCTTATAACTGTGTATTTTAACAGTTCACTCACTCCTAATTTAATAGTTCAAACAAAAATATACCTTAAATTATCATACTACAACAATTTAACATTTCAAACAAAAATACACCCCAAACCATCATCCCAAAACACCCAAAGTCATTTTACATTATCCTCCTACAACTGTTACTCTTAAGTATATACACCTCTAAAACACTTATAACAGGCTATTTTAACAGTTCATCACCAAACTTGACAGTTCAAACAAAAATATACCTCAAACAAGCATCCCGAAACACCCCAATATCATTTCAAAGTCATCTTACAACATTACGTACCCGCCTACAACTGTTACTCGTAAGTATCCCCTATAATTCAGACACATTTTCTTGTGCCCAACGTAACTTTGCACATCATCTACTGCACTGCGCATAATGTACTTACATTCTATTGATATTTTGCTATGTTGTAAGATGATTTTGAAATGATATTTACTGTACAGTACGTATTTTAGGATAGTACTATTGTATAGAGCGTATCTTGAATATGTGAGTAGTTTAGAACGATGGGACACGTTCGTCCAAGCAGAATGCTAGGTTTGTTACGTCATATTAATATTTTCGTGATTACATACAAGTACATTTATGATAAAAAAATGATTTAGTACAGTAAGTTCTTGGTTTACGTCATACTCGACCTAGTCGTTTTGTGGGTAGTCCTCGCCATCTCCCATAAATTTATTAAAGGACACTCTCTCTCTCTCTCTCTCTCTCTCTCTCTCTCTCTCTCTCTCTCTCTCTCTCTCTCTCTCTCTCTCTCTCTCTCTCAGTATACACATCATTTAATGAGAAAACACAGCAAAATATAAAAAAAATGTTATTTCACTCACAGAATCCAATTATACTGTATTATTATATTGATCTAATCACCGTAAAAACATTTAAAATCTGAATTTCATATGTAGGCAACTCAGTATCTCCAGCAGCAAAATCTCTGACGACAGAATCTCTCTCTCTCTCTCTCTCTCTCTCTCTCTCTCTCTCTCTCTCTCTCTCTCTCTCTCTCTCTCTCTCTCTCTCTCTCTCTCTCTCTCTCTCTCTCTCCTCTCTCTCCATATATCAGTACTGTACCATACATATCCTTTAATGAAATATCAATTACTGTACCATAAACATAAAAAAACACAAAAATAAACAAATCCAGCAAGTTCACTACGAGATTCGACATAGGTATTGTTGCCATATTTTTTGCTTTGTGTGATTTAATGTACTATATTTCATTACAAGTTTAGTTGACTATGATTATCACACATATTATAACAGTACAGAAAAGAATATTTTATCACTGTTGATGTTTCATCTCTGATCACTGTAAAAATATTTAAAATCCGAATTTCATACTCAACATTCTTACTCTCATCCCCAGCAATAGTTTAACCATGCCCAGTTAGTTACTGTGCTGAGAATTCATTGTACTATTAACACCTCAGTTCTCTCTCTCTCTCTCTCTCTCTCTCTCTCAGTATATGTATCCTTTATAAAAAAAAAAACGCAAAATATCAATGAAATGTTATTTCACTTGCAGAATCCATTTATACCGTGCTTAGACTTCGACATAAACACCATAGTTTCTCTCTCTCTCCTCTCTCAGAATACATATCCTTTAAGGAGAAAACACAGCAAAATATCAGTAAAACATTATTTCACTTACTTTGATCTAAACACCTCAGTTTCTCTCTCTCTCTCTCTCTCTCTCTCTCTCTCTCTCTCTCTCTCTCTCTCTCTCTCTCTCTCTCTCTCTCTCTCTCTCTGTCCCTCAGTATACATAACCTTTATTGAGAAAACACAGCAAAATATCAGTAAAACGTTATTTCACTTACAGAATCCATTTAGACTGTGCTTAGACTTTGATATAGACATCTCTCTCTCTCTCTCTCTCTCTCTCTCTCTCTCTCTCTCTCTCTCTCTCTCTCTCTCTCTCTCTCTCTCTCTCTCTCTGTGTATTCATATCCTTTAATGAAAAAATACAGCCATTAGTGAGTACACAGTGTTGCTCTACAAAAATAAGTGAATTTGTTAATTTTAGATATACGGTCCATAGAAAAATTCACAAATTGGTGAAAGTTCCCGCATAAAATTTCAAGATATGTTCCACAAAATTCTGTGACAAAGTGAAGCGCATAAAAGTGGGGGTCCACTGTAAATGTATTTCAAACTTTGGAGAAGTGACTTGTCTCTACCAACAGCAGCCTGTAATCACTCAGTGGACACCCCATGCTTGGTGAGGCAGTTAGCCTCCTTATGCAAATTGCCAACCTGCAGACTGTGAGCTATCCATTTCTGTTAGCATATCTTGCAAGATAGTAATGTTGGTTTTGTATAAGTAATTTACTTATTAACAAGTAACTACGTAGGTATTAGTTTCTAACTGTCTTGGTAGTTCAAAATTTGAAATTCGCAGTAACGCTCTGTTGTTTTGGTGTAGGTGACTAGACCCCGCCCTCTTTCAGGGAAGAATAGGTACAACACTGCTGCTGCTGAAGAGCGGTTCGTTTCTGCAGGTCAACGACTGATCATCGGTTGGTTGAGCAGCTCTCGTTTGAATTTGGTAGTGCGCTAATCATTATTAGCTTAGCTAGTTCTCTATTTAGACTTTTTGACTGATAATGACTTACTATGTAGGATTCTAGTTTATCTAGTATTTGGTATTGTAGCAAAGGCTGTAATACTAGACTAACTTCTGCTCAGTATGACTCGCACACTACGTGTTGCCATTGTAGAGGGCAGATTTGCTCTTTTGACCTTAAATGTGAAGAATGCAAAGACTGGGATCAGGGGAAATGGAAAGTTTTAGATGCACATCTTGACAAACTGCAGAAAGACAGGCAGAGAAAGGCGGCTGCTAGAGCCGAAGCTAGGGGTTTAGCCAGTCTGGTTTCTTCTCCAAAATCAGATGTTGCTATTCAACCTGTTCCTTCTAGACCTGTGACTGCTTTCTCCCCTATCACCAGCCCTCTGACTTTTCCATCGACTCCCTTACCTGGCTTCCATTCTTCCGAACCCGATGCCATCACCAGCCCCGAAGCCAGGATAGACCAAAAGTTTGGTCTTCTAGTGCATACTGTAGCACAAATCGGATCTAATGTTAAGGCCCTTATAGGCCAAATGTGAATGTTATCAGTGTCATTGCAAATGCAGTGTCAATGGAGGAGGTGACTACTCATCCCACCGATGCTCCTAGACAAAGGTCCCTGTCAAGCTCCCCTAAACCTGGGAGGAGGCAAACCAGATGTCCAAGGGAGGTTGGTGGGGTTTGTCCATGGGTAGTTGCCCCCCCTCAACCAAGCCTGTTGTTTGTACCCAGGATTCGGCTGATAGCATCCTTACAGATGTGCATGCTCTGTCGCTTAGTGTCTTCCGGGCCGTTGAAAAGGCATGTTCCTTCTGCTGAGCATGCTTCACCACTTCCCCATAAGCTACCCAGGGAACAAGAGTGCAGTCCGCTTCCCTCCTGCAGTTTTTAGGGTAATCCCAAGCATGCATTGCATGAGCCTTCAGTGATTGTGCGCCAGTATTTGACACCGAAGTGGTCTTCCTCTTTGAGGAAACAGCCCAAGCACCCCGTTTCCAATCGCCCAGTGTTCAAGCACTGTGTCCGAGCTCCCATTGTCCGAGCGCCCAGTGCCCAAACGCCCAGTGTCCGAGCACCAAGTTTATGAATACCCAGTGTCCAAGGAGCTAGTGTCTAGTCGTGTGGTATCCATACGTCCGGTGATGTCTGAGCGCCCAGTTTCCAAGCGCCATTTGTCCCGGGTTTTCACCTGTGTCTGAGTGCTCACCTGTACATGAGTGTTCTCCCGTATCCACATGCCCACCTTTGTTGGTGCACCCTCCTGTGTGCTTGGCACCAGTAGCCAAGCGTTCGGCACCACTCCCAGCTGTCATGGATCCTTCTTTGGAGCCTATCCAATGCCAGTTGGATAGCATTTTAGAATTTATGCAGAAGCAACCTTCCTCGACAAGGGATCATCCAGATTTAGCTCCTTTCTCCATTTCATCAAATGAAGAAGCCATTGAACAAGAGCAACCTATGTCTGTGTACGTGGCACTCCTGAAATACTTCCTCTTCTGCTACCTAACGCGCTCCTGAAATACTTCCACTTCTGCCACCCAACTTTTTTCTCTCCAGCGGCCCCGACGTCTCAAGGTTCAGCCTTTATGATGAGACAAGCTGCAGAGTCTGCCAGGCTACTGAAGATGGTCCTTTCTTCTTCTTCTAGGAAGGCTTTATCAAGTATTGATAGTTGGTTAGCAGAGAAGAGGGATCTTGGTAAGGCTATGTTTAGTGCACCTCCCTCTCGCTTATCACCAAAGGAGGTGCTTATTGTATACCACTGGGGAAGCTCCTTCCTTGGGAGTTTCTGCCTCCTCCCAAGAGGACTTCTCCAGCCAAGTTGACTCAGTGCAGAGATCGGCACTCAACTCCGCTAAGATTATGTTCACGTCTTCGGAGCTGGACCATTTTGTTAGGGACTTGTTTACAGTCTTCGAGGTCTTCAGCTTCTTAGACTGGATCATGGGGGCCTTAGCCAAGAAACTCAGGGAATGTAACACCCTTCAAGAAAACTTCTGGGTGGTGACAATCGACAAGCAGGGCACATACTTCCATGTTCCAGTACACCCAGACTCCAGGAAATATCTGAGGTTTGCATTCCAAGGCAGAGTCTGTCAGTTTTGGTCTCTGTGCTTTGGCCTCTCTACAGCTCCACAAGTCTTCACTTGTGTTCTCACCCCTTTGGTGAAATGGCTCCATCACAGGAGTATCAACGTCTGTCTCTATTTGGACGACTGGTTTCTACGCATCCCATCAAGAACAAAATGCTTGGAGGATCTGGGTTGGGGGCCTCTTTTAGACTACATGGAAGTCTCGGGGACATGGTCGCTAGACAAGAAGAGGCTACACATCATTGTAAGGGAGCTGAAGGCGATCCGTTTGGCTCTTCAGCATTTTGTGACAGCAGCGTTCGACAAGACAGTCACAGTCCATTGAGACAACATGACCACACTGGCCTATATCAAGAATCAGGGAGGGACTCACTCTTTCTCCCTTTACGAAGCAGCCAAGGATCATCTTCTCTGGGCATAGAACAGTTGCACCAGAATCAAAATTCACTTTGTCTTGCGGACGAGTTAAGTCACTGCAGACAGGTTCTACGTACGGAGTGGACACTGAATCCGCAGGTGTGCACTGACCCGTGGAAACGGTGGGGAAAGCCGTCGGTAGACTTGTTTGCAACGTCGAGGAACTATTGCCTCCCCTTATAATGTTCCCCAGCCCCGGACCCTCTAGCATGAGCAACGGATGCCATGCTCCAGGACTGGTCCAGCCTGGACGTGTACGCCTTCCCACCATTCAGTATGGTGAGAGATGTACTAACCAAGTTTATGTCTCACAGCAACACATCCATGACACTGGTAGGTCCGTTTTGGCTGCAGAAGTTGTTCCCAGACCTTCTCAATCTCCTGATAGACTTCCCCAGGCTTCTACCTCAGAATTGAAGCCTTCTAAAGTAGCCTCACTTCCATCGGTTTCACCAAGGCTTATCCACTCTCGCCCTGACAGGCTTCAGACTGTCAGGAAACTTGTCAGAGCGAAGGACTTTTCAAGAAAAGCTTCAGAAGCAATCGCTAAGTGCAGACGTCACAAATGTCAGTCTTCCACTAATGTCTTCTAGGAGAAGTGGCCAGTCTTTTGTAGCTGGTGCCAAAGACGACGTCTCATCTACTAAAACCTCTGTAGCACAGATTGCTGATTTTTTAACGTTTCTGAGGTTCTCTCGAAGTTTGGCTATCTCCGCCGTCAGAGGTTATAGGGCTATGATAAACTCCATGTTTAGGCTTAGAGTTTTGGATTTGTCCATGAAGCAAGATATTAGTGACCTAATTAAGTCTCTGGACACTTCCAAGTAAGAAAAGTCAATGTCAGTCGCCTGGAATCTAGACGTGGTTCTCAAATGACTCTCGGGCCCTCCATATGAGCCCTTCACTACTCATCTCTGAGAGATTTGACCAGAAAGACCCTTTTTTTGGTTGCCTTGGCTATGGCAAAGAGGATCAGTGAATTGCATGCCTTCAATAGGACAGTGGGTTTTTGGCAGGGAGATGGTCTGCTCATTCACTCTAGGATTCCTGGCAAAGAACAAAACCCTATCTAATCCCTGGCCCCGTTCATTCACTATCAACAGTGTAATAGATATCCTTGGACCAGCAGACCAAGAGAGAGCTCTTTGCCCAGTAAGAGCAATTGAAACACTGCATAGAAAGGACCAAGAGGATCAGAGATCCCTCTCAGAACATATGATGTTTGGTCAAGAACCCCTCACATCTGTTGTTCAAGAATGCCTTGGTCTTCTTTTTGAGGAGCGTGATATACGAGTCACACTCGGCAGTTCAAGATATGTTTTTCCTGTTTTTAAAATTAAAGCCCATGATATAAGAGCAGTCGCCACTTCGTTGGCCTTTAAGAACTTGTCACTCGCCATGATTCTTCAGTCAACATATTGTATTGGAAGTGCAAATCAGTGTTCACTTCCCATTATTTGCATGACATAGAGACAGTGTACAGTAATTGCAGTACTTTAGGTCCATTGGCCATGGCTGGCATGGTATTGGGGGACGAAGGATAGGGGGTATTCCTTTTATTACTCTGTCTCCTCGCCTTGTTAATGGATGTTGAGTTTTTGGGAAGCCTGGGGTACTATGTACCTGGAGTATCACCAGTCATGGTTTTTTAATGGTTGGGTGATGATTTTGTTTTTTGTAGTGTGTGGGTAACAGAAAATATCTGGTTATTTTCGTTGTACTGTGCCCAGGCCAAGGTACTTGTTTTATTTTGTAATGCCTTGTCAGCCCTCAGAGTACTTATTGGCTGCAAGGCTCCCCACTGAAGTAGAGACAACCCTCGGCTTTACTGCCGCGTCACTACAGGTTGAGATGAGCTCCAACCAGAGGCAGTATCTTCCTGCTGTAGCTCTCTCAACAAGTAAGGTTACAACAAGCATTCCAACAATGCTAGCTACTTTTCTATTTCAAATTTATCTCCTTTACTGAGTGTTTTGAATTGTGTATGTCCATACGTGCAATTTCCTGTCAGTGTGGGATTCAGCTATGTTGTTACTTGGTAAGTTACTTATATGAAAATGACATTTTTATAATAAAATAAAGTTTTATATATATTTGCCAAGTAACTACATGATCATAGCCCTCCCGCCTCCCCTCTCATGGGTATAGGGCACAAACAAATTGAGCTTTTCAGCAGTGTTGTACGTATTCTTCCCCGAAAGTGGGCGGGGTCTAGTTACTTACATCAAAACAACAGAAATTTACCATGATTTTCAAATTTTGAACTGCCGGGATAGTTAGAAAGTATTAGCTATGTAGTTACTTGGTAAGTATGTATAAAACTTTATTTTAAAAATATCATTTTTATAATAAAATAAAGTTTTATATATACTTGCCAAGTAACTACATGATCAGAGCCCTCCCACCTCCCCTCTCATGGAGATAAGGCACAGACAAATTGAGCTCTTCAACTGTGTTGTAGCTATTCTCCCTTGAAAGTGGGCGGGGTGTAGTTACCTACACCAAAACAATAGAGCATTATCGCGAATTTCAGATTTTCAGCTGCCACGATAGTTAGAAACTAATAACTATGTACTTACTTGGTAGGTATATATAAAACTTTATTATAAAAATTTCATTTCTATCCTTTGTGTTCAGTACTTTTAAGATTAATGTAGAGCATCCATTAAACTCTTATTACCAGCAGTGCAATTTATCTTGGTGCCAGTGCAATCTGATGTTCCTTCAGTATTTGAAATATAGAGAGGAGCTTAAGCGTACTCATTTAGTACAGTACTAAAATTTTTGTAGTTAATATTACAGTGTATAGATTTTACAAGTTTGTGAATTTTTCTTGTCTACCAATATCAAAAACATTCCACACCTTTGTCATCCAAAATATATTCAACACTCTTTGAAAACCTCTATCAAGAAAACTCAAAAGATGCAATAGAATAACATTCCAAGTGAATCAAGCAGTTGACCGATTGGTATGGTCAAATAATAACTGTAATGACACAATTTTCTATTCATGAATGAAGCTGATCAGTGATAGCATTATCATATGTTATGTAGATACAGAAGCTGGAATGATGATGAAGATGGGTATCCAGTAACTTGTTTCAAACATAACATGAGGATGGGAAAAATTACCAAGTTTTAAGAAGGGCTTAACCCTTACTGGCTGGCCTATATAAACATCAACAAAAGCCCATGACTGAGCACACTTTAAGGCTCCCAGTTTAGAAAATAAAAAAAAAACATGTCAATGGAAAGAGAAAGATATGTAAATGCTCATAGTATAAAAAATTCTAAAAAAATTTTCTTTACTTTGCCAAAGAAAGTTGTAAATGAATATTTCCATCCCTGCAGAGGGCCTCTTTTCCGAGACATTCATAAAAATACCACCTCATTTGAGCATGTTATACCTGTTCTTGCTTATATGTTCTTTCTAATGAGTATATTTATGGAAAAATATATGCTAGATGTACTAGGACAGGGAGATGCAGTACCTTTTAACGAGTTATGCATGTTCCCTCTAATGTTTTTTCATACTTTATTTTGCAAAATTTCAGTTACAGCAATTACACATCATAAAAGATAAGAACTAAAACTAGCAACAATCCCTGAGTATATTTACAGACAAATATATACGAGATGTGCTACATGAAATCTCACGGAAGACTAATCTTCCTTGTATCATTGAGCTGAGGTATGAGTGTTGCCATAAGAGTTGCCATGGCCCATTCAAGTAATTTGAATGTTTTCCCACAAAATTTATTCAAAAATCATGGCATGAAATAAAGATTGTCATAAGATGTACACTGGTAGTCCTCTTATGCCATTGTTGTACATCAAAGGATCATGCTGCTACAAAAGGGTTAAAGTCATGTCCACTCGTAGAAAACAAGATGAAGAGGATTTCCCCAGAGCAGATAATAGTATTTAAAGCTCTGAGAGATATAAGTAGCAACTATTTAGACCAGTATATAAGGGCCAAGTTCAGTATAAATGTTTATTAGTTTTCTTTGTTTTATTTTACAGGCTGAGAATTTAAGTGAAGATGAACTATATCTAAGAAGACTAGATGGTGGACTGTTTACACTCCAACTTGTAGACTACATTATGCTTGATGTATGTGCAACTGGACCACCATCCATAAAGAGGAGAGTCTTAAAAATTCTTAATTTACGAAATGCATCAGTCAAGACGATCAAGAATATAATGAGAGGTAATTTATTGTTTTTCTTTCTGTGGACTTCTTAGATATAAGTCTAATATACTTCAAGGGATTAAAAATGAACATCATGATTTTGGAATTCAAGATATAGCATACTTGATTATGTTGAGGCATCTAAGGTTTTTATGGAGTTTGAAAGTCTGTAAAGAACTGTAAGGCTTTTATGAACCTAAATATAGTTATTAAGTATAATAATCTTTTATGTTAGTCCTTGCCATCTGAGAGGAGTATGACTGCATTACATTTTAATCAAGAACATCATCTTGTATGTTTTCAACAAGTTAATTGCTATGCTTTTTAGGTTTTCAAATTCAAATCGCTTGGCAATTGGTTGCACTAAGCTTGTATCTGAAATTTTGCATTATTTTATAGTTTTCTTTTCTCTGTTCCTCTCTTAGCGCAAAATTTACCATATTTTTTTTGGCATGAATGTATTCCTTACCATATTTTTTTTGGCATAAGCGTATTCCTTACCTTTTAATGTATCCACAACTTGTTGCATGGGGATATAATATATTTCTTCCCATTTTTCTTACAGAGTATGCCAGTAATTTGGGAGATTCTAATACAGAAGAGCAAGCAGAAGAGCAAGACAAAATCCTAGATCTATTGGACAAGTTTCAAAATACATAGAGTTTTCCATAATACTTATTTGTTTTTTAATCATATTTTACTCAAGTTGAAGTTTGCAAGAAGTGTGCGTTATAGCTAAAAGGATGGATGTTAAGGTAGCATTTATGACGTCATTATAAACTTAAAACAGGAATCAGAGATTGAAATGTTACGTTTTTTAGATGTTTTGTAAGTGCTTATAACCCTGTTAAGACAGAAATCTGTAGAATTCCATCACTGCAAATTGATTTACAGTTTTTACCATAAACAAGAAAAATGTCAAATGAAAGTAGGTAGTTTTCATACCTTTGAATCCCCTTAATATAGACTACTTCATTACAGTATAATCTTAATTATTTGTATTAATATTAATAATATACCCAAGACCCTTGTGGATATTGGAAGGTTGCAGATATAGTAAAAAACTCTATAGATGCAAAATGGCAGTTTTGTAGCTTATTTTTTCCTGTTTATTCACCACACAGTATTGCATATGCTTACCAGTGACACAGAATACATTGTATGGTGTTGTACACAAATAAAAACCAGACTATCTCTGTCTGTACTCTCTCTCTCTCTCTCTCTCTCTCTCTCTCTCTCTCTCTCTCTCTCTCTCTCTCTCTCTCTCTCTCTCTCTCTCTCTCAAAGTGTGAGCAATCCAAAAGACTGATTAAAGTAAGTAAGTATACCTTAGTTTTACCAGACCACTGAGCTGATTAACAGCTCTCCTAGGGCGACTGGCCAGACTTTATAAAGAATAACCCAGAGAGAGAGAAAGAAAAAGGCAAGCAAACACACAGCAAGTGTATACTGTAGTGTACCCTACCATGGTGCATATGTGTATGTATACATATACACATACATGTACCTACTGTATAAACATGTTGATTTTATATTGAATGACTAGCTACCATTTTGTACTGCCTTTTGGAACCTCCACACTGAAAATCAAATAAACATTTAATTCATATATGTGTGTGTGTGTGTGTGTGCAGGGCTCTTTAAAGATGTATTACAGCAATGTTTTTATTTTTTTGTATAGCATACAAAAAACAAACAGGTTTTAATGTAGGAAAAATGTATTTTTGGTAGCTGCTGCCAGTCCTCAAGGGAGTTACACTCTCATGGTCCCCCCAGGACTCCATAAGACAGACCAGTCAGTCGCAAAGAATTCCCTTATAGTTGTTCTCAGCCAGAATAGTGGACACAGTGATAGAATATAAAGGACTCAGAAAAAGACGGCTCTGTTTCCTGTCCTACAATGACTACCTTGGTTTTTTCCTTCATCCTCCTCACACAGATGTGACAACTGTGCATATGTTGGCCATCATCCTCATTACACGCCAGGTCTGTGCAAGATAAATGTTCACCCCAGTCTCGTGCCTTTTCATCCAGGAAGTGGATGGGTTTGAGGACTCACTAGGTTCTTCTTACATCAAAGCCTGTTTTTTTATAGTGTTAACTGCTGTTCGTCCTCAAAATATCTTACAAAGGAAATTTAAAAGTGATGAAATGGCTGAGCTCCTAATAAATAAATCCCTACAACCTGGATCAATTTTTTATCTGAAGTATAGTCACTGATTATCAACCATTTCCTTTATTCAAGATACCCATTAGGGTTTGGCAATAGAGAACAGGAAACAACACAAGAACCTATATATGGATTATACTTTGTGGTTCTAAGAGGATTTACCCAATAATGATGGGCCCAGTGAATTGAGGGGACGACAGGAGTCTAAGAACCTTATTCAGGGACCAGGTAATGGGAAGCCTTGCAGAAGCTGGCCTTTGCAGTGCAAAGGACTGGAGAAGGGAATTAACAATTTCTATATTAGAATAAATTCCAAAACCATAAAGCAAGAGTTCTGACAATGCTGCCTTGTATGCTGTGATTGTTGTAATAGCAAGGCACTTGACCTGAAAAGATATATATTAAATGTAAAGCTCTTTCAACAGATTTGCCCTGTCAGCGTGGAGGTAATCAAACCACATTTTCCATAAGGACGGGTATGTCAGATAAATGAAGTCCGTAATTTTGCACCAGGTACCTAGCAATATTAAGTAAATAATCTTCGCGGTAGTCCATATTTAAAAAATCCGCACATGAAGGTCGCTGTTCAGAAGGGAGGATGCATAGACAAATTTCCCTCTTTCTGTCTGGGACAGAACAGTGGAAGGTAATGGAATCAATTCTTTCACCCATTGTTGAAGAAAGAAGGAACCAACAACTATTCGGCTAATTCAAGGCCACTAGGCAAGCGGTTCCATTGAAATCTAGTAGACTTTTAAAGACCTTTGTAATCTGGGCCAATGGAGGAAAAAGGTATATCATCCTCTATTCATTCCAGTCTTGTAGGAGTACATCTCCTATTTTTGCTTGAATTTACAGGTTCAGAGACACACACTTCAAGTTAATGGTTCCGGCATGTGGCAGACAGGCCCACTTCTGGATGTGGAAGCATGTTGGCAATGACTGACTCGAGAGGGGCTGAGCATGAGCCCAACCTCTTGATATAAGACATTGCAGTCATATTGTCTAGGACCAACAAAATGTGGGTCCCTTTTGGAGGTTTCAGTTTCATCAGATGGAAAGACAACCAACAGCTCCAGGAAGCTGACATGACACCTCAGAACAAGTGACCATCTTCCTGCTACATATTGATCCTCCCAATGGCCTCCCCAACCTGTCAGTTGCATGAACAGTGGAGTCAGGTTGACCTGTTTGCCAGAGGCCCCTCCCAGGTCCATGGACAGAGTATCCTCCCAATCTCAGGTGAAAGCAATCACAAAGCATTTACCTGGCATGTGAGAGCCAGACTCTGTTTACATCCTACAGCCGCATTCTCAGGATTAGATCTATCACAGACGCAAACTGTAACAGGCCCAGACTTTGTTCCAACTGTCATTAGAAAAAGCTGGGCTGTGCAAGGAATCGTCTCAGGTTCTTCCTTATTCTGGTTTGAGTTATATTGGGAAGAGACAGCCGGCCACAAAGAAAATCCAAACAAAATCCCAGCCTCAGAAAATGTCTGCTGGATATAAGGTGTGACTTGTTCTTATTTATTAGGAAAACTTTTGACTGGAGTCTGTCGACTGCCAGTCTCAGGTTTCATCAGCACACTTCTCTGGTGGCTTCCCAGATTAGCCAATCATCTAGAGAAGCCACCAGTTAAATTGCTTTCTTGAGCTCCCATAAAATAAACAAGTACATTATATAGGAAAATTTATCCAAATAATGTGTTCAAACTAGACAGGTTGAGGATCACCCTTTGCTTGGAGGAATCCTTCTTTGGGACACTGAATAATGGTAGCAAATAAACATGTCTTTCTCTGTGGCACCCTTTTGGGAGGGGACTAGTTTTTTTTTTTTTTTACTCCTTTAGAGGAAGGGGAGGTTGAGACCATCTCTACCCTGACCCACTGAAAATTATACTGTATCCCCAAGGGGAGGACTTCCACTGCACATTATGCTGAAGACAACGATCCAGACTATGCATGTCCTATTGGGGTCCACCTCTTCCCTTGCCATAAATATATGCAGTCCGGGAGTTGATTTTCCTTTTCCCTGGTAGGAGCATCTTTGTTCTTTACGAAAGGGGTTCTGCTGCCGTTGTTGTTGTTTAATCTGTTGTTGGAGGGATCCTTTAGTAGTGACTGAGGGCTTGCATGGTCCTGATTCATACCCAAGGGGAAACTCAATGAGTATTGTTTCCCAGTTTCCCCTTTTCCAAGAACAGCATATATTGTACAATTCTGTTGTAAGGGAAGAATGTAATAGGGAGGTTACATTGGGGAGCAAAATGTTGGAGCCCAGAAAGCCACAGGGTCTGCATAAGTATTTTGGCTACTGCAGCAAACATTGTTCTGGAAGATTCTGGAGACTCTTTAATAGCTACTTCCAGCATAGTAGTAAAAGTTTTAATATTGAGGAGGTGGAGCCTAGCATAAAATTCGGCCATGGCTGTCCAGAGATTTTTCTCGTAGGGGTCCCATGTCCAATGGGAACTTTTTTCTCTCAAAAGGAAGGACAAGTGTTGTCCATTCCTTTGCAGAACTATCAGATACAAATGGCTTTATTTCTGCCATTAACTCTCGTTCCTCAGTCACCACAAAGCTCAGAAATCCTGTCTTCGCATGATTGATTCACCACAAAATTCTCAAATCCTGTCTTCACATGACGGATTGTTTTAAATGTGAAGGGACAGAAGGCTAGTGCCTGCTGGAGTGGGTACTGGTTATCAAAAATTGTTTTGTGCTACATTGTCCATTGAACTGGAGAAAGATTGCTTCTGTTGCCTTCAGTGCTACATTAATAGGTAAGATAACAGTCTCCTTCGATGGTTTCCGAGTTCCTAATGAAAGACTGAAAAACCACCATTGAGTATTTGGAAAGGCCACTCTGTCCAGAAATTCTAAATGCCCAACCTCAATCATAGTTTCCTTTCATTAATGAGGTATTTTCCATGTAGTGAAAAGATGTACATTGAGGTGTCTCGCCACAAGTTATCAATATCATTCTTAGGGGTGGATATTGGTGCATGTATTACAGTCTGATTTGAGGTTTTATAGTCCAACCTGGTCTTATTGTTACCAGTCTATCCTTCGGTTTGAAGGATGAGAAATTTTTACACAACATACCCAATTCCATATCCAGGACAGACCTAAATTACTCTTGGGAATCATGAATAGCATCTCTAATATGCTGATGCTCAGTAGCAAGGTCATCACTGATACTGTTTATGATTTCCTCCTGCAATTCTGAAAGCACAGCAAGCAGAATTTCCCTATCATGGAAGTCTGCATGAACTTATTGAGCCAAGGCAGTTATATCATTACTGCCCAGCAGTATGTTACTCCAGGGTAAATCTCTACCCCCTAGAAGGTACAGACACTCCCTTCAGATGGGGTTGGGTGGACCCTATCAGGGTCCCCCCCTCAATATCTGATTTCTGCATGGGAGTGGCAAGGTTCTTATCTGAGGTATCTCTCACATGTAAAGCAGAAGACTGTTCCCTAGATCTTTGGGATTCAGAAGGGAAATTTCAGTGACTATATCCACTTCATGTTGAGTATTAGTGACCTCTCTCCCAAGGAAAGACTCTCTGTCTCCATTGGAGGAGTTGAAGTGGGAACTCCTAGAATCCACTGCTTTGGGAATATTGGCCCAAATGTGGATTCTCCTCAGAGATGGATGGAAACATGCACTGATGGAGTTCTGCTGGAATGGTGTAATCTCCTTCATCTGCACTCCTACTGAACTCATAGAGACAGCTTAAAATGAGCTCTTTTATCTTTTAAACTTGCTGCCAGGAGCATCTTGCATATTTCACACGTTTGGTAACCAACCAAAATCTTTATTCCTACAGGGGCTGGCTCATGGTAGGTAGTTATTAGCCATTTCCACAGATGAAAAGCAGATTTAGTAATTCACTGCAGTGCATGTAATCTGTAGGTCCTATATTATCAGCCCAATGGTGAAAAATTTAACGTGTTTATTAAAAACTACCTAATGTTGCCTAACTGTATCACTGTATAGTCAGCAAATATTTCAAGTATAAACCAGAAATATGTATGTGTTCCTCAATTAGCTTGACAAAATTGAAGGATGCACAGAACTCAAGAGCAGACCAGCTATGTTGATCTGTGGAATTTGAATTAAGCCACTCGCTGTGCTCTGCATTCCAGTCTCCACAAATGATTGAAGCTTGATTTTAAATCCTGTGACTGGGCCATACTAATCCTCTCCAAGATACAGTCACATATAGGATCATCAATATTTGGATTGCGGTAAAGGGCAAATACATAGGCATTGTAGGACTTACTGAAAATTTTAAAACGAAGAACTTCAAGGCATCTACACTTCAAGTTTTTTGACAATAAATAGGTCATCCAGATGTGGTGTACACAGCCATATCTTGAGCATGTGGGATGTTACAAAAATAAATAAATTCAGGGCCATCAACCCTGGGATTAAAAATTTAGCCTCTGACTTGTCACTACATACAAGTGTCTCAGATAAAAACATCAAATTATATGACCTTAAGCCTCGAATATTTGAGTGAAGTACTATGCAAATTTTTTTTATAGTAATGAGTAGCATGCCCACTTTTCAGCTCCATGTATTCCAAAAGAATTGAAATTAACAACATAAAATTAGAGGCAAAACTAATAAATAAGTGCCAGAAGCAACTGGTCAGGTGGAGCTGGGACGTCTGGTGAAGGGAAAAAAAAACCTCCAGGTTGTCACAATAACTGGGGAAGGACAGCCAGGATGGATTTAGAAATTATAAAAAGCTGAGAAGGAAAAGATTAGTTAAAGAAGATAATCCACTAAGCAACTTTTGCTTTGTCATCAGCCTGTCCTACACACTTTTGGAAAAAAACAGGAAAGTGAATGAAAAAAGGAAAAATGCCTGATTGTACCCTCAAGCAAAGGAATTCACACCCAAGACCATGGAAGGCCACAGTACAAAGGCTATGGCTTAGTCCAAAGTTGGAGAACAAGGTTTTTATTCAGGGTAACCTTCTCTTAGGATTATCTAACAAGGGTAAAGGGTACCTTTCACCTGCTGGTTTGATTTTGGAGTTGCCTGCCAAGGCTAAAGGGTCACTGTAGGGGCTTTTTCTTTGACACAATTGGTGCAGGATGATGGGAAAAGCATGATAAAATTAAGTTCATATATACTTACCAAGTAATTACATAGCTAATAGTTTCACTGGCACGGAGCTTAAATTTTTAAAATTGCAGTAGCACTTTGATTGCTTAGTGGAGATGACCATCCCTACCCACTAATGGGAATACTAGGAATGACTTAGCAGACAGTCTCATCCTGTTTGTGCCCTTATGTCCATCAGAGGGGAGGAGGGCAGGCTGTGATTCTGTAATTACTTGGTAAGTATGTATGAAACTTAATTTTATCATAAAAATAACATTTTCATATAAGTAATTGCATAGCTGAATCCCACACTGATAGGGGTGGGATACATGGACATATTCTGCTCCAAAACAATAAGTCATTGTAATGACTTTAAAATAGAAAAGTTGCTAGCACTGAACACAATACTCGTCGTTTCCTTATCTGGTAAGTAAGAGAGGTACTGCAGGAGAATATTGCCTCTGGTTGATGCTCATCTTAACTTGTAGTGGCGTGGCAGTAAAGCCATGGGGCACCTCTACTTAGTGGGAGCTTTCCAGCGAAGGATATGACTGATGGCTAGTAAAGCATAAAGAAGTGCCCTTGCCCTGGGCACAGTACCAATATAAAAGACAACCAGACAACACTGTCACCTACACTGAAATAAAAACCACAACCCATCCACTAAGACTGGTGGGTGCTCCAGGTACATTGTACCCCCCGGCTCCCCAAAACTCAATGCCTTACTGCCAGATGAAGAGATAGTAGGAGAAATTCCTATGCTTCCTCCTCCAGTACCATGCCAGTTACTAATACTGGCCCCAAGGTACTGCCAATTTTCAAACACAGTTACAACTTTCATTTAACCATTTAACCCAAACCGACTGGACGTATCGTATGTCGACTAAAATTGTCTGTTGGGTGCCAAGTGGACGTACCGTACGTCGACTACAAAAAATTTCAACCTTCGGTCAACTTTGACTCAACCGAAATGGTAAAAAAACGCAATTGTAAGCTAAAACTCTTACATTCTAGTAATATTCAATCATTTACCTTCATTTTTCAACAAATTGGAAGTCTCTAGCACAATATTTCGATTTATGGTGAATTTTTGAAAAAAACTTTTTCCTTACGTCCGCGCAGTAACTCGGCTGAACATCTCTGAAATTCTTTCGTCACTTTGTCGTAATGTTTGCACAGTTTTATATTAGTCGTTACATAAAGTTTTATATATGGAAATGTGCGCAATTTCATGTAGAACACAACAGAAAATAACTCATGGTTGTAGCTTCTATCAGTTTTGAAATATTTCCATATAAATCACGATAAGAGCCAAAATTTCAACCTTCGGTCAACTTTAACTCGACTGAAATGGTCGAAAAATGCAATTGTAAGCTAAAACTCTTACATTCTAGTAATATTCAGTCATGTACCTTCATTTTGCAACAAATCGGAATTCTCTAGCACAATATTTTGATTTATGGTGAATTTTTGAAAAAACTTTTCCCTTACGTCCGCGCGCGGTAACTCTGCCGAACATCTTGGAAATTCTTTAGTCACTTTGTCGTAATGTTTGCACTGGTTTATATTAGTCGTTACATAAAGTTTTTTATACGGAAATGTGCGCATTTTCATGTAGAATACAACAGAAAATAACTCATGGTTGTAGCTTTTATCAGTTTTGAAATATTTCCATATAAATCACGATAAGTGCCAAAATTTCAACCTTCTGTCAACTTTAACTCGACCGAAATGGTCGAAAAACGCAATTGTAAGCTAAAACCCCTACATTTCTAGTAATACTCAATAATGTACCTTCATTTTGCAACAAACTGGAAGTCTCTAGCACAATATTTCGATTTATGGTGAATTTTTGAAAAAAAAAACTTTTTCCTTACGTCCGCGCGCGGTAACTCTGCCGAACATCTCAGAAATTCTTTCGTCACTTTGTTGTAATGTTTGCACCGTTTTATATTAATCGTTACATAAAGTTTTATATATGAAAATGTGCGCAATTTCATGTAGAATACAACAGAGAATAACTTATGGTTGTATCTTTTATCAGTTTTGAAATATTTTCATATAAATCATGATAAGTGCCAAAATTTCAACCTTCGGTCAACTTTAACTCGACCGAAATGATCGAAAAACGCAATTGTAAGCTAAAACTCTTACATTTTAGTAATATTCAATCATGTACCTTCATTTTGCAACAAACTGGAAGTCTCTAGCACAATATTTCGATTTATGGTGAATTTAAAAAAAAACTTTTTCCTTACGTCCGCGCGGTAACATCTCGGCCGACTTTGTTGTAATGTTTGCATTTTATATTAGTCGTTACATAAAGTTTTATATATGAAAATGTGCGCAATTTCATGTAGAATACAACAGAGAATAACTTATGTTGTATCTTTTATCAGTTTTAAAATATTTTATAAATTTTTTCAACCTCGTTAACCCGATCGAAAATAAAGTTTACATTTTAGTAATGTTCAATCATGTACCTTCATTTTGCAACAAACTGGAAGTCTCTAGCACAATATTTCGATTTATGGTGAATTTTTGAAAAAACTTTTTCCTTTATCGTCCGTCTATAACATCTCAGAAATTCTTTAGGTGTCGTAATGTTTGCACCGTTTTATTTTTTTAGTTGTTACATAAAGTTTTATATATGGAAATGTGCAATTTCATTACAACAAAAATAACTCATGGTTGTAAATCAGTTTTGAAATATTTTCATATAAATCATGATATAAAAAAAGTTCTACTTTCGGTCAACTTTAACTCGACCGAAATGGTCGAAAACTGCAATTGTAAGCTAAAACACTTACAGTCTAGTAATATTCAATCAATTACCTTCATTTTGCAACAAACGGGAAGTCTCTAGCACAATATTTCGATTTATGGTGAATTTTTGAAAAAAATATTTTTTTATGTCCGCACGTTAACGAATTCATGCATCATTTTGTGATAATATTTTCTCTGTGTTGCTTTGATCGTTTTACAATTTGTTATATACCAAAATCATTGCAATTTAGTGTACAATACAACGAAAAAAATAACTCGTTAGCTTTAACCGTTTTGCTCACAGCACGATTTGTATACAATTATATATGAAATTTTTTTCACTCTGTCGTATATTTCAATATTTATATATGATAATGATATTTTTTTCATTTCTGATGGTTGCATACTAAACTTCAGGCAATGACAAAAGAAGGAGCCAAAAATGAACTCTTAATCTTAAAAACTAAGCGTGCTGTGATTTTTTTAATGATATTTTTTCATTTCTGATGGTTGCATACTAAACTTCAGGCAATGACAAAAGAAGGAGCCAAAATGAACTTTTTAATCTTAAAAACTAAAGACACTTTTTTAAAAACTTTTTCTTAACTCCCGAACAGCCACGGCATACGACACACTTTTGTTATAGAGTTAAATAGTGGGTTAAATGCAAAAAGATTGATTACACTTCCAGTAGGTCGATTACAGAATGGAAGTTACATACTGTGCCTGAAAGCTAATTAGGAGAGCCTGCTCTGATGTCCTTAGCTTTCACTTAAAAAGTAGGCAAAATGTTCTGAATCAGAGTGCGTCTCAGAAATTAGGTCCATTTAGGATGAAGGACAATGCATTCTTAGTCAGAGGGCAAGATGGGTTTTGCCAGAACACTAGGGGTTATGAATGGCCCTCTGTTCTTCAGATCCTGCTCTGGTAATACAGTCATAACCCGAACATACGCGAGGTTAGGTTCCAGAACCCCTGGTGCAAGACGAATTTTCACATAAGTTTGGCACAGTCTCTAAAAATGCAAATAAATGCTTATTTGTAGTTTAAACACTAAATATGACCCTAATCATGCTTCCAAATTATTAAGCTAACTTTTAAATGAAATTAAAGTTACTGTAATTTCATTTAAAGGTTAGCTTAATATATTACCCTTAAAAAAAGAAATAAATGGTTGACATAAAAATAGAGATTTGGAAGAGAATTTCTGTATCTCTCCCCTTCCGACCAATCTTTTTTTAGAAGTCTTCTCAACCTCTTTTTAATAACTTCTTTATTCTGCATCTTTCTCTTTGTTCTGAAATGCTTTTTCACGAACAAAGTGTTTTTTTATTTTGATTAATACAACTCTTAGTTATTGTGTCTCTGTGTTTCAGAACGTATTTGCCACACTAGCGCATTTACACTAAGTAGACGATACAGGTAAAATTAGATCAATTTAAACCATCTACTGTACAGGTAAAGACGTACAGAGAAATAATAAGTTTCAAAAATATGTGAGTGCTAACTATGAATGGGAGAGAGATAGAGAGAGATAAGGGTTGTCCTTACTTGAGAGAGTGAAATTATTTATCAATTATTACAGACACAGAGAATAACACGAGAGAGAGAGAGAGAGAGAGAGAGAGAGAGAGATTGTCCTTACTTGAAATACCAAGTTAAATTATTTATGAATTATTACGGTGACAGAGAGGATAACATGAGAGAGAGAGAAGTTATTCTTACGTTAGATATCAAAAGATGGAAATTCAGTATGAAACTAAATTTTAAATGAAATTAAAGTTACTGTAATTTCATTTAAAAGTTAGCTTAATACATTACCCTTAAAAAAAGAAATAAATGGTTGGCGTAAGAATATAGGAGAGTGTGAAGATTAATATACTATTTCTCTCTCCCTCCCATTCGACCGATCTATTTTTAGAAGTCTTCTCAACCTCGTTTTTAAAAACTTCTTTATTCTGTCTCTTTCTCTTCGTTCTGAAATGCTCTTATGTTTTAGAACGGTGCATTTACAGTTTGTAGACGGTACAGGTAAAATTAGATCAATTTAAAATTATCTTCTGTACAGGTAAAGACATACAGAGAAACAGTACAGGCAGTCCCTGGTTAACGGCGGGCTCGGTTAACAGCGATCTGGTTTTATGGCACTTGTCTAGCAACGAAAATCGGCAATTTTCGGCGCCAAAAATTGCCGAATTCCGCTTATCGGCGCCGATAATTTGGTATTGGCTCCGATACATACCTAACAGAGGCGCCGATAACCGAAAATCGGAGCTTTTCGGCGACGATAACCCCCGAAAATCACCGAAAAAGCCCCGAAATTGCCGATTTTCGGTTAGCGGCGATTTTCGGTTATCATCACACCCTCAGAAACGGAACCCCACCGATAACCATGGACTGCCTGTAGCACGTAGGTTGTGCTAACTATGAACGAGAGAGAGAGAGAATTACAGGTAGTGCTCGAGTTACGATAATTCGACTTAGGATAATTCGCTTTTACGATGGGGTCAGCAATTAATATCAATACGACAATATTTTGAAAATACGTATTTTTAAATTTTGCAGGCGACTGGCGCAGGCAACAGCATACAATCAGGCAGTGTACGGTGTACGATACGTTGGCCCAAGAGGCTGGAATAGGTACATTAATTCAATGAGCCGACTTCACTTGCTCTCGTTGTGTCGGAAGTTAAAATAGTCAGTGTTCGTTTGCAATTTTTGTGCATTTGTAAATACAGGTAGTGCACAAGTTACGATAATTCAAGTTTACGATGGAGTTAGCAATTAATACCAGTACGCCAATATTTAGAAAATATTTTTAAATTTCACGCAGGCACAGGCAACAGCGTACACAATCAGGCAGCAAGAGAGACCAACTTACAATAGACCAACTTCTTTTCCTCCATCTCTTTAGTCCATCTTCTAGTTAAAAAAGTAAGAGAATGACAAAAGTATTGTCAGTAACCTTATACTTTTGCGAAAACACGTACAGCCTTAAACAACTGAATGAGAAACTGTTGTTTTGCTAATAACCGAATCGGATAACAACTGTTTTGCTTGTATTTCAACCATCGTATGGTTAAACAATCACCGTACTTATGTTAAAAATGACGTTAAGTACTGATATATTTTTACATTATACCCTTATTTTCTATGGATAAAAGATCATCAAGGAAATATACTGCTACAGTAAATTTAAGCTGCAAGTTGTAGTTGAAGCTGAGAAAAGAATATTCAAGCTGCTAATGACTATAAATTATCGTGCATTGGCAACATGGATGAAACTCGACTGCAAATAAAATTTTAAAGTATTTTAATCAAAACTATTGGGCATGAAAGAACACATATTACTGCTGTTTTCACGCCAATAAAAGACAAATACGAAAAGCTCACAGTATGATGATGAAATCAAGAGAAAATAGTGAACGGAATCTTGATTGTTTTTACACAAAACAAACATGCCGCCAACGTCATCTATTAATGAAAAAAATAGCTAAATTAATTTCACAACGAGACATATTTAAGTTATATTTCGACTTGAAACACTTCGTATAACGAAAAATATATGTCCCATATAAATAACTTATCTAGAGATTCATTTACGCTAACTGGAAGCAAGAAAAGCGCTCTGAACTGAGTTACGACACAAACACGCGTGATCGATTCCCAAACTGAAACATTTAATCGCTATGATCGCAATTTATAATGCAAAAGCAATATGAGAATATATACAATTGGATACAGTGTAGTAAAGCAACTTTTTAAAAGATGCACACTCGTTATTTTGATGTTTGTATAATACGGTGTAAATATGTGAAAATAGAATACAGTATAATGTAGACTAGGCTACCGTATATGATATACCAAAGTGCAGGCTAGGCCTTGTTTGTTATTCAATTTCTCTTTATACTGACTTATCATGTCAATCTGCATTGAACCTGCAGAATTGGCTGACACTAATAATTACTATACCATATATGTATAGAGTATACTGTGTAGTGTAGGGTAGGCTACCATATATGGATAAATGGTACTGATTACCAGTGTAGGCAGGCCATATTTGAGTTAAGATTTTTTCAACAAACGATGGGTTTTTGGAACCTAACCCCTTCTAAGTAGGGCAGTACCTGTATGTAAGAAATCTTTGACCTGCTAATCAGCAACACCCCTTTTTTTCATGTTCAAGTGACATGTCTGATAGCTTTGTGTTCGAGCTGCTTCTCAAAAGATGATGGAAAGAATTTGTTTGTGTAAAATACATATCACATGAATTTTGTAATTACAGTAATAATAATATTATTATTAGTATTATTATTATTATTATTATTATTATTATTATTATTATTAAATTATTATTGCAAACCCCCCGTATTCGCGATCACGATTCGCGGACTCACGTATTCATGGATTTATCTTTGGAGCATATCTAACCATTATTCACGGAAAATTCACCCATTCGCAGTATTTTTCACTGAGAAATATTCACTGATTACTGTATTGTCATATCATTTTCATGAGTAAATGCACTTTTTGTGATAAAACTATTATAATACTAAGGTAATGCTCGAGTTACTATAATTCACCTTACGATAATTCGATTTTGCAATGGGGTAAGCAATTAATACCGATAGACAATAATATTTTTATAAAATATTTTTAAATTTCATGCGGGCGCAGGCAGCAGCATAATCAGGCGGTGAGAGAGACCAAATTACAATAGACAACTTTTCCTCCATCTCTTTATCCCATCTTCTAGTTAAAAAAGTAAAAGAGAATGATAAAAGTATTGTTAGTAATGTTAAACTCTTGCTTAAATGCGTACAGCCATAAACAACCGACCAAGAAACTCTTGTTTTGCTTATACTGTAACTGAATCGGATAACAACAGTCATTTACCTGGTATTTCAACCATCGTACGGTAATAAACAGTTACTGTAGCTTATAGCACAAATGACGTTAAGTAGAGTAGGACTGATATATTTTTACATTATACCCTTATTTTCTATGGATAAAAGATCATCAAGGAAATATACTGCTAAATTTAAGCTGCAAGTTGTAGCTGAAGCCGAGAAAACAATTTTCAAGCTGCTAATGACTGTACTGTAAATTATTGTGGATCGGCAAAATGGATGAAACTCGGATCGTAATTAAAATTGGAGAGAAAGTATTTTAATCAAAACTGCTGGGCATGAAAGAACACATTACTGTTATTTTTACGCCGATAAACGATAAATACGTAAAACTCGTGCTATGATGAAATCAAGTGAAAATAGCGAACGGAATCTTGAATTTTTTGTACACAAAACAAACATCCCCAAATGGCCATTGTCATCTACTAACTAAAAATAGAGGAATTAATTTCACAATGAGACGCATTTTAGCTATATTTCGACTTAAAAACACTTCATATAACGAAAAATAACCTTGCCCCATAAAAATAAAGTATCTAGAGATTCATTTACGCTAACAAGCAAGAAAAGCGCTCTGAACTGAATTAAATACAGGGAAATAAACACCGCATAAACGATTTCCAAACCAAAACATTGATTGCGATGCTATGACTGCAGTTTATAATACAAAAGCAATATAAGAATATATACAATATTATTGGATACTGTGAATTAAGGCATAACATTTTAAAAGATGCATACTCGTTATGTTGATGTTTGTATAATACGATATGTGAATATAGAGTAGGCTACAGTATAATGTAGGCTATGCTACCATATATGTATACAATGTACCATATTGTAAGCTAAGTTAATTCTTGTTATTCAATTTCTCTTTGTACAGAATTATCTTAAGTCACTTTGCATGAACCTCCAAAATTAGCTGTGGACTGGCAGTCGCCAGGCCCGAGTTTGAGTCCCCGGCCGGCTGATGAAGAGTTAGAGGAATTTATTTCTGGTGATAGAAATTCATTTCTCGCTATAATGTGATTTGGATTCCACAATAAGCTATAGGTCCTGTTGCTAAGTAACCAAAAAATTTCAACCTTCGGTCAACTTTGACTCGACCGAAATGGTCAAAAAACGCAATTGTAAGCTAAAACTCTTACATTCTAGTAATATTCAATCATGTACCTTCATTTTGCAACAAATTGGAAGTCTCTAGCACAATATTTCGATTTATAGTGAATTTAAAAAAAATTTTTCTTACGCACGGGCGGTAACTCAGCCGAAAATTTCATAAATTCTTTCGTTATTTTGTCGTAATTTTTGCACTGTTCTATATTAGCCGTTACATAAAGTTTTATATATGAAAATGTGCGCAATTTCATGTACAATACAGCAAAATACAACCCATGGTTGTAGCTTTTATCAGTTTGGAAATATTTTCATATAAACCACGATAACTGCCAAAATTTCAACCTTCGGTCAACTTTGACTCGACCGAAATGGTCAAAAAACGCAATTGTAAGCTAAAACTCTTACGATCTAGTAATATTCAATCATTTACCTTCATTTTGCAACCAATTGGAAGTCTCTAGCACAATATTTCGATTTATGGTGAAATTTTGAAGAAAACTTTTTCCTTACGTCCGCGCCAGAAATTCTTTCGTCACGTTGTCGTAATGTTTGCACTGTTTTATATTAGTCGTTACATAAACTTTTATATATGGAAATGTGCGCAATTTCATGTAGAATACAACAGAAAATAACTCATGGTTGTAGCTTTCAGTTTTGAAATATTTTCATAAAATCACGATAACTGCCAAAATTTCAAGCTTCGGTCAACTTTAACTCGACCGAAATGGTAAAAAAACGCAATTATAAGCTAAACCTCTTACATTCTAGTAATATTCAATCATGTACCTTCATTTTGCAACAAACTGGAAGTCTCTAGCACAATATTTCGATTTATGGTGAATTTCTGAAAAAAAAATTTTTTCCTTACGTCTGCGCGCGGTAACTCGGCCGAACATCTCAGAAATTCTTTCGTCATGTTGTCGTAATGTTTGCATCGTTTTACATTAGTCGTTACATAAACTTTTATATATGAAAATGTGCGCAATTTCATGTAGAATACAACGGAAAATAGCTCATGGTTGCAGCTTTTATCAGTTTTGAAATATTTTCACATAAATCACGATAACTGCCAAAATTTCAACCTTCGGTCAACTTTAACTCGACCGAAATGGTCAAAAAACGCAATTGTAAGCTAAAACTCTTACATTCTAGTAATATCCAATCGTTTAACTTCATTTTGCAATAAATTGTAAGTCTCTAGCACAATATTTCGATTTATGGTGAATTTTTTTAAAAAACATTTTCCTTACGTCTGCGCGGTAACTCGGCCGAACATCTCAGAAATTCTTTCGTCTCGTTGTCGTAATATTTGCACCGCTTTAAATTAGTCTTTACATAAAGTTTTATATATGAAAATGTGCGCAATTTCATGTAAAATACAACAAAAAATAACTCATGGTTGTAGATTTTATCAGTTTTGAAATATTTCCATATAAATCACGATAAATAGAAAAAATTCTACTTTCGGTCAACTTTAACTCGACCGAAATGGTCGAAAACTGCAATTGTAAGCTAAACCACTTAGAGACTAGTAATATTCAATCAATTAGCTTCATTTTTCAACAAACGGGAAGTCTCTAGCACAATATTTCGATTTATGGTGAATTTTTGAAAAAAAATTTTTTACGTCCGCGCGTTACGAATTCATGCATCATTTTGTGATAATATTTTCTGTGTTGCTTTGATCGTTTTAAAATTTGTTATATACCAAAATCATCGCAATTTAGTGTACAATACAACTAAAAAAAATTAACTCATTAGCTTTAACCGTTTTGCTTACAGCGCGATTTGTATACAATTATATACGAGTTTTTTTTCGCTGTCATATATTCCAATATTTATATATGATAATGATATTTTTTCATTTCTGATGGTTGCATACTAAACTTCAGGCAATGACAAAAAAATGAGCCAAAAATGAACTCTTAATCTTAAAAACTAAGCGTGCTGTGATTTTTTGAAAAAAACTTTTTTCCGCTTCGGCGCTAACTCACCGAACGCCGCCGGCATACAGGAGACGTTTTTGTAAATAGGGCTTCGGCATTAAAGGGTTAATCAGCTCAGGGGTCTGGTAAAACTAAGGTACACTTAACTTTTTCCAGAATTAGCTGATATTAATAATTACTATACCGTGTATGTATAGGGTATACTTTATAGTGTAGGCTAGGCTACCATATATGTATACATGGTACTGAATACCCTAGTGTAGGCTAGGCTATGTTCGAGACGCATTTTGGTATTTCGTACGTTTTTTCCAACAAACGATGGTTTTTTTTTGGAACTTAACCCCATCGTAAGTAGGATAATAGCTGTATAAGCATTTTTAGTTTGTTGTGTGTCTGTTTGAACTATCAAAATAGGCAGTTCTAAGTGTTTTTACAGGGGTTCTAAGTATTCGCTGGTTTTAGCTATTTGCAGGAATGTGTGGCATGCATCCCCCACAAATACAGGGGGTTTACTGTATTACTGTTTGAAAATTAGTACTTATTATTAGGTAAAAAATTTATTTATCATACAAAACAAATAAACATATACATGTACCATAAAAATTCTCTCATCTCAGTAAAAGAGAGAGAGAGAGAGAAATTATTACTTCTGTTAATTAATGTTATTCAATTTACACATTAAAGCTTGAAAACTTATAAATTACATAAAAAATTAAACATAAACACTTTTGCAGGGTTCCTCAGTATTCGCAAATGTTCATGTGTCCGTGAAAAACTCGTGTATGACAATTAGTTAGGTTCCAATGAAAGGTTTGTGTGTCTGTGAATTCACACAACTAGAATCTTGCAGGTTCAGGGTATTACTGTACCTGAAAGCTCTAACTGGATAGAGAGCTCTCTCTTCTTCCTCAGAGCTATGGATGTCCGTTAAGTTCTTAAGGGAGAAAGAACAGATCCAGGGCTTGGAGGAGTTCTTATTCTTGGCTAAAAATCCAAGGGTAAGCGAGCAAACTGCGTCTCCTTGTGAAAAACCTACTCTTAATCAAAGGCTTGGATCTTACTAATAAGTTTTAGCAGAAGCCAAGGTTACCAGGAAGAGAGCCTCCCAGGTAAGGTTTTCCACAGAAGAGGAATGTAGGGGTTCAAAAGAGGGACCTGTCAGTCACTTCAACACTACATCTAAGTTCCAGAAGACCGGATCTTCCTTCCTTGCTTGAACATGTCAAAGGACTTGATGAGGCCTTCAAGATTTAGGTATGATGGAAGAGCTAGGTCTATGTGCTTAAACACAGTTAAGCATAGTTCGATACCCTTTAATGGTGGAGGATGAGAGATTCTAGATCTCCTCACATAAAGGAGGAAATCTGCAATTTGGATACCAGATGCCTCAGAAGAAGAGTAGTAGTGTCTTAGACATCAGCTTCAGAAAATCGCCCACTTAGTCTGGTAGACGGACCTAGAAGATTAACATCTGCATCTTGCAATAGCCTCTGCAGCACATCTTGAAAACCCTCTTCATTCTGACAAGCCTCCGGACAATCTGAAGCCTGTCTGGGCAAGAGTGGACCACCCTTGGTATCTCTTGAAGCAAGGATGTCTGAGTAGACACAGTTGGGGAAGGAGCTTGGAGAGTCCACCAGTAACCGTAGCAGGTTCAGGAACCATTCTTACTGGGGTCAGAATGGGGCTATGAGGGCCATTGTAACATTACAATGAGACTGAAACTAGTTAGCGCTTCCTTGACCATGTTGAGAGGCATAAAAAGTTGAGAGGCCCAAGTTGGACCAATCTTGTAGCATGAAGTCTGTTGCCCATGCTAGAGGGTCTGGGGCTGGAGAACAAACGAGAGGGAGGTGAGGGTTCCTTGTGGAGGCAAACAGATTCAAAGTTGGTCTGCCCCACAGATTCCACAGACCTTGACAAACCAGGGGATCTAAGGTCCACCCAGTGTGAAGAACCTGCTCTCAATTTATCTGCCAGAACTTTGAGTTGCCTTGAATAAATCAAGTGATTAGAAAACTTGATTTTGATCTCCCCACAGTAGAAGTTCTCTTGCTGTTTGGTAGAGAGAAAATGAGTAAGAGCCTCCTTGCTTACGTATATACGTTAGGGCTGTGGTCTTGTCTAAATGGACTACCACAGTCTAGTTGTGAACTAGGGTCGAGAAGCACTGAGGCTTTCAGCTCTCTGACAGAAGTGAAGGTTATGTTCTTATGCGGACAGAGTCCCAGAAACTTCCTGGTTCCCCAAGTGAGCTCCCCAGCCTAGATCTGAGGCATTGAGTACTGTAGAAGTCTAGGTCTAGGCTCAGGGGATGAAGGGACTTCCCTTCCAAAAGTCTATTATCAGACAGCCACCACTGCAGGTCCGACCTGAATCCGGGGTTATGGGAAAAATAAATGTGTCCGGCTGTGTTTCCCTGTCCCAGTTAGTTCAAAACCTTCGAGTACATTTCCTTCGAAGGGGATTGAAGAAGTCAGTCGTCCAGGTAAAGATTGATGTTTATGCCAAGAAAACGAAGTCAAATGCAAGAGGATTGAGGAATTGTGTTAAGACCTGAAGTGCCATTGAGAGGTCAAAGCAGAGATCCCCGAACTGGAAGATCCTGTCCCAGAAGACGGACGTGAGATACTTACTGGAGTCCGGATGGGGATATAGGAGTATCCTTGGATATGCTTCCTGCATATCCAAGGATTTCCATCCAATCACCTTGGAGAATGGATGACAGGACTGTCTGGTTCGTCTCCATCTTGAACTTTGCCTCTGTTCGAAGAGAAAAGGGGGTCTGCGGGCCATGCAGACTTTCTGACAATTGAGCAAACTTGTAGATCATCGTGCAGACTCGCAGATAACCGTGTGGACTGGCTGCCAACCCTGTGGACTCTTGACAGCCATAGAGACACGTGGACATCCATGCAGACTTGACTTCTTATGTGGGCTCAATAACGCATGGACTCAACAACACCTCGTATAGACCGAAGACATATGCTGAACTGTATGTGGGGGAAAACTAATATCTGGAAAGCTTAGAACAAGCTTGAAAAAGTCCAAAAAAGCCACAAAATCCTGGGCACGGACATGACAGTGGCCTTGTAAAAAACCAGACCGTGACAAATTATTCTGCAGATCAGACAATTCTCAAAACTGTGTCCTGAGGGAAGAGGTGATGTACGTCCAGAGGTGAAAATAACGGGGCTGATTTGCAACTGTGTGACTCCCTCAGAAGAAAGAAGCACCAGAGCTCTCTCTTCTTGAGATTTCAAAAGTAAAGAGTGGAAATCTCTAAAAGCCATCTCAATTGCCCTTGTCCACACAGGACAGGACTCAGAGTATGGCAGGGACTTTAGGTCTAAGAGAGCCAACGGGCCAGATAGCCACCTCCTCCACCAATATCCAGACAGACACATTTTCAGTGGCTGTCTGTTGATACCTGGGAATGTGCAGTGGGCTCAACTGAGGGGACAACTACCTGGGGGACCAATCCTACCAGCCTCCATTGGACTTTCAGTATGCCTCCTCCCAGGTTTAGGGGAGTGTGACAGTGACTTAGATCTAGGAGAACCGGTGGGCCAGATAGTCACCTCCTCCACTTGCACAACGCTTTCACTGTTACAAGGTTGATTTTCCTGTCAACCCAGACTCAAGACTGGCAATGGCACGGGATGGAAGCAAGGGAGCCAGGTGTGGGAGTAAGTAGATAAAAAGTAGGAGGACTAGTAGCAGGAGAGAAAAAGGGAAGAGGGGAGAGTTAGCGCCGAGTGTTCAAGAGCTGGCACTGGGCACTCGGGAGCTGGTGCTGAACGCTTGGAACACTATTTTCGGCTCTTGAGGACGCCTTCTACTTCTTACTGCTCATCCCACCAAAACATTCAGCACAAATTCTCTCCTTACTACATTCCTGCTCTTACACTTAACTTTCAGCTCTCTGCAAAACGTATGAGAGTGATATGAAGATTGTTTAATCTTGGTTGCAACTTTGCTACAGTAGCAAAAATTAGATGAACTTGAGTCAGACATAATAATAAAAAAGAGTAAAAAACCACAATAATGTAAATGAGAGACTGTATTTTTTCCAAAATACAAAAAGGATAAAACGGGAGCTTTCGACCGTTTGCAGAACGGTCCTCTTCAACCAACTGAATAAAAATGATTGTTTATCTTAAAAGTCAAATTGAAAAGGATTTTTGTGACAGTCCAGGAAAACATCGAACAATCTTTCGCCATGAATATAGCAGTTATGTAATGGCTGTTTTCCCATATCTGTGAGCCAACCATTGTGATCATAACGGGTGTCACTCAATCTTACAGTGCTCATTACTGAGTGACTAGGTGATTAGTGGGTGATGAACGACTCAGCATCGGTGCCTGTTGTTTCTGCGACAGCTGCCACTTCGAAAACCTGTGCGGGGAGAGATGAGGGAGATAGTATCAGGGACCTCGAGAAACTGCTTGAAATTTAAATTTATGGAATGACAAACTAGCCTGTCTGTATGTCTGTCCTCCTGCATAAAGGCTTTATTGCCATGTAATGTGTTGCAAATATTTATCAAAGCCCCCTCCACTACTCTTCTATGGCCTACTTGACTACTTCTATATACAGTATAGTTTTAGCTCCCTCCCAATCCATGACGTGATTATTCTCCCAACAATGTTTAGCAATAGCACTGTTTTGAGCGAAGTCTCTAACCGTGTTGTTATGTTCTTGTAATCTAATGTCCTTCCCCCTACCTGTCTCCCCAAAATAAAATAAATTGCAGAGCTTGCATTTTATAGAATATATACTCCTATGTCTCTCTTGTTACTGTCACTACCAATTCTGTGACTATTATTCTTATTGAATTTGGATTTGATTGAATTTTCATATGTTAAAGCTACTTTAACATTACCTGTACTATTGATTAACTGGGCTGTTGATTTTAATTTCTCATGATATAGAAGCGTTATGAATCTCTTGCTGTGATCAGTCTGCTTGAGTGAAGGGTTGTAAAACTTTTTCTTAGCCGTTGACAAAACATCTTTAATAAAATAGGCAGGGTAACTCAACTTACTAAAAGTATTTCGAATATAGGCAATTTCATCACGACCCATTGTAGCTACGTGTGGTGCCCCAAAATCCATGTTAGCTGAATGGCTTGCCAAGCAACTTGCCCCTTTGGTAAGCACTATATCCTCCGCACATATCAGACGCAGGGATGATTTCATTCAGAGATTAAGGGCGTTGGATGACTTTGGGGAAAATGTATACAGTAAACCCCCTGTACTCGTGTCCTCATGATTCGCGGACTCACGTATTCGAGGGTTTCTCTGTGGAACATATCTAGCCATTATTTGCGGAAAATTCGCCCATTCGCGGTATTTTCACTGAGAAATATTCACTAATTACTGTATTTTCATATAATTTTCATGAATAAATGCACTTTTTGTGATAAAGCTATTAAAATACTCAGGTATAAGCATTTTTACAGGGTTTTTCTTGTGTTAAACTATCAAAATGGGCAGTTCTAAGTGTTTTTAGAGGGGTTTTAAGTATTCGCGGATTTGAGCTATTCGCGGTGGGGTTGTGGTACACATCCCCCGCGAATACGGGGGGTTTATCTGTAGTCTGGATGTCACCTCTTTATTTACCAATGTCTCTCTTGGCTATGTGCTTGAAAAATTTGATAATGACCCAAGTTTATGCCCACTCCCCACTGAAGTATTCTTAGCCTCATTAAACTGCTAGGGTCCACTGTTTTTACTTTCAGTGGTGATGCATATGAACAAAGATCTGGAATAGCAATGGGATCCCCCACTCACCTGTTTTGGCTAATATCTGCATGGAGTTCGTGGAGGAGGCTATTTCGAGTTCTTACCCGTCTAGGTGTAAACCAATATTTTGGGTTTGCTATGTGGACGATATCTTCATTCTTTTCATTCATGATGACGATTTATTCAATGAACTAGTAGAATTTGTTAAGTCAGATACAACAAATCAAGTTCACATATGAAAAGGAATCAGAGCACAAATTACCTTTTTTGGATGTCCTAGTTTTTCACAATCCAAACACAAGTTTGAATTCTAGGTTTACTGGAAGTCGACTACAGTGAAGCCCCGGTATTCGCGGGGGATGCGTACCGCAGCCCCCCGCAAATAGCTAAAATCTGCGAATACTTAAAACCCCTTAAAAAAACACTTAGAACTGCCCATTTTGATAGTTTAAACACAAGAAAAACTCTGTAAAAATGCTTATACTTGAGTATTTTAATAGTATTATAAAAAAAAGTGCATTTATTCATGAAAATTATATGAAAATACAGTAATTAGTGAATATTTCTCAGTGAAAAATACCGTGAATGGGTGAAATTTCCGCGAATAATTGGTAGATATGTTCCACAGAGAAATCCGCGAATGCGTGAGTCCACGAATCGTCAGAACGCAAATACGGGAGGGTTTACTGTAATGCAGAATTATGTGTTCATTTTTATTCCTATCATAGCATTCAGATAAAGAAAAATATCCTTCTTAACATGGCTATCAGGGCTCTTAAAGTTTGTGACCCACAATATTTAGATGATGAAATTGCCCATATTCGAAATACTTTTAGTAAGTTGAGTTACCCTGCCCATTTTATTGAAGATGCTTTGTCTAAGGCTAAGAAAAAGTTTTACAACCCTTCACTCAAGCAGACTGAACATAGCAAGAGATTCATAACGCTTCCATAAAATGAGAAATTAAAATCAACAGCCCAGTTAATCAATAGTACAGGTAATGTAGCTTTCACATATGAAATTTCAATCAAATCCAAATTCAATAAAAATAATAGCCACAGAATTGGTAGTGAAAGTAACAACAAGAGAGACATAGGGGTATATTCTATAAAATGCAAGCTCTGTCATTTATTTTGGTTTAGGGAGACAGGTAGGGGGAAGGGCATTAGATTACAAGAACATAAAAAAGCGGTTAGGGACTTCGCTTAAAACAGTGCTATTGCTAAACATTGTTGGGAGGATAATCTCGTCATTAATTGGGAGGGAGCTAAAACTATATATAGAAGTAGTCAAGTAGGCCATAGAAGAGTAGTGGAGGGGGCTTTGATAAATATTTGCAACACATTAGATGGCAATAAAGCCTTTATGCAGGAGGACAGACATACAGACAGGCTACTCTGTCATTCCATAAATTTAAGTTTCAAGCAGTTTCTTTAGGCACCTGATGCTGTGTCTTCCTCATCTCTCCCCGCACAGGTTTTCGAAGTGGCAGTTGTCACAGAAACAATGGGCGCTGATGCTGAAAGTCGTTCACCACCCACTAATCACCTAGTCACTAGTAATGAGCACCGTACGATCAAGCGACCACTATTAAAAAAATCACAACGGTTGGCTCATAGACATGGGGAAACAGCCATTACATAACCGCTATGTTCATGCCAAAAGATTGTTCGATGTTTTCCTGGACTGTCACAAAAATTTCTTTAAATTTGTCTTTTAAGATAAGCAAGTATTTTTATTCAGTTGGCTGAAGAGGACCGTTGTGCAAACGGTCAAAAGCTCCCCTGTTTTATCCTTTTTTGTATTTCGAAAAAAATACATTCTATTTACATTATTATGGCTTTTTACTCATTATTTCCAATCACAATATAGTGATGCATGACAAATGATAACAAAACAAGAAAAAGTGATCATGAAACCTATCAAGCTTGAAGGCTACTTAAAATAAGCGATAATACTTCACCGAAATCCAGTTATTCAACCAAAAAACAATTTTCAAAGCTGCTGCAAATACCCGATGTTTACATCAAGAGCAGCAGAAACAGAATGAGGTTGTCTGCTAAGTCGTTCCTAGTAGGCAGTCCCCGGTTTACGACGGGGTTTCCGTTTTTATGCCGTGTCGTAAACCGAAAATCATTGTAAACCCAAAAATTGTCAAAAATCCTAAGAAAATCTTACTTTTAATGCTTAGGGTGCACAGTAATGAAAACGATGTAAACTACATTTTTATTGAGTTTTTCATCAAAAAACCTCCAAATTTTTATTATTCTTCCATTTTGGAGCCATATCTCTTCCGTCGGATTGGCGTAAGACGCGTCGTAACCCTGGAACATGCGTCGTAAACCGGGAAATAATTTCTGATGAATATACTGTATTTGAAAAGCGTCGTAACCTCAGAACATCGTAAGCCGGACCCGTCGTAAACCGGGGACTGCCTGTATTACCATTAGTGGGTGGGGCTGGTCACCTACACTAAACAATCGAAGCACTACCATGGTTTTTTTTAAATTTAAGCTGCTGAGTGAGTGAAAATATTAGCTATGTAATTACTTGGTAAGTTACTTATATGAAAACTCTTTTTACCCATCCTAATTTATTGATCGTAGTATTACAGTGGTCTGAAGACCTTCAAACAGAACCTTATCCTAATTTTATTTACATTTGCCACAGTATCAATTAACATCTTTCAATATTTAACGTAACTTACTTCCTACTTACCTTTTCAATACTTAACCTAACTTACTTCCTACTTACCACTAAAGTTTATCCAAACAATCTTCCTGTACCTAACTTACCCTAGCTTAATACTACCAATAGTCAAAATATTATCAACAAATCTCCAACTCTGGCGTATGTCCCAAAATAGTTCCTTATCTTCCTGAGCACTTCATCTCAGAATAATCCAAGATAATAACAAAAGTCAACACACAATTTGGGGATCACTACGGAGTTTATTTAGCTATGACATCCAAGCTGAGGGGCAGAAATTACTTTGGAATTTCTTCATGCAGTCTGTTACTACACAAAAACCCTTCTCTCCTTCCAAACAAGAAGCTGAGATCTCATTCACAACAAAATCAACCTACAGATATTAAAGCACTTTCTCTAAGCCCGATCCTGCTTGGGACAGTCACTGTTTTAAGTAACTTGACATATAAAATCTTCATACTGTGGAACTTGAAAATGGTTCAGTCACACCAAATGTTCAACTGCTTTGGTAATTGCCAATGTCAGTTTCCTATTCCAGGTAAAGCCTCTTCTGGTTCAGTTGAAGTGAAGCCAATTACTCTACCCTATCGCACTCAAGCAAACTGCAAATAAAAAAGAAAAAGCAACATGAAAACATACATCAGACATTCATAACAAAAACACAAAATAAACATAATAAAAAAAAGTCACAATTGTAAAAACAAAAAACTCAATCACACAAACCCGAATTTTTAAATGCCACCACACTCCCCCTTACTGAAATAAAGGAAATCTCATTTCCTTTTTTTTTTTTTTTTTCAAAATCCCTTTCTCCCCACCCATTCATACTCTGGAACTGGACCGTGACTTTGGTTCCATGGCCTTTCATTCACCACCGCTTCTTCACTCACTTCTACTCCAACCGCATTAGACTCACCCACCCTTGGTTCCAAACCATTCACACCAACCTCATTCAAACTCTGGAGACTTACGTCTGCTTCAACCTCACTAACACCTGACATGGCTTCTATCATCTCTTCTGTGCTCTCACTGAATTCTGCCAGGCTCCAACTCAAGTTATCTAAAACTCCCCCACTCACACTCCCTAGTACTGCTAACTCTTTCTCATTCACACTCACTCCCACACTCACTCTTTCGACACTTTCACTCGAAGGACACTCACATACACTGTATGTACCATCTTTCTTATGACTCGATGTTAATTCCAATCCACCCAAATCTTGCGTATCCTCATCCACATTCCTTGTACTAACCAAGTTCACTCCTTCCACGCCCCACTCAAATCCCTCAAAATCAATTACACCCTCACTCACAGTACCACCAAACAATGTGGCAAAGGTATTTTCACTCCTCATGCTTCCTGACTTCTCAAACTCCTCAAAATCAAACAACCCACCACGCATACTCTCTCCAAACAACCTAGTAAACGTACCCTTACTCTTTCTACTCCTCCTTTTAGACCCTCTCTTATGTTCCACCAACACTAGCTGTTTTTCTCCCCAATTTATATCTTCTTCTATTTCTTCACTCTCCTTTTCCTTCTCCATCTTCTCAACTGACTATAGTGTGCTGTTATTACCTTTACATTTTCTTCTTCATTCTTGTCTATTGTCTTTTAACACATAACTCAACCCATTTGACCACACCGTTTTCACCACATACGGACCTTCATACTTCTCACGTATCTTACTCACAGTCTATCTTCCTTTCTCGACCACTTCCTTCAACACCTTATCACCTACTCTGAAAACTCTGAAACCTTTCATTTGTCTGCCTCTACAGATCCCACTCTTCTTCATTCAAATCCAACCTCACTCTCACACACCTCTCATAATTCATCACATATTCACTCAGAGGCATACCAGTACTTTTATGTACTGGCCCATCATACATCGCTACCACTCTTCCTAACAACAAACCCCATTCATTCTCGCAATCAGTCAACATTCGTAACATTTCACTCTGAGTCCTCATAGTTCTTTCAGCCAGACCATATGCACAAGGCATGTATGGAGTTGTTACTACATGCTCAATACCCCACTCTCTCAACACTTGCTCAAATGGTCTACCAATAAACTCCGGCCCATTATCACTCAACATCCTTACCGGCTTCCTCACATATACAGGCAACAAGACCATACTGACCACTTTTGCAACATTCTCAGTAGTCTTATTCTTCACAGCTGCACAACTCACAAATTTACTCTTATGATCTACCACAACAACCACTCCTCTTGCAGTTACCAGCAAAGTCACACAATCATTCACCACTAACTCAAACAGTTCTTTCATACTCGACTTCAAAACAGGTGGGCTATCATACAGTCTGATATTTTCCCTTCTGACATTCTTCACATGTAACTGCCACATCCATACAAATTTTCCTCAAATACGGGGAAAACATTTGCTTTTTCACACACTCGGTTAACTTAAACTTCCCCATATGTCCATATTTCTCATGGACTAACATGCACATCCCTACTGTTACATTCATCAAGAACACTGGAACTCATATCAACTCTTCCATCCTCTCTCTTGAAAAATAAACAACTCCTTCACACAACACAGATGTCTCAACAACCATATCCATTTACTCAACAAACAAAGGCCATCTTTTTCCAGGTACTCCCTCTCTAATACACCTCTTTAACTCAACATCTTCTGTTGTTAGCAACTCATTCTCACTCTTGTCCAGCTCCACTATATCCTCCTCCTCACTCAGACTCCTATCAATCACTCCCACAAACCTGGCCGTACTTACTGCCTCACTTTGAATTTTCCCCACCACCTCATCTTCAACAGAATTCCTTTCCAAAAACAGACATTCCCACTTACAAACCCTTCTGTCACATGCAACACATCTATCCCTTCCATACCAGAGGGCTCACCACAGTAAACCCCCTTAACACTTAGTTTCCCTGGGGTTGGGGTTTGGTATGGCAGACTTCTTTCACATGACCTTCCATTCCACATCCTTCACACTTGCTCCGAGGGTTCTTACACGTCCTGGTAAAATGCCCACTCATCCCACAGTTTCCACAATGGCTTCCACTTACTCCCACTCTCCCTCCACTCTGGCAGTCTCTCACTCGATGCCCCACCTTAACACAGCTGAAACGCTTCAACTCCTTCACTTACAGACAATTCACAAACATATGCCCTCTCTTTCCACAGCCGTAACACTCACCATTGGCCGATCTGCAATCCTCTTTCACATGCCCAATCCTTCTAAACCTGTAACATTCCTTATCACTACTACTCATTTCCTACTCACACTTCCACTCCTAAACCTCTCTTGGCTTTTGCTCCAGTTCTTTTCCCGTTATTCCCTGCATTTACTTGCACATTCCTTCTTCCGTTTTCCACCCAGCCTTCATCTACTCTTGGGTTTTCTAGTATTTCTAAAACATCCTCCCAATTTAAGCTCTTCCACGACCACTGCTTCTGATCTTTTTTCTTCTTATTCAAAATTACCCCAATCTTCTCTGGAATGGTGGTCTAGAACTTCTGCATGAGGAGTTTTTTTTCCTCAATTCCTTCCTCTCCATACTTCCTCCTTCTAACCTATTGGCATACAAGCCCACTTCCTCTCCGGCTTTCATCTTCACCTCCTTGAACCTATCATCCTTTTTGTATACAACACTTCCCTTCATTCTCTTCACCTGCCTAATCACTCTAGCCTTCACGGACTCGCACCCTGGTTCACCCTCATACATACTTCTATAGCACATCTTCAACTGCCCATCCGAGAACTCTCCCAGTCACTTCATCCATGCACTATCATTCTCCCCATACTTCTACCTACAATACGTCTCATGCTCGTCAAAAAACTCACATATGTCTCTTCCTTTCCCGATGCAAAATTTCTCAATCCGGGAAACGTCCCTCAGGAACACAGTTTTGTGGCCTCTTTCTCCTCTACCTCACTCAAACCTTCGCTACTACCACTACTGTACTACTACCACTTCCACTCTTCCAATCATTCTCAAGTTCCGATCCCGAGCTACCCCTCAAAATCCAGGAACTTGACTCCTCTTTCCTCACGCCTCTCCCTTTTCATGTTCTCTTCTTTCCCTCTCTTTTCTTACTGTTCTCTTCCTCACCACTTTCATTCACCCCACTCATACCATCCTCATCCAAGGCATGTACTCCCTTACTCTTACTTGACAACTCCTTCCCTTTCTTAGGGATTTCCTCCTTTGCACCTTTTGCCTCAGCATCCTCACTTCCTTTCACAACACTGTTCCCACTTTCTTCACCCTCTCACACATTTTCTCATCCATTGCCTCTATCCTTGCAACAATCTACAGTACTTTCCCCTGCCTGGGCTTCCTCTAACTTATCCTGTATGCTGATCATCAGATATGTCAGCCTATCCCACTTCAGCTTCCAACCTTGCTCCCCTTCACCTGACCCAACGCTTAACAAACCTGCTCCCTCTGCCATCTCCAATTATGTACACCATTCTTACTTTACTATCAAAGGCCCCACGTTGGACGCCAAATTATTATGTAGGAGCTTTTTATTTGACACACTTGTAGCAGGATGATGGGAACAGATTCAGAGGTTAAAGAAAACTCTTTTCACATTAACCTTAACTACAGTGGTCTGAAGACCTTCAAACAGAACCTTATCCTAATTTTATTTACATTTGCCACAGTTGGTCAATTATCATCTTTCAATACTTAACCTAACTTATTTCCTACTTACCACTAAAGTTTATCAAAACAATCTTCCTATACCTAACTTACCCTAACTTAATACTACCTATAGTCAAAATATTATCAACAAATCTCCAACTCTGGCGTATGTCCCAAAATGGTTCCTTATCTTTCTGAGTACTTCATCTCAGAATAATCCAAGATAATAACAAAAGTCAACACACAATTTGGGGATCACTACGGAGTTTATTTAGCTATGACATCCAAGCTGAGGGGCAGAAATTACTTTGGAATTTCTTCATGCAGTCTGTTACTACACAAAAGCCCTTCTCTCCTTCCAGACGAGAATCTGAGATCTCCTTCACAACAAAATCAGTCTACAGATATTAAAGCACTTTCTCTAACCCCGATCCCATTTAGGACAGTCACTGTCTTAAGTAATTGACATATAATAACTTCACAATGTGGAACTTGAAAATGGTTCAGTCACACCAACTGCTTTGGTAATTGCCAATGTCAGTTTCCTATTCCAGGTAAAGCCTCTTCTGGTTCAGGTGAAGGGAAGCCAATTATTCTACCCTATTACACTCAAGCAAACTGCAAAATAAAAAAAAATTAAAACTTACATCAGACATTCACAACAAACACACATAAGATAAACATAATAAAAAATCGTCACAATGGCAAAAACAAAAAACTCAGTCACACAAACCCAAACTCCTAAATGCCACATCACTTCTACCCTAACTCATGTACGTACATGAAGACAGGGATGTCACACCCTGAAGTGAATGTTGCTAAGGAAAAGCAACATAAACCCACTACCCTTGAATATATGCAGGAGGTTCAAACCATGCAGTGTTGCCACGCTACTAAGAGCATTTTCCCCTACACCACAGGTGATTTTCCCCTCTTTTCCCCTACGCACCAAATGCAATAAGAAAAGTGAAAATGAAGTACTGTAATACATTTTAGTTTCAAATTATACTGAAAATCAACATAACTAATTTTAGGTACAGAGAAATGAACTCAATTAGAGAAAATGTATGAAAATTAAATGCATCTATAGCAAATGTAAATAAAAGATAAATTATCTTATTATAAAAAAATTGATTCAACACCAGGTATTATTCATTGAATTTTGCTGACTTTAAAGCGGAAAAATTAGATTTTACAAAAAAAAATTATAAATACTGAGTTTATAATAACTTTAAATAAAATTTAATTAGTTTTATTGCAAAAATCATGGATGTGACAACAGTATTGCCTTTATCAATGAAAAAGGGACTACCGTACTCAAGTAACCTATGAAAATGCATTTCTAAAATGAATGTTGATGTATGTATATTAAGCATAAATGCCATATTATTCCATTACAAAAAAGCATTGATGTAACAAAAAAGAAAACCCTTTAATTACTGAGAACTTCATTAATTTCACTCTGTATTTTTCTAAGTACCTTGCCTTTGTACAACAATTAAAATGACACATTTTTCAAGTAATTCGTACGGCATATTCATATAAGTAACTTACCAAGTAATTACATAGATATTTTAACCTTGCGCAGCAGCATTTTATTCAAAAATCACAGGAGAACTTTGATAGTTAGTACAGATGACAAGC